>NW_026607058.1:1157500-1567500 GCF_029890125.1 Rhinichthys klamathensis goyatoka | reverse complement strand
ATTTTCCACTAGCCATTGCCTTTATGATAAATATGTAAAAACTATAAACTTGACATCCTTGCATGTATTTGAATTAGAAACTTACCTTTGGCTGAATACAGCTTTCTGTAATGTGAAACCATGTGGTCTTTAATCATGTACTGATCCATCAGTTTGCCAGATGAACCAAAACAGAACCCTAAAAGATGAACATTTGAGCTATTAATTTATACATTACATTAGATTGTTTACGGGTACAATGTTTTACAACCAGAAAACAACAAATCAAATGTTCTCAGATGGCATTGCCATGGTACTTTGATTTTACCATGGTACATATCCAAAACACTATGGTATTAACGCAATATCATGTCCAAATACATGGCATTACAGTAAAAACCACGGTAACTTTTTGTATAGTGCTACTTTAGAGCGTTTCTCTTAAAATGACATGCTATAAACATAAATAAAGAGTTTATAAGCGTCTGTGTTTGGCCAGATAATTATACTTTTTCTAGGCTAATTATAATTTAACGTTAACGTTACCTGGTTTAGTGTCCATGATGAAAAACTCTGGCTGGAGTCTCATACTCAAAATACTCGTGTTTCACCAGAAATCATCACGTTAAACGTTCATATAAACGCATGAGGTAATACAGACATATCAAAAATACTCCATACACTTATTTTCACAGTTATCATCTTTCACAGCTGTTTTGCTAGCTGTTAGCTGCCAGCTAATCTGTCCTCGCTACCGTGAAGCTTCACCGTCGCCATGTTGGTTGCTATGCGCGCGCCTGACGCCAAGAATAAATCTCTTAAAGGGACAGTTCAACCAAAAATGAAAATTCTGTCATCATTCACTCGCCCTCAAGTTGTTCCAAATCCGAATTAATTTCTTTCTTCTGCTGAACACAAAACATATATATTTTGAAGAATATGTCGTCAACCGAACAGTTGATGGACCCCGTTGACCTCCAAAGTCTTTTCCCCCCTCCATACCATGAAAGTCAATGGGTTCCTCTGAATGGAAATCAACTGCTTGGTTGCTGACATTCGTTCAAATATCTTCTTTTGTGTTCAGCAGAAGAAAGAAACTCATATGTGAAGGTAATATGATGCCATAAAGAATCGCAGGTGCAGGGTAAGATTTGTGAAAGTCTACATAAGATTGCAAGCGTAAATAACATTTGCGTGAGCAAGAGAAGAACCTTGTAAAGGTGTAAATCGCCTTTCAAGTGTAAGGAAAAAATATTTGCTGCATTTTACTGTTATTCTTAAATGTAATGCATGTATTGTGAAACTGCAGCTTCATGCTTTCACAAAATAAATAGGATCTGTATTCTTCTGACTTCCATTTTTCCACGCTTACACTTTTGGCACGTTTTTTTCCGCACAAATACGGCCAAAAGTATTGCAAGCCTTTGAACAGCAATTTGCAAGCGAAAACAACAGAGTCAGAAACTGCAAAAAAGATTGATCGCGTAAAATGAAACTTTGTGTAAAACGAATTATATGTTGCAAATGTCTAAATGACTTGTGAGGTAAAAAAGTTCTCAAAATAACCCGATTTGTATCCATGTTAAATAAATAAATAAATCATGATTGCTTAATAAGCTGTGCACCATTAGACTGACTATGTGTGTTGCGTCTTTATTTCGTTGTGGTGTACATTTTCCGTTGCGTTGTGGCTCATTTTCGTTGTGTTGTGGCTTAATTTTGTTGTGTTGTGGATTCATTTTGTTGTGTTTATGTTTCGTTGTGTTGTGCACTACTGGGCCACCGTAGATTTGGATATCATGAAGGGTGGAAAAAAACACTTGATACCTTAAAAAACACACAGCAATGAAGGGGTTAATCTCCAACATTTTGAGTGCACAACAGACTAGTGACTTGAGATTGCGACTAGTGACTATTTTTAAACACTTAAAGCTGCTGTAGGTAACTTTTGAAAAAATGTATTTGTTAAAACTGTCATTATGTCCTGACAGTAGAATATGAGACAGATTATCTGTGTAAAAATCAAGCTCCTCTGGCTCCTCCCAGTGGTCCTATTGCAATTTGCAAGAAATACACGCTCCCGGTCAGAAACAACCAACAGAGCCAGGAGGAATGTCTTAGCAGTGTCAATCACGCTCGTGTACGCGCTGATCACACCCCTCTCTTGCACAGCGCGAGCGCCGGAGCGCGAGCCGTCGTTCAAACTCAAGATTGCCGGCGTGCTGCAGCTGTGCTTATGACGGAGAAACAACCTAAACGGCCAATTCTCGAGTGACACCTGCTCATAAAACAAAGAGGTAAAAGGAAAAAGACTGATGACGACAAACAAGCGAAAAAGAAAGAATTACACAGAGCCCATTGACTCGGTGTCAAAACTCTAGCCGCATAACATGTAGATAAAATGTCACACACTCTGCTAAGCAACAATTGAAACCTGCTAATTCACTGGCTTGTCATGTTGCTGAAATAATGTACTAGCACACCTTATCTAGCATTATATATCGCTAGAATAATTACTTACATACTGTAACGTTAGTTACCGTTATATTAACGTTATCTTACTAGCTATTTATAACTTATAGAAAGAGTGCAACGTTATAAAGTTACATGTAGGCTATTGCAAAATACATAATGATTTAAGGACCAAGTTTGTAGTCAAAGTATGGGCAGGCCATAGTCAATGTAAAGCATATTGTTAACGTTTAGTCCCTATTAGTGAATGTGCCATATAACTTTTCATCCGCTGTTATCGGTGGCCCTGTTTACTAGCCTGCGCGTTCACGACGGGCTCCGCTGTGGAGGACGAGCTGTGGAGGGAGGGCTGTAGCGCAGCAGAGAGCAAGGGGGCGGGACCTGTAAGTTGTGCTTGTTCAAATTTTCAGGCTAAGTCAACGTTTTCTCAAAACTCCCTACAAAACTTTCCCACTCAAAGTAACATTTTCCAGTAATAAATGAATCTGTAAAGGTGCATCAGAATAAACAGCTTGAATGTGTCCACCTGATACTAAATATTTCATATGGAAAACTGCACATGTGTTTATGATCTCATGCCACACTCATCATTACTAATAGATGCTGAGTCTTAAGGAGGTGCAGTACAGTTTCATCCATATTTCATGAGGAATCTCCAGGTGCTTCCTGCTCAATGCAAACAGACCAGACCACACATCAACAATGATGAAGAACTCCCCGTCCTGTAAATATGATCTCGCTGAGCATAACTGCATAACTGTACAATAATTCAGCAATATTATTAGACAATATTAGGCCTATTTGGTATTAAAATGCATTAGATTTAATAACAAAATAATCAAATGCAAAATATAATTTTACGTTTCATTTTTATTTATTATAATGTTTTATTGATTGAAAGTGTAATAGTGAAATGATATCAAAGACCTTCCGGATTTGCATCAATAAATTCATATATGATTTGTAATGCAGAAAATTAATGATTGGAAATTAATGAAAATTAATATTGCTAATTATCGAGGATATTTGCAAGCAGTATTTAATCCAAAAGCACACAAGATAATCCAACATAGGAAACATAAATCCGATGATGATGGTGATGATGATGATGATCAAACAGGTTGAACAAGGAAAGTGACAAACTAAACTTTCGCCGCCGTAAACCCTCATTCACTATCTGTTAGTCCACCAATACAGTTCACTTGTGAGCGAATTCGGACAGCCGTTGAGGGTACATTGTATAATTGGGGTGCATTGTGGGATTGAATAAATGCACTCAATAACGTCCACTATGGTGTCCTCAAATAATGCCCTATTTGAGGGTAAGGGGCGATTTCAGATTCAGCCTGAAACACAAGGGTATAACAAGGAACAGGTGAAGGTGATTATTTGTAACCATAGAGACTAAAAAGGGTTACTATGGAGACAAAAACATTACAGGAACAAACCACAAGACGAGAACACAGGCACAGCAATACAAAACAATATAAAAATTAAAGTCCTAAAACATAAAACACAGGGGAATCATAACTCTAATTGAATGATAATATGTATAAATTATAATATTAAATGCAATGTGCAATGTTACGTATAATAGTATTGTCATATTTAAAGAATGAATAAATATGCACTTACAGTAACAGTATATGGGGTAAATGAATACACCCTATTATGCTTATATGAGGGTTTTATGGCTTGAGCAACCTAATAAAACCAACAGTTGAAGAATTATTCTTCCTGTAACTGGGATTTGACAGAAGTATGTATAAGATAACAATTTTTTTAATTAAAATGTATTAGATTTTTATTACATTTTGTTAAAATGTAACATTATTAAACATATTACATTTTAATAAAATATTTTGTTTGATTTATTTATGTATTTATTATAATGTTTTACTGATTGAAAACTTAATCATGCAAATAGACATTCCACATTTAAATCCATCGAAAAAGTACATATGATTTGTAATACATCTACTGCTAATTGAATACTATTTTTTTTTAAATTATAATATGAAATGCAATCTGAAATGTTAAGTATTATATTATAATAGTGTTATTATTATATTTAAAGAATTAATAAATATACACCATCCTAACAATAATGGGTGAAATTAATACACCCTATTATGGTTTTTAAATTATTATGAGGGTGTTTATGGCTTGAGCAACTTAATAAAACCCACAGCTGAAGATTTATCCTTCCTGTAAATGAGATTTGACTACTAAATATCGTAACATTGTGAATATAAAAATGTATTCGATTTTTAAAAATAAAATAAAAATGTAAAATACATTTTACTAAAATATATATATATATTTTTTGTATTTATTATTATAATGCTGCTGTGTGCAGTGTAATCATGCAGATGGTAGCTCATAAGAATTATATTTAACATAATATATTATTAATTACAATATTTGACAATATGCAATGTTAAATATTATATAATAAAATTATTGTCATATTTACATAAATATATACAGTAACCGTATTATGGCATTTTTTTTTATATAATTATGAAGATGTTATGTATTGATCAAGTTAATTCACCCCACACTTGACATAAATAATTCATAACTGTCTGTAAGTGTTGATTCGCTGCTCGTGAGTCCAACCCTCCCGCGCTCAGTCACACCTGCTCTCCACGCGCTTCACACACACACACACACCGGGCGAAACACGCGATGATCAGTGAGTACAACTTATCTGTCAACCTCAATATCACATCTCCATGATTATAGCGAGCATGAATGACTGAACAGCTTCTCCATGACTAAAAGCCTCAGTGGGAATCCTGACACAAAGGATGAGGCGTTGCTGAAACAAAGGGAAGTGATTTACGCGCGATGCAAGATTCGCGACATGATTCAATCCCATTCCCAGCAGATGTTTCGCGCTTTGTTTCGCTTTCCTCGAAGTGATGTGAGGCTGGAGCTGATGAGAGTGGTTGGGTGGAGAGAGTAGAGAGAGTAAGGCGTGCTCGAGCATCATCACCATCATCATCATCATCATCATCATCACCTCTTGCCTTTGAACCATTTGCTTATTCTAAAGAAACAAACACTCCGAGAGCAGCGAGAATGTAGCCTGTTGTAGTCTCTGGTTTGTGTGTATATTGTTAGGATAGCTTTATTTGACACTTTGATACGGAAAGCCCTTCTGGACCATCATGAAATTCCCGTTAGAGAATCCAAGGAAACAGGTGAACTGGGATCCTGAACAAGGTTAGTTGTGTCAGTCTGTTATTTCACTCAGCCTCTGCTCTTTCAATGAGAAATAACTTGGTTTGATATAGATTGTCACTGTTTTAAATTTTTTTTTTTATAAAATGATGTATTGGTTAATCATGAGATTTTTGCTTAAGAAAAATGAGCATTTGAGATTTGAGGAAACATTTGAAGTTCGTTTCCAGGAATAATCCGTGTTGCAATCATGTAATCAGTGATAATTAGCTTACTCATAGCATCTATTCACACACACACACACACACACACACACACACACACACACACACACACACACACACACACACACACACACACACATATATATATATATATATATATATATATATACATTCAAAGTCATTTAAAAGTCTCAAAAAGAAGTTTAAATCACTATGTGTTTTATAGCATATGGGCTTTTGTCTTCTAGATTCATTGGATTACTCATTGTAATTTTGATTGACACATCCATAACAAGTTTCTATACTTTATTGGATATTGATTTGTGTGGTCCGGGCTGACATGTTTTATATCTCTGAGCAGATGTAGTGACATAGGCGTCCTTGAGTCCGAAATTATGGATGTTCAAGTGCATTTATTGGTTATTAGGCAATGCCTCACTGTAAAAATCGACAGAGAAATATGCAGATGTATGTTCGGTTTATTGAATCGATAAGTTTAATCCATGTGGTGTTTGATGAAACCCAAGCTTGCATCATTTTCTGTTTCATTTTTACAAAGGGACTGATGGACACTGTCGTGAAGCAGGCGAGGGGGCGGAGTCTGCATAAATTATGGGGTGGTTTGAGCATTACATCACTCTGACTCACAGGCTCCGCCCACTGTCCCCCACAAAGGGAGCTCTGAATCTTTAAACGGGGTGACTGCACGCGTGAAAGCCTCAGTTACTCTCACAGGGCTCTGACACCCTCCAAATCATATTATAAAATCCATCTGACAGCTAATGTGCTCGTCTAGCAGATATCATCTGTCTGTTATAAGCATTCACCTCGTTCATGAGTGATAAGGTTGCAATACACTAGGCATACAAAATCACCTTAGAAAAAGAGATGAATATATTTATTGTATAGGAAAGCATCTCTACTGTGGTAAAGTCATAATTAGAGATGTCTTTTAACCAGACGATTGGATTGAAGCTTCTCAGGAGAAACATCTAAAGCCTCTGTAACACACATCACTAATGGCTGGCATCCATGCGACGGCCACACAGACCTCAGCATTCTCTGGCTGTTTTAGTGCATGTTTTACTGCGTTGTTTGTGTTGTTTAACATGATGAAAAATACCAGAATAGAACTGAATAGAATGCATGTTTCTGCACCGGTTTGTGTCATGAATACCCAGAGAAATTAAAAAGAATATTCTCTGTATCTCAGTTGTTTCTTCTAGCATTGAGATTAAATGGAGATCAATCGATCGATTGAACAATCAATCAATCAATCAATCAATCAATCAATCAATCAATCAATCAATCAACCAATCACTATATAATATTTCTATCTATCTATCTATCTATCTATCTATCTATCTATCTATCTATCTATCTATCTATCTATCTATCTATCTATCTATCTATCTATCTATCTATCTATCTATCTATCTATCTATCTTTTTGTCTGTCTATCTATCTATCCATCCAGCCATACTTTTTATAATATTATTTATACATATTATAATATAATCAAAAGTATACTTTTTTTTAAACTTTATTCTCAATGGTCATTTATAAAAAATACTGTAATACAATGATTTTTTAAAACATTATACCAGCTTCAATTAAAAAAGATGGTATAATACTATAATGTATTAAAACAGTTTACAATATATCATTTTAAGCTGTTTTTCCACATTAGATGGCCTGGCATTTTCTTATTTCTCCAGTCTTACAACTGTAATGAACATTGGATAACACTCATGAAATACACAGTGAAACATATCACAAGGTACAATATAATACAATCTCAACAATGTCTCAAATGTCTCAACAAGATCTCAAACTGTTCTGCCAAGATGCCAAAGTGTGCAGTCAAAAGTCAGAGATCTTGCAATCGGGTGAGTCGGGACTTTTCCCGGAGGGGCCGGTAGTGTTTCGAGGCCGTGAGGGCCGGTCTGATAATAGTTATACATTGCAAGTTCTTAGCAACACACCATTGCCCACTGGTCAAACTGTGCAGCCTCTCTCAACCCGTAAATAAATGCATCAATCCGCAAATTTTGTTTGAATTCTTAAATGGTCTAGAGGTAGATCTTTTGCCAAGCGTGTCAGAGGTTACGGGTTAATCCACACTCATATAGTTGTTTTTTTTCCTCTCTCATCCAAACCGAATATGGAGATCTCAACATGAACTCAAACACAAAGTCTTTTAAAGGGGTCATATAATGGTACATGCACTTTTTCAAGTTGATTGTACTGAATTGTGTGTTGGCAGTGCCTGTACACAACCATCATATAATGATAAAAATCCATCCAGTGTTTTTGTTTTAATCTCCTTATATGTTTTCCCGTCTCAAATCGAGCCGTTCGACCGTGTGACATCACAAGCTCGGAAGCCCCTCCCACGATTGTTGATTGACAGCAGCGTTTCAACACAGACCCGCCCTCGCTCGTGAGCCAGCTGTCAATCATAGTATGCGCGGCGCGGTCATTGTTGATAGGCTGGAGCACTGTCTATGAGCAGAATGGCGTCTAAGCGATTGTGGTGTTCTGTTCTTGGGTGTAATAACGAACACAGCAGTCATTTTAATGTTCCTAAATCCAAACCGCTGAAGACGCAGTGGCTGAGTTTGTTTTCGAAGGGAATATTCCCCAAGAGCAACGTCAATGCTCTCATGTTTGTGCGAATCATTTCTCACCAGACTGCTTTATAAACGAGGTATAAAGCTGTATAAAGTATAAAGCTGGTTTTGCTAAGAAGCTGCTCATGAAAAAAGGATCGGTACCAGCTATTCGTGTTCCTTCTGAACCTACAGAAGAACTGAAGTGAGTGTAACGTTTTTATGAACCTTTATATTAATATTTATATCTTTGCAAATCGCTAGCTGCACGCTTCACAATGAATGCGTCTAAGGTTTACACTCAGGGTACATTACGGCATGTTTTCTATGTACGACGTTCTCAATATAATTCATAATCCCACGTTTATACTGAACAACGCGTTATGGTTAGTGTGTTACAAACGTGTATGCACAGAACAGAGAGGCGGGGTGAGCAAAGCTCATTATCATTTAAAGTCATATGCACTGAAACGCCGTGCTGAAAACAGAGCTGTTTTTGACCAGGTAAAATAAGTGTTTTCTTACAATACTAATGAGAATTTTTTAATAAAGTATATTACAAACTTTTAATTTAGACCCTAAAGAATCATATTAGCTTGTACAAAAATGGCATTATATGACCCCTTTAAAGGCACAATATGTAGGTTTTTTTCGCCACAAGAGGGCGCAGTTTCCAACAATAACACAGGCGTAGGTTGATGACGCAGTGATGAGCTGAATGATGGGACTTGCTGTCAAGCTGATGGATCTAATAATGTTTATGGATGAGTGCAAACATTCATGTTTTTTAACATTACAGTGGTATGAAGCAGGTCGCGATTGCTAAAGAGGCAGATATCACACGCGAGTCCCGCGGATATAAAGGAATAAGGACATTTAATTCTACCGAACTACCCGCAAGTGCTGGATTACTCACACAGGTCAGTTTATTAGACGAATTAAACTTGTGAGGGAACGCAGCGCTGCTTCACTTGGTCTAACGTTACACTATCACACTAAACGGCATTTAAATGTGTCTTGAAAGTTATAATGTTATACTGCGTGTTAGTTCGTTTGCTATACGAAACTAGCAGTGAGCTAGATCAACATTAGAATAACATACTGACCATATTCTAACATTTCATCATGTTGAGCTAACGTAATATAACATTGATTTGTTTTATGTACATTTGCTCACCTGTCTAATAAAGCTGTCGAGTCGTGACTCATGAAACTCTGTCGAGTCCAAGTTAGTCGCGGACGCTAGCTCTCGGCATCTCGAAAACGCCACGCTGATGTTGATCCTCGTTTTAGTTCTCCTTGTTTTTCCCAAAGTCTGCTTGCCATGGTCTATGTTTAAAAGAAACAAGAACTGCGTGCCGCTAAACGTTACGCACTACGCAGTTGTCCACGTCTGTCGCCATGGTTACGTCATGGCTATGGCAGTATGAACGGAAACCGAGGATAGTGCGGATATTGCGTCATTGACAGGCATAATTTTTTTTCCGGGACGGCCACTTATTTAAAATTGGAATTTCTCTGAAATAAAAAATCTTTGGAGATTTTTGGATATTTTATTACAAAATTCATACATATTGTACCTTTAAGAGCAAAAATTTGAGCTGCCACGCACAGAAACCTCCTTTAGGTCTCCTGAACTTCGAGCTCTAAGATAATAATAATATCTAATATGATTTAAGCAATAGAATGTTCATCAGAATTCCAAATAAGACGCATGTCACATTCTTTTGATTAGCCTGAGAAAGAAAACGGTTTATGGTCGCTCAACTTTTGATTTTGAAATGATTGGAATGTGCGAATGATTGAAATTAGAGTCATTTATTTCAATCCCTGCATTTAAAAAACTACTAGGGAGGTTTTTTTTTTTTCACAGCTTGTAAATGTTTTAAATGAATGTATATGTGTGTGTATTGTATGTGTTTCAGGAGATTTGAACTCTCCTGTCATGTCAGGCTGTTGTTGAAAATAAGAACTTGTTCTTAAGTGACTTGGTTAAATAAAGGTTAATAATGTCTTCTCTGTCCATCTCTGTCTCTTTCTCAGTGGCTGTTCAGACAAACATCGTCCCTGTGAAGAAGGTTGAGTCCGGTGCGGTTCAGTCGAGTCTGGTTCAGGTCATGCAGAAGCCGACGGGCTGCGAGGTCCAAGCGAACGCTCACTGCCCTCTCCCGCGCCTCTCCATCTCGTCCCGCTCCGCCAGCGCTCTCACCGGGATGGACTCGGGAGCGGACGGCTCGGATCTGCACTCCGTCATGAAGTGGAAGACGGTGCTGGCCGTGTTCGTGGTGGTGGTGTGGTACCTGGTGTGCGGCGGGCTGGCGTTTCGGGCGCTGGAACAACCCTTCGAGAGTAACCAGAAGGACAGCATCACTCAGGAGAAGGCCCTGTTTCTGAAGAGGAACCCCTGCGTCTCTCCAGCCGAGCTCGAGGACCTTATCAAGGTCAGATCACGTCTGTGTACATGACAGATCAGTCAGGAGTGATCATATAATACATGGAAAAATGCCTAGATCATATTTCATACAATACCTAAAAAAAAAAAATTATATATACTGTATATATATACTGTATACTGCATATGTGGGTGTATATAGGCTGTACACACACATACATATATACAGTACCCGAAAGTTTGGAAACATTACTATTTTTTATGTTTTTGAAAGAGGTCTCTTCTGCTCACCAAGGCTGCATTTATTTGATAAAAAATACAGAAAAAGTAATATTGTGAAATATTATTACAATTTAAAATATTGGTTTTCTATTCTAATATACTTTCAAATATAATTTATTTATGTGATGCAAAGCTGGATTTTCAGCATTCGTCTTCAGTGTCACATGATCCTTCAGAAATATTTTTATAAAATATAAAAAAAGTATAGTTATAATATAAAAGTATATATATATATAATAATGATCCTTTTATACATTTTCTATTTTTAAATAAAACAATTTTTATAAATAAATTTTTATATGAAGAAAATTAGTATATATATGCACTTTTATATTATATTTAATATATACATTCTTTTTAAAAACGAATTTACATTCAAAATGGTCATTTCCAAATAATACTGTAATATAATGATTTTTTATACATTTAAATCAGCTTAAATAAAAAAGGCAGCATAGCAAATAAAACAATAATGTATTAAAACATTTGACAATTTATCATTTCAATAAAAGCTCTTTTTTAACATCACCATAATTAACCTTTTGGGAGAAAATAAGCTTAATTCTCATGAAAACTATTTCACAATGCAAAAAGGCTTGATGGCCCTAAAACCTTTAAAAAAAATTACTCTTTACCAGTTTTTGTGAGATTAACCCTAACAAAGTTAGTTGGTTGTGAAAGCCGAGACATAAAAATACTACATCTATCTATTTAGAAAGCGTTCAAAATGATTGGTATTTAAAAATACGTTCTTTGTAAAGGCTTCCTGGGAGATACTCTAACCGTTGGATGTTTAAAGACTCCAAACAAGCCTTTTCCAGCGATGCTGAGAGTCATAACAACAACGACCTCCCCATCTCCTCTGCTGTTTGCTCCGGCGGGCGCTGAGCTCTAATTGATCAGTAAATGTCACTCCAAGACAGACATGAATCCCTCTGGGCATCAGCAGGATTATCAACTCTCACTTGTGCCAGCAGAAACTCACTGTAGGCTGAAGTGTGTAAAGCACCAGCACTCCATAACATTTCTTGCATATATATAATAAGGAAATGTGTTGCCTTCAATTAAAGCATTGCATTGATTTCTCACAACACATCCTACACAGCCAACCAGGGAATTACTGGAAGAGTGGATGAGATATCATTATTTATCCATTATATAACAGGCTGAGAAAACATTCTTAGTTCAGTTTAGTATGTATGATGACATATTTAATAAACCCTCAGAAAAAAGGTACAAAAGCTGTCACTGGGGCAGAACCTTTTCAAAAGGTGAACCTTTATACCTTAAATACCCCTAAAAGATGCGTATTGTACTTTAAATGTACATATTAGTACCATTTGGAAGAGTAATGCCACCGTGACAGCTTTTGTACCTTTTTTTTGTACCCTCAAGAGTGTATAATACATGCTGGAAAACTTTATTGTTCATTGTTCATGAACAGCTTTATTGTAAAGCCTTAGTCACCATATATAATCAAGAATTACAATATCATCTAAAATTAGACTTTCATCTCAAGGTTATCCAAGGCTCGCAGATGCAAGTGATTCAACGCGAACGAGTGTCCAGGGATTTATCATAACAACGCAGATGGTCACTATCAAAACAGATCGCAGTTCAGGGGTTATGCTTGAAATACCAGCATACTTGCAGCAAATTGCATACTTAAAGGACAACTCCGGCGCAAAATAAACCTATGGTGTGATAACACATTGGTACCGAGTCGACCGTTCTGTGGGATTTGCTTTCATGATAATCGAATGTAAAGAGTTTTATCTCTAAAAACTGTTTAGCTTATACGCTAGTATATAGGGCAACACGCTAGCATAATGAGGGTCCCTACATGCAAACCGGAGCATTGAGAAGTATTGTAAGTGTACAGACAGTTTAATAAGAAGATACTTTATACTTCGCGTATACAGGCAGGAGCCATCTTGGAAAACAGTCTCGACCAGCCGAACCACGAACGCCGTGCTAAGTGAGCTGAACTGTGACTTGGAATCTCATATGAAAGTATGGGACCCCTTCTTCCCTTGTAGTTAGTCACCCATATATTTTAATAAACAGATATAATTCATGCATTTCCATGTAATTAGATTTCACAAACGTAATCCAATCGACCAGCTCACTTAGCACGGCGTTCGTGGCTCGACTGGTCGAGACTGTTTTCCAAGATGGCTCCTGCCTGTATACGCGAAGTATAAAGTATCTTCTTATTAAACTGTCTGTACACTTACAATACTTCTCAATGCTCCGGTTTGCCTGTAGGGACTCTCATTATGCTAGCGTGTTGCCCTATACTAGCGTGTAAGCTAAACAGTTTTTAGAGATAAAACTCTTTACATTCGATTATCATGAAAGCAAATCCCAGAGAACGGTCGACTCGGTACCAATGTGTTATTAGACCAAAGGTTCATTTTGCGCCAGAGTTGTCCTTTAATTCCATACTGTTGGCCAGTCATTATGCAGCAGTATTCAGTGTGTAAATCTTTCAAACAGTTGTATGCCAAAAAACCAAGGTTATTATCGTTAGCTAAACCGAAATCCATAAAAACTTGAAATGGAAATAAATTAAAACGTAAAAAAAAAACTTCAGCCAATTGCTAAGGCAACATTCCTCATTTTCATTTAGTTCAACTTGAAGTTCTTAAATATCTAAAACTAAAATAAAATAAATAAAAACTATATAGACGAAAATAAAAACTAATAAAAATGACAAAAACACATAAAAAAGTACAAAAACTTTCACTAAAATTAAAATGAAGAATAGTATATCAATAATACTAAAATAGCTCTGTCACATGACCACATCAGGGCTAATTAGCATGAGAGAAGCATAAATTAGCATAAAAAAGCTGATGGAAGTGTAAAGTTCTGCACGTGATCTACTGACGAACACAGACGCAGCCGGATCATTTCCATGAAGACCAACACAATCTACCAGGAGCAGCGCAAATTAGCGTCTGGTTTACAACATGCTTTTTTGGGGCGGTAAATAATGGCGCAAATACCAGTAAATTGACTCACGCAAACTTTAGTAAATCAGCTTGTGTGCTTTATTTAGATACTCTCCTTCCATAAATTGTGCGTCTGAAAGGGAAACAGCTACAAATACGTAACATGTGCAATAATATCAGATGCAAAAATTTTCAGCGAGTCAATGTCCTCACAGTAGTTTTTTAACGGCACAAGAGGGTTTGCGCTGGAGCAAGCTGTTAGTAAATCTGGTCCTACATGTTTAAATCATCCCTTGTGCTCACATGATCATTCTACAGTCTGACCTAGTTTTAGTTTTCACTCAAAAACCTGACAATACTGCATGCATGAGTGATCAGATCTTACATTCATACACGCCTACATCCTTCTTCATTTCTGTCCTCTTAGAGTCATTTGTGACTCAAATGTGCCATACATCTTCTAATAAAAAAAAAAATCAATTCTCCATTTCCAGCCAAGACGATTGAAACAAACCCCTCGACGTGGTGTTTAGGGAATAGGCTCTGAGGTAATCAATTATTTATTGTTTGGCCCAATAAAGGCAGAATCTCCTGAGAGAAAAGCCTTCAGTCGTCCTCATCGTCCACACAGATCGTGTCCAAACCGGTCCATACTGTAACAGAACAATCACAAACCCTGGAAAGCCTGCGTATGTATTTTTTTGTTGAGTATCATATTTGATACATCATGTTTTTATGGCTCATAGTATTATATAGTTAGAATATGAAGGGAAAAACACCTCGGTTTTATTCAGAGGCCCAAAATGAGCAAAATATGAAATTTGAGGCAGATGCTGATATTTATGGACAAAAAATAAGATGAAATTTTTAAAGCGTGTAATGCACATTACAAATATAGCAGACTACTTACATAAAATTCATATAAATATCAGTCGTCGCTCTAAATCTGCCAATAATATGTCTTAGTAAGATGATATTTAAATCTCTGTAGTTTTAAAACAGATAATGCAATGCAATACAATTATGATTGAGAGATGAACAAATAAACCTTCCTCAAAAGCCTGATGATCATATTTGAGACTCAAATTTGAACATGATTTTCAAAAAAAAATAATGTTTCGATAATTAAGTAAACCTTAAAAAAGTTGCTTCAGTCCAGTAAGTGTTGATGTTGAAATATTACAAACAATATCAATAAGTTATTTTTACGTTTACTTGATAAATATCTACTTTCACTGCAGAAAGACACGTGAAGAACAAGCTGAAGATGGATGTTTGTACAATTACACTAAATTGTACACTAAAAGCAAGTTTATACTTGCTAAAAAGTATAAACTATCAATCAGAGGACAGAAGGACTGTAGTTAATTGTGTGCAAAGGCTTTTCAGCAAAGTTTTGATCAATGCAATATCAACCCAACCATGTGGTTCCAAAACAAACATTTTGTAGGGCATGTAAAGCATCTTAATGTTGCAGATTCGGCTTGAAAAAAATGTCTGAAAAAGCCTTTAAAGCCGCATTTAATCTCACCAGAATTAGATGCCAGTCATGTTGACATGTCTCTGTCCTGTCATGCGAGACCAGGTGTTGTTGTTCTTGGCTGTCAGCAGGACTGACTCAAAAATCTTCCCATCAGGACACTTGGCAAATCCTACCGGAGCAGAAGAAATATTACTCAGACTTCATTGTTTTCTTGCTGACAGCATGTTGTCTCGTTGTGTTTCTCTCTGCTACACTCTTAAAAAATAAAGGTTTCAAAAGAGCGGGTTTGCAGCATTAAAGAACCATTTTTCAGTGACCAGTTCTTAAAATAACCAGTATTAAGAATCTAAAGAACCTTTTTTTTCACTATAAAGACCCTTTATGGGATGTAAAGCTTCCATGGATGTTAAAATGCCCCTGTAGTATTAACTATTCATGCCTTAAAATAGCTTGAATGTAACTCGACACCCTTGCGTCACCTCATTTAGTATACGCGGGTCTATGAATATGCAAATGAGCCCCGCCTCCACTCACTCACTCAGAGATCCACTGGTTGACGATCACACGTTGATCTGATTGGTTACAAGGTCGTTTGTGACGTCAGAAACACCAGCGATTTTAAACCGTGTTTTTGAGACTGTCTTTGGTTCACTGCAGTTTTAAGGAGGAAATACTCAGCAATGCTGTCGACTTATGAACTTACACATGGTTTGTCTTAAAGCATATTAAAAACTTATAAACTTCATTAAAAGCTTGATTTTCACCACAGGGGGACTTTAAAGGTTCTTCACGTAACCATCGATGCCAGCTCTTTACATTTAAGAGTGTATCTGACTTATTGCAATAGTTTTAAATGGATTGATTGCTGATCGTTAATTTCTGTTAAAAAAATGTTTTTTTCTGGGTACTAAAACATCTTGTACTGCTTTACGATTAAAGCAAGATTTGAGTGAATATCATAAAGACAACATGACCAGAGTCTGCTCAGGACTTACCGATATATTGACAAAATTTACTCAGCATAACCCATTTATACTATTCCTTAAAATACTTTAAGAACAGTCACAAAGCCTGATCAGATTACTGACAGACGGAGCACATTGATTTTCAATGCAGGTTTTTCAGCCACAGAAACCCAAAGCGGGGGGCTTTACAGCACATCCGGCAGTTAGCAAGTCTGATCAGGATTTTTGTGAATAATTTTCTTAGATATTCGTAGTTCTTGGCTGACATTGTGCAAAGTGACTTGGAGGAGGTGGCTTTTTCAAATGATTTGCTAATAGTACTTTTTCTGTAAATTTAGGATTTTTTTTCTCATCATCTGCGCCTGTCTTGTGTTGTGTGCCCCAGGGATCCATTTTGGGACCTTTATTGTTTTCCCTTTAAATGCTTCCCTCAGCCCACATTTTTCAGAAAAAAACATTTCATTTCACTGTTATGCGGACGATTCTCAGTTTCACCTTCCAGCAAGGCTTTCATTCGATGTGTCATTGAAATGTGTAAATGATATCAAGAGGTGGATGACAAATACTTTTCTGCAGCTAAATGAGGATAAAACAGGTTTTAATTCTACTAGGTTGTCCTGCAAATTCCTCCCCTGCTCTGGAAGCCCATTAGGTCCTCTCTCAACAGTCTCACAGACCTTTGTTGGGATAGTGAATTTGCTGGATTATTCATTAAATATAATGAATAATTTGTGTGTCTGATTGGTCCAGGCGCTACACAGTGTACGCAAACAAATTAAAAATCTTGGAGTGATCTTTGACTCTTCACTACACAAATTAGTGCTGTTATTAGAGGAAGCTTTATCCATTTGAGATATATCGCAAAGTTGAAGCATCTTCTTTTTCAGGCTATTGCAAGTTGTTCAAAATGCGTCCGCAAGACTTTTGACTGGGTCAAAAAAGAGGGACCATATTTTAGCATCCCTTCACTGGCTTCCCGTTAAATTCAGGGTTGATTTTAAAATCCTTATAGTTGTTTATAAGGCGTTGCCTGGCTGTGCACCAAGGTATAGCGATCTTCTTGTGCCATACTGTCCTGTTAGGGCATAGATCTTCTAATCACTTGCTCTTAACTGTGAAATGGTGTTGCTACAAATACAAGGGTGATCGGGCCTTTTCTGTGGCTCGGCCCAAGCTTTGGATTGGTCTCCTCTAGCATATGTGGTCTACCCTTTCATTGGACATTTTTAAAAACAGCACTTTGGATCAATTAATATTGTGTTTAAATGTGCTCTATAAATAAATGTTGTTGTTGTAATATTGTTGGATGGCATTAACAAGCAAAATACAGAAACAATAATTTCATATTTAGAGAATTCTATTTGCATCTTGCAATGGGTCAGAAAGTAAAAGTCCTGCCATATGTTTTTTCCACCCATGAACTCAGCCAGCTGATTTAACTAATTAGTTCAATCTCCTGGCTGAAAAACTGTGCTAATTAGCAAATCCAGGTGATTGGAACAACTTTTACTTTCTGAACCTGGACTTTACACCTCTGGTGTCTTGTACAAATTCTAGAAATGGGCAGTTTGATTCCCTGTAAGTATCTGGTTTACTTACTACAATAGTAGTGCTTACAAAATGGCCATTTGAGTCTTTTTCTCCATGTATCTTTCCCCAGCATGCAGTCGACGCGGTCAGCGCTGGAGTGAGTCCCATTGGAGACACGTCCTATAACTCGAGCCACTGGGATCTCGGCAGCGCTTTCTTCTTCGCTGGGACCGTCATCACCACAATCGGTGAAATAACCCAACCTTCAAACATCGCAAAATATAACATCTGATAGTTCAAACTCAATACAGAAAATAAACTAAATCAAATAGTAAAGTTCATACTTAGTATGCACATACTGGTACTATACAAAATTGGGTTAGAGAAAATATTTGAAATGTTTGAAATGTTGCATTGCCAACTAAATGTTGAAGCACTAAAATTGCTAACTGAAAATGAATCAAAACTAAAACTAGAATGAGAATAAAAGTAAACTTGACCTTGACCAACAATGCATACTGATTTCTCAAAGGCCCTGTTTACACCTGGTATTAAGATGCATTTTGGTCGATCTGATCACAAGGAGACGATGCTAAATACAGGTGTAAACGGGGTCTAAAACATTGTGAGCTTGTCCACTTTTGATCAGTTCCAGAGGTAGTCGAAAAAGCATTCGACCGGATTGATTTCATAATGTAAACACTCATGTGCTCTCCTGACCTAATGAGTAAACATTATGGGAAACGCTAGCCAGACGGGATTTAAACTTTGTCAGCGGGAGACCCAAGTTTGGTTTGAAGATGAAAAAACATTTTCTCACCATTCCTGATTTCTAACACACACTCACAGTGTTCAGCTGGTCTTGCGGCTGTCAGAGCAGAAACGAAAGCTGCTCTAGTCGCTTTCATATGTAAAAATTGCTCAAGCTTATTTTGTATTTTGAAAAAACCCATACATTTACCTGACCTTAGACCCTCCCCTTGAAGAACTCATGACAGAAGTGGTTGAAACTAAGTGGACAAAAGAGACGGATTAAAACACCAGGTGTAAACGGGTAAACACAGCTGATCCGATCGACCAAACCGCATCTTAATACCAGGTGTAAACAGGGCAAAAGCTCTTTAAAATGGGAACTGAGATTTGCACAGACCTTCATGCAACTGACTGCAACTTTCTGCGCAGATCTCCTCTCTTGTCCTTGTCTTAACTTCCCTTTTGTTCAACAATCAATAATTACTGCCATGTTCCCTCGATGAAACCCACCAATTGTCTCTCTCTGTATCTGTGAATCAATGCAGATTTAATACAGGGGGTCAACTAGAGCTGCTTGCATCAGAACCATTGAATAACCTCTTGTCTTCTCCGCCCACATCTGCAGGCTATGGAAACATCGCACCCAGCACTGAAGGCGGAAAGATTTTCTGCATCCTTTATGCCATATTTGGCATCCCTCTGTTTGGCTTCCTGTTGGCCGGGATTGGTGATCAACTAGGGACCATGTTTATGAAGAGCATCTTGAAGGTGGAAAAAGTTTTCAGGGTGAGTAGAATTACTTTTGAATGAGGATTTTCAACTGCTTATTGGTTTTATAAATATGTTAATTCACCTGAAATTTCTTCTGCCGCCATTCACAGCAAAAACACAAGCAAATCAGTCAGACCAAGATCCGCGTCACCTCCACCATACTCTTCATCATCGCTGGCTGCATTATATTTGTCACCATCCCAGCTGTGATTTTCAAACACATCGAGGGGTGGAGTACTTTAGAGGCCATATACTTTGTCGTCATCACTCTCACGACCGTCGGCATTGGAGATTATGTAGCAGGTATGAGCACCGATTGGGACTTTTCACATCATTTTACCTATAGTAAACTCAAGGGTTGCTTAATTCTTATAGCTCAACTGGTAGAGTGTGGTGCTAGAGACACACAAATCATTGGTTTGATTCCTACACTCTTAAAATATAAAGGTTTCAAAAAGGCGTTTTTTTGCTGCAATGCCATAGGAGAACAATTCTTGGTTCCCAAAGATCCTTTTAATGATCAGTTCTTAAAAGAGCCTTTTTTCTTACTGTAAAGAACATTAAAAAAATGTAAAGAACCTTTTTTCAATATGAAAAACCTTTGGTGCATTTGAAATCTTTCATGGATGCGAAAGGTTCTTTATGGAACCGTCAATGCCAATAAAGAACCGTCATGTTTAAAAGTGTAGTGAACTCATATATTCATATTAAATACACTGTAAAATGCTTTAGATAAAAACATCTGCCAAATTACTACATTTTAGTGTCATATTTCACCTGACACCTTCTCAAAATACTTTTTCTGGCAATTTCGTGTCTTTCAACTAAGTTCTTGATCTTTTGGTTGATATACAGTAGGCTATAAAACAAAAAGTAAAAATCTGTTTGATTATTTTATAGGTGGAGATCGCAGAATAGAGTACATGAAATGGTACAAGCCTCTGGTCTGGTTCTGGATTTTGGTGGGTCTGGCGTATTTCGCAGCGGTTCTCAGCATGATTGGAGACTGGCTCAGGGTTCTGTCCAAGAAAACAAAAGAGGAGGTATGAAATGTCAAACAAAAATGAGTTTTGAAGGTATATCATAGTAGATTAGAATGATGTCCAATATAAAATTTAGCATTGCAAAGTCTTATTTACATTTTCTACACATAAAACACATGCAAAATAGGTCATAAACGATACAACTAATGGCAAATGCTGTTTTAAGTTGACTTTAAAGGTTAAATTCTGTTTAATGTTGGCTTTAAAGGGATACTCCACTTTTTTTGGAAATAGGCTCATTTTACAACTCCCCCAGAGTTAAACTGTTGAGTTTTACCGTTTTTGAATCCATTCAGCCGATCTCCGGTTCTGGCGGTACCACTTTTAGCATAGCTTAGCATACATAATTGAAGTGGACAAGACCATTAGCATTTCTAAAAAAAAAAATGCACGATGTAACTACAGAAGAGTCAAGTTTTAAATAGGAAATATATCGAAACTCTTTGGTCATTTTTTTTTTAGAAATGCTAATGGTCTTGTCCACTTCAATTATGTATGCTAAGCTATGCTAAAAGTGGTACCGCCAGAACCGGAGATCGGTTGAATGGATTCAAAAACGGTAAAACTCAACAGTTTAACTCTGGGGGAGTTGTAAAATGAGCCTATTTCCAAAAAAAGTGGAGTATCCCTTTAAATGGTAAAATATATAGCAAATGCTGTTTTATGTTGTAAATGCTGTTATACATTGATTTTAAATGGTAAATAATTGACTTTAAATAGTAAAATTTTGGCTTTAATTTGTAATGATTTGGCAAATGCTGTTTTACGTTTACTTAAAATGGTAAAAATGCATGGCAAATTCTGTTGTACATAGGGTTTAAATGGTCAATTATGTTGTACATTGACTTTAAATTACAAAATTTATGGCAAATTCTGTTGTACATTGGGTTGAAATAGTAAATTTTTGGCGAATGCTGTTTTACATTGATTTTAAATGGTAAATTATGTTTTACATTGGCTTTAAATTGTAATATTTTTGGCAAACGCTGTTTTAAGTTTACTTTAAATGATAAACACTTATGGCAAATTCTGTTGTACATTGGGTTTAAATGGTAAAATTTATGGCGAGTGCCATTTTACGGTGACTTTAAATGGTAAATGCTGTTTTACATTGGCTTTAAGAAATGTGGTACGTTCTCGCTTCTAAAGGCCCTTGCACACTGAGTCCGAAATTCGCGTCCGAAATTTTCGCACGTTAAAAAATAAATATGACCTCACGTTATGTCAATCACGCTTGCACACTGCCTCGTCCGTCATAAAAAAATTTGGATCGGGTTCGATTTTCGGCGTTTTTCGCATCCGTAGCAAGCAGTTTGAATGGTGTTTTGACAAAATTCACACCGTTTTTTGACACCGAAAATCTCGGACTCAGTGTGCAAGGGCCTTTAAGCCCACGTGAAGCACATCACTGAATCATTTGTAAATGTCACGCTCACAGTGCTCTCTATCATCCAATACAGGTTGGAGAGTTTAAGGCCCATGCGGCCGAATGGAAGGCAAACGTTCGAGCGGAGTTACGCGAGACGCGACGACGCCTCAGTGGCGAGATCCACGACAAACTTCAGCGGGCGGCCACCATCCGCAGCATGGAGCGCAGACGGCTGGGTCTGGAGCAGCGCGCGCATTCACTGGACATGCTGTCGCTCGAAAAACGGGCTGTGTTTGCTAGTCTGGATGCCGGGCGATTTAAGACGTCCTCGCAGGAGAGCATCAACACTAAACTGAACAACCTGCGACTGAAGGCGGAGTGCGGCGGTCAGCAGGTTTCCTCCGAGGAAAACTTCCTCAACCGCTTCGGTTCGCTCACCAAACTGGCCAAACGCAACAGGAGTAAAGATCTCCGCAAGAACATCCCAGAGGATGCAAACGGGGAGGGCGAAATCCTCAGCAGTAACAGCAGCAATGTCACACTGGGAGAGGAGAGAAGAGAGGATGAGGAGGAGGTGGAGGTGGAGGAAGAGAAAATAGCCGAGGCGAACACCGGCTTTACGTGTCTGCCTCACTTTCCTGAGGAACCCAAACAGCAGAACGGTTTCGCACCGGCCCAGGCCAAAGAACAAGAGCGAAATAAAAGACTCGAGCAGAAAGAGCATCAACCCTAGGCAGGCGACGACACGCACGGGAAGGCAAATGACCGACGTCAGAAAATGTGCCTTTCTGTTTTGTAAGCTGTGGCTCGACTCATTACGATGAACCGCAGCTGATTTTCACTGTGACAAATGACAAGTTGCCAAAAAAATGTGAAAAGAGCTCAAGGAATACAGACTGACATCACCTTAAAGGGACAGTTCACCAAAAATTGGGAAATTCTGTCATTGTTTACTCAATGACACTGCAAAAAAGCACCATAACAGTAGTCTATATGACTCATGTGTCAAGTCGTATGCTGCTTTGTGTGAGGAACAGATTGGTGAAAGTTGAATCAGTGAACGTTGAAAACCTCTAAAACCTCTAATTTTTAGATGACGAGATACACCAGAACAAATGACGTTTTATTAATCATTGATTTTGACATTGGTGTGACGTGCCATATTTTATTTGAATGAGATTGACAGCTGTGGGGAAGGGGGAAATTTCAACGAAGAACACATTTTTTTGGAGCTTACAATGATTTATTTCACATTATTATTAATATGAAAAAGATCCCTCTGGACATACTGCAACATATCTGTTTTAGTCAGAAATTGCCTTCCTTTTTGTTCCACAAAAAAAGAAAGTGAGTAAATAATGTCAGAATGTTTAGTTTTTGGATGACCTATACAGTACCTTTAAAATAAGTTATTTATATTCTTTACAACATGAGGACTCTTCACAGGACAGTTTTTGAAAGGCTTTTGCTGTTTTCAGGTGGATCATGGATCACTGAAAGCCTTTTATGCTGTAAATCGTGATGTCTTAAAAAAAAAAAAACCTGCATGAATATCTTCTGCTGCTCAGATGAATCATTCATCTATGATGTTTACGGAGGAAAATCATGAACTTTTTCGAAACACTAACTTATTGAACACAACTCCAAATTTGGTTGAGAGACGTTCTCAATAACCTTTTGATTGTGATGCCAGTTTCTACACAACTTCAAATCAGTCCGTTAAATGCTTTGCTCACACTGAAGTCTACAAACATATCAATCCCCTCTTTGGTGATAAACAAAATGACTGGAGTCAAAGCCATATTGATGACAACAAGAGTGAATAAAAAAAAAAGACAAAAATTTCATTAGTTGACATATTCTGCTGCATTTGAGACAAGCAGATCACATTCATAAAGCAAGGCTTAACTGTCCAAATACTTTATGGAGCCGCTGTAAATCACAAAAAGCCACAATTATTCCGTTATTGCCATAACACAGCCTGATTTGTTGTTATATTATCACCTGATATGAGTTAACTTCACATTGATTTTATGGCCACAGAACAATGTCTTCCAACGTAAAATGTCAAGTGTGGATGTAAAACATGTAAAACATTACTGACCCATTGCATTGGTACACACACACACACACACACAGACACACACACACACACACACACACACACACACACACACACACACACACACACACACACACACACACACACACACACACACACACACACACACACACACACACACACAGAGACAGGTAAAATAGCATGCAATAATGGTGTTGATCATGTAATGCTGATGTAAACGTCACAGTGATGTGAGCTGGAGTGAACATCTCATAAAGTCATGGTCTCTGTTGTCATGGTTATCACATTATATGCATCAAATGTAATGAGTGCCTTTGCAAAAATAAATCATGAAATGTGACTTTGGCTTTGTTGCACTTGCTGGTGATCCAAATGTCGTAGGCAGTTCCTGATTTCGCCTTGTTTCAAAAAGTTGGAAAGTCAGGTGTAAAACCTGGAAACTTGTACAAAAAATGCACATAAAACACATCAATGAATCAGACATCCTTTATCACATAACATACATTGCGTTTATGTGCTTGTGTAGAATATGTTTCATGCCTGAACCTCTCAGGTCTGATTTGCTCAGATTGTCACGATCATTAGTGATAGTTTTGCAGATTTCCAGACTCTTTAGGTCTACAGGTGACATTATGTGCTGTGACACACACACACACACACACGCACACACACACACACACACACACACACACAGATCCCAAAATCATTACTCTGAGAGAGTTTTCACACGCTTTAGCAGAGTTTCCCAACGGGGGGTTCGTAAAACCTCAGGGATCATTGTGAAATGGCATTGGCAACTGTGGTAGAACTGGTAAAGTCATGTTCAATTACACAACATGTACAATTAAAAAGATGAAACAAATCAAAATATTATACACTAAAAATATATAGGCCTCAAGAATCATGCATTTGAATTGCAAATAAAATCCACCCATTTGGACTGCATAGTTTTAACATAAATTACTGTAATAAACTTAATGTGATGGATGTATTTGTCAGTCATATATAAATGAAATGAGATTCCTGCACTCAAAGAAATCAATGCATAGGTTATTAACAACTATTTGCATCTATTTGATTTCATTTAAATAATTATGTTTTAGCGTTTATTCAAATTACTTAAAATCAGCATAATTATGTTCATTGTGAAAACAATTAAATGTATTCAGTAAAAAAAAAAGAGCATGAACATGCTTAGTTGTAGAAATGTATGAAATGGAAAGAAATTGATTTTATTGCTGATAAAATGTAGACCTTTAAAACACAGTTAATACTATTGCAGAAACCTCTTTCATTTATTATACATTCCAAATATTGTCAGTGGTAATACGAAATTAAACAAAATATTGAGATCTACTAATTTCCAAAAATACGACCCATGCACACTGATAAAATGAATGCAGTGTTGCAAACAAGTGTTGCATCAAACCTGTGAACATACAGCCTCGAGTGTGAAAAACATTGAGCGAGGAAGGAAACTAGTCTTTTTAAGAGAACATTGATCTGTGATCTTAGGTGAGATGCCTCAGAAACTAAGACGGTGATGTACGGTGCTTGTTTCTCAGCATTTCAGTAAATCTGAGTTGCTAACTTGCACAGATCTGAGGTCATGCATGGCGGGTTTCTGAAAAGCATGCTTTCTTGAAAAAATAACTCATGTCAGCCATCAACTGTATAATGAAAGCAGAGGGTAAATGTGTCCAAGGTTGCAGAAACCTCCACTTATCTCTGTCTATAACTGATTAATAGTGATGGATTGTTCACATGCATCTTTCTGTCATGGTTTAACCTTTAATCTCGTTACACGGTTTACTTTTCAGTCGCTGTGCTGCTCAAGCGGTCAGGATGTTAAATATGGTGTCATATATGCACCCTCACCCGGTCAAAAGGAATTATATTTAAATTGTGCTTATACTATACTAAGTGCGTATTAAATGTATTATTTTGAAACAACTTCAAGTATATTTTAATGTAGCCTATTAAAGAACATTTCAGCTCATTAGAAATGTATTAGCCCTACACTAATAGTTTATTATAAAGCTGTTTTAATCAGTATTCAAAATGTGTAATTAAAAGTGTAAAATGCTATGCATATTTTTTGTAGAACATTTCAGTGATACCTGTATTACTGAAAAGTGTACATCACTAAATAAATAAGCATCACAATGCAATTTTCTGAAAAAAAGAAAGGTTACGGATAAACAATGTGCAGAAGTGAATAATGCATTTGTTACGTTCCACGTGGGGGTTTGTTTTGTTTTCACTAGTCTGTGCACGTTGGTATACTTCGCACGTGTTGATAGTATATGCTCATTATCTGTTTCTGTTTCTAGCTCACTCTTGGCTGGCAGGCTGCTGTGATTGGCCTAGCGGGACGTCACTCATCGTTGGGGCGGCGCCCGGGAGCCAATCAGAGTTGACCAGCTGGGTTCAAAAGGATGGCGTTTTCATTCATTCGAGCTCTCGGAAGCGGCCATGAGCTCGTGTAGCGTTGTGAGGTTACTAAACCTGTGACTGGAGATTCATATAGTGATGTCTGGCTCTTTGTAGTGGAATGAGTTGGGTGCTGTATGCTTTGTTTATCTGTACCTTGATATTCAGTATGTTTTAGTTGTAGAGATCATAGTTTCAATGTGTATCCCAGTGTGACGCTGTGGGGTCCTGTAATTCGACTCTCTCTCTGGGAAAGAGAACGACAGGTCAGTATGCCGCGGTATACATAATGCCCGTAGTGTTTATTTGTTAGATACACTAGGTTAGGAGTGAGCGCCACTCTGTGTATGTTTTGTTTTAGTAGTTAGCTTATTTAGGTGCCGGATGCACCGAAGAATTCGGTTTTCTTTTCACCTTTTTCTTTGGTTAGGATTAGGTGTAGTATAAGGATTGTTTTGTTATATTCTGTTCTTTTCTTTGGCGCCACTTTTTGGTTCTCTTCCCTTATTATTTAATATTTGTAAACATTGTAAATAGCACACTCATTTTTCCAAACTGGAACTAGTGGCTTCGGCTTTGTGACAATAAAATCCAGTTTGTTTCTCTTCAAGTTGAGTCTGTCATGGTTTTCTCTCCACCGTATTCCTCCATCAGCAGTGCTAATAAAACAAATGTTGCGTAACATCTCCTAGACTTTAAAAGATCGTAACATTTAATGGGGGCTCGTCCGGGATAACTTTATATTTTATTTGTTTCCCGAGTTATTATTTACTGCTGATGTGAGTGGTGGAATGACCATGTTCAGTACTTTCCTTGTAGAGTGGTAATTCGCGAGGCAGTGATTAGTGGATGGGCTGGTTGATTGTATGGTTAGTGATTCTGATAAGAGTAATGGCTGATTTTGATTTAGACACCTTTTTGAGTGCACCTACGGTTGAGCAGTTAAATAAATGTAGGAAAGATGATTTACTACGGATTGCTGCTCATTTTCAGGTTACTGTTTCGAAGCAGCGGCTTAAAAAAGAGATTAAGTTTGCTGTATCCCAAAGGTTGGTTGAACTTGGTGTTTTAGTGTTGCCTGCAGGTGGTGGGGAAGTTTTTCCTGGTGCTGATAGTCGCCTTGAGGAGGAGGAGCAGAGCGAGACGGCTGAGGTAGAGGGTTCTGAAGCCAAAGCTGTTTTGCCGCCCTTCGAACCTTTTTCGCCGGACTCAGATGAGTCTATAGGAGGTGATGCGCGACTGAGGGTTCGTATAGCGCGACTCCAGATGGAGACACGCGAACGGGCAGAAGTCCGTCGAGCGGATTTGGATTTTCGACTGGGAGTCCGCAGACTTGAAATCGAGGCGGAGACGCAGATTAAGCTGCGTGAACTTGAATTGAATGCAGCCAAAGTAACACCTGTTCCAGTTGTGCAACCTTTACCGCCCGCTGATGCTTCGGCAGGGGCTGGGCCGGTGAGAACCACCTTTGAGGTCAGTAAGCATATTTCCCTTGTGCCGCAGTTTCGAGAAACAGAAGTTGACTCATATTTTAGTGTGTTTGAGAGGATTGCTTCCACACTCCATTGGCCTAAAGAGGTTTGGCCTTTGCTGTTGCAGTGCAAGCTGACCGGTAAAGCTCAAGATGTTTGTGCTACGTTGTCCTTAGCGGATAGCGTGAATTATGAAGTAGTGAAAGCTGCGATTTTGCGTGCATATGAGCTGGTGCCTGAAGCTTATAGACAGCGTTTTAGGGGTCATAAGAAAAATTCTAGTCAGACTTTTGTTGAATTTGCAAGGGAGAAAGGCACTTTGTTTGACAAGTGGTGTACATCTAGTAAAGTGAATGATTTAAAAGACGTGCGGGAGTTAATTCTTTTGGAAGAATTTAAGAATTGTATTCCTGAACGTGTTGTCGTTTACTTGAACGAACAAAAAGTGACGTCTTTGTCTCAGGCCTCCGTTCTGGCAGATGAGTTTTCATTGACGCATAAAAATGTGTTTGCTGCTGCGCGTTTTGAGAAAGCTGCTGTTCAAGTGAGCTCGAGTAGTCCATCTCGACCAAAATCAGGTACTCCAAAATCAAAGGAAGATCGAGAATGTTTTTATTGTCACAAACCTGGCCATTTAATTGCCGATTGTTTTGTACTGAAACGAAAACAGTCAAGTTCTGTACCTAAGAGTGCTGGTTTTGTGAAACGGATTGATTCTAAAAAAATTGAGTGTAACGACAAGCCTGATTCCAGTTACGTACCTTTTCTGTTGGAAGGGTTAATTTCCGTTGCGGGAAATTCTGAGGAACGGGTAAGAGTTCAGATGCTCCGTGATACTGGGGCCATGCAGTCCTTTATTAGTGCTGATGTACTGCCGTTCTCGGAGCAAACTTTTTGTGGCAGGCATGTTCTAGTACAGGGCATAGAGATGGGTCTCGTTCAAGTTCTGTTGCATCAGATTCACTTAGAATCAGAACTATGTACGGGTTTTGTGAAATTAGCTGTTCGTGAACGTTTACCGGTGAGTGGGGTACAAATTATTTTGGGCAATGATTTAGCCGGTGGAAAAATTATGCCTTTGCTGGAAGTCTTCGACAAACCAGTGGCGCTCGAACAGCCTGATGAGTTATCCCAGTCATATCCAGAAACATTTTCAACTTGTGTAGTGACGCGGGCTCAAGCTCGTAAAGCGGATGCTGATGATTTGGCTACATCTTTTATCGCACCTATTTTTATCAGTGATGTTGTATCTGATGACGTTAAAGCTGTTGAGAATGCGCATGTTCCAGATACTATGAGTGTAAAGCTGCGCGTGACGCGCGAGAGACTTATTGTGGCTCAAAAACAGGATAAAAGTCTCCAGAAGTGCTTTGCTGCTGCTGTTTCCACAGAGAAAGCTCAAGAGAGAAAAACTGCATATTTCGTTGAGGACGATTTATTGATGCGTAAATGGTGTTCGGAGACTGGAGATGCTGAATGGAGTAGTGTGTATCAGATCGTGATTCCCTCATTTTACCGACAGCAAGTTCTATCTTTAGCTCACGATCACGACCTGTCGGGACATCTAGGAATTAAAAAAACTTATCACCGAATTTTGAGACATTTCTTTTGGCCTAGAATAAAAACTGATGTCACACAATTTTGTCGCACTTGCCGCACTTGTCAGATCGCTGGCAAACCGAATCAAGTCATTCCGTGTGCTCCACTTGTTCCTATTCCAGTGTTGGGAGAACCGTTTGAGCACGTTATCGTCGATTGTGTCGGCCCTTTGCCTAGATCTAAGACCGGTAATCAGTTTTTATTGACCGTAATGTGTACTGCCACTAGATTTCCTGAGGCGATCCCATTGAGAAAGATCACGGCACCTGTCGTAACTAGAGCACTTGTTAAGTTTTTTTCTACGTTTGGTTTACCAAAAATTGTGCAGACAGATCAAGGCACCAATTTTCTTTCAAAAATCTTTTCTCAAGTGTTGTCGAGTTTAAATATTTCCCATAGGGTAGCAAGTGCATATCACGCGGAGAGTCAGGGGGCACTCGAACGTTTCCATCAAACGTTAAAGTCAATGCTTAGAAAGTACTGTATGGAAACAGGGAAAGAGTGGGATGAGGGGGTACCATTGCTTTTATTCGCGATCAGAGAAGCAGTTCAAGAAAGCCTTGGATTCAGTCCTGCTGAACTAGTATTCGGACACACTGTCAGAGGACCTTTGAAAATGCTTAAAGAGAATCTATTATCTGTTGAGTCTAGCCCGAAAATGAACGTGCTGGATTACGTGAGTAAGTTCCGTGAGCGCTTGCATCAAGCTTGTTCCGTGGCAAGAGAGTCACTTGAAGTGGCTCAGGGTAAAATGAAGAGTCTCTATGATCGTAAATCTGTACAGCGTACCTTTAATAAGGGCGATCAAGTGTTGGTGTTGCTGCCTATGGTAGGGTCTGCTTTATCAGCGCGGTTTTCTGGACCATACGAGGTGGTAAGAAAACTTAGTACTACAGATTATGTAATTGGAACTCCAGATAGAAAAAGGAAGACTCGAGTGTGTCACGTGAATATGTTAAAGACTTTTTACAGTAGGGAAGCTGTTCAGAATGTGTCACTTGCAGAAGAAATCATTGCTCCTGTGTTATCTCCTGTGTCATCTCCTGTGTTCACTTGTGCTGCTGTCGAGATCACTGATCCGGAGGATGATGGAGTCGTTCTTCGTCACACACATCAACAATGTGCTCGACTTAAGAATTCTGAGGTATTGTCTGATCTTACATCTCATGTATCTCATTTATCTGAACAACAAGGATGTGATATTATGCAGTTGATTGATGATTTTCCTGCTTTGTTTAATGATGTACCTTCTCGCACTACAGTTTTGGAGCACGACATTAATGTGGGTGATGCTACCCCGATTAAACAGCATGCATACCGCGCAAATGCAGCGAAAAGAGATGTGATGCGAAATGAGGTTGAGTATCTAGTAGAGCATGGACTTGCTCGGTTCAGCTGTAGTCCCTGGAGTTCTCCATGCTTATTAGTGCCGAAGAGTGATGGCACAGCGCGATTTTGTACTGATTACCGAAAGATAAATGCGGTGACGGTGCCCGACTGTTTTCCTTTACCGCGCATGGAAGATTGTGTTGACAACCTCGGTTCAGCCTGTTATGTCAGTAAGTTAGACTTGTTAAAAGGCTACTGGCAAGTGCCTCTTACGAGTCGTGCTTCTGACATTTCTGCATTTGTTACCCCTGATAGCTTTCTTCAGTACTCGGTAATGGCTTTCGGTATGCGTAACGCTCCGGCTACTTTTCAGCGGCTTATTAACATCGTGTTGTCTGGAGTGCCTAAGTGTAATGCCTACTTAGATGATTTAGTAGTTTACTCGACCGATTGGATAGAACACATTTCGTCATTGCGAACAGTTTTCGAGCGTTTGGAGAAAGCTTCGTTGACTTTAAATTTAGCCAAATGTGAGTTTGGGCAGGCCACTATTACGTATCTCGGGAAGGAAGTCGGTCAAGGGGAGGTGCGCCCGTTAGAAGCGAAAGTTACGGCTATAGCTGAATTTCCTGCTCCAACCACTCGACGAGAGCTCCGTCGATTTTTAGGGATGGCTGGCTATTATCGTGGCTTCTGTAGAAACTTTTCGACAATTGCACATCCATTAACTGCGCTTCTTAGTCCATCCCGTGCGTTTCTATGGTCTGATGATTGTCAACATGCTTTTCGTACGATCAAGGATCTTTTGTGTAATACACCTGTTTTAGCCGCACCAAATTACGACACTGCTTTTAAACTTGATGTAGATGCGAGTTCTGTTGGTGCTGGATCTGTATTGATTCAGACGGGTGAGGATGGAATTGATCATCCGGTCTGTTATTTCTCACGTAAGTTCAACAAACACCAGTTGAATTATTCAACGATCGAGAAGGAGGCATTAGCACTTTTAATGTCACTTCAATATTTCGATGTGTATGTCGGATCGAGTAGCATTCCGGTCACCGTATTTACTGACCATAACCCTTTAGTTTTTTTATCACGCATGTATAATCAGAATCAGCGTTTGATGCGCTGGTCTCTGATTGTACAGGGTTACAACTTGGTGATTAAGCATAAAAAAGGTGTCGATAATATAATAGCCGACGCACTGTCTAGAGCTGCCTATGGTGGCATTTGAGCGAATGCATTTGATCAACTATTTGTTGAGTTAATCCATATAGTTGATTCTTAGGGGGGGAAGTGTTACGTTCCACGTGGGGGTTTGTTTTGTTTTCACTAGTCTGTGCACGTTGGTATACTTCGCACGTGTTGATAGTATATGCTCATTATCTGTTTCTGTTTCTAGCTCACTCTTGGCTGGCAGGCTGCTGTGATTGGCCTAGCGGGACGTCACTCATCGTTGGGGCGGCGCCCGGGAGCCAATCAGAGTTGACCAGCTGGGTTCAAAAGGATGGCGTTTTCATTCATTCGAGCTCTCGGAAGCGGCCATGAGCTCGTGTAGCGTTGTGAGGTTACTAAACCTGTGACTGGAGATTCATATAGTGATGTCTGGCTCTTTGTAGTGGAATGAGTTGGGTGCTGTATGCTTTGTTTATCTGTACCTTGATATTCAGTATGTTTTAGTTGTAGAGATCATAGTTTCAATGTGTATCCCAGTGTGACGCTGTGGGGTCCTGTAATTCGACTCTCTCTCTGGGAAAGAGAACGACAGGTCAGTATGCCGCGGTATACATAATGCCCGTAGTGTTTATTTGTTAGATACACTAGGTTAGGAGTGAGCGCCACTCTGTGTATGTTTTGTTTTAGTAGTTAGCTTATTTAGGTGCCGGATGCACCGAAGAATTCGGTTTTCTTTTCACCTTTTTCTTTGGTTAGGATTAGGTGTAGTATAAGGATTGTTTTGTTATATTCTGTTCTTTTCTTTGGCGCCACTTTTTGGTTCTCTTCCCTTATTATTTAATATTTGTAAACATTGTAAATAGCACACTCATTTTTCCAAACTGGAACTAGTGGCTTCGGCTTTGTGACAATAAAATCCAGTTTGTTTCTCTTCAAGTTGAGTCTGTCATGGTTTTCTCTCCACCGTATTCCTCCATCAGCAGTGCTAATAAAACAAATGTTGCGTAACATCTCCTAGACTTTAAAAGATCGTAACACATTATTTACATTATTTATAACTTAGGTCTACAAATGTCTGAACCAAAGAAACAGAAGAGTTTAAATGTGACATCTTCGTCTTCAAGTGGACGATCACTTCTTTGAGTTCGACTCATTTTCTGCAACCGAGGGCTTGTGGTTCAGAGTATTTGAAGACTGCTTTATCACAGGATCCGTGAAAGGGAAGAAGAATGCATATTAAATTAACCAATGATTAACATTTTTGTATACATGTTTTAATATAATAATTTGCATAGATATGCATTAGAATTTCGTTGGCGTCTCAGTATACCTTTGAAAGCTTTGACTATATCCTCATATTCTAATAATAACACAGTTATTTGCAGCAATAAAGCAACCTGTGAGTATTAGAGGTTATGTTGTATATTGATAATTGTGGTTTATTTAAACCTAGGGTATTTCCTATGAACATGCACTTTTTTCACCTATGTTGCAAAGATTTAAGGAAATTAGAAGAATGGCAGGAAACTAGGACAAGTCAAGTGACTTGCAGCTTTACCAAAAAAAAAAAAATTTTTTTTTTTAAATAAACAGATTTTTACATGAATGACTCCAAGAGGCACAGATTAGACCCCTGAAATGGACACGTTGCTAACATTTTCCTACACTGTAAAAAATGATTTTGTGGTGAAGTAAATACTACTGAAAAAAAACCTCAATGTAATTTACATGAAAAAGTTAGTTCAGGCAAGAATTTAAAAAACTAAGTAAATTCCATATCAGTACTTAATTCAAGCGAGTAGAAATGAAAGCGTAAATATCAACTTAATAAAATTAAGTAAAAATTACTCAACTTTTCTGATACTGGGGTTCCCATCATGCACTGGACCTTGAATAATTAATGAGGTTGATTTTTCACTAGTTTCCAGCTGTATTTACACTGTTTTATCATTGCTTTTGTTGTTAGGATTATAGTAACTTGCCATTTTATGACATTTCGAGTAAATTTTCTGCTCAAAATGACACATTCAAACATAAACGATCCATCAAATGTTACCGTCATTGTGTATTTTCTACCAAGTATTGAGGTCTTTGCATTCACATGATGTTAAACATCTGACATGATGTAATATAAAATACTTAGAAGTTATAAGTAAAGCACATACTGATATAATTCAATATTTTTGATTGAGTGAAATGTAATGCAAAGGAAATTTCAACTAAATTGATATTACTCAACCTTTTACTAGCCAAGTTAAAATTTCTTATTTTCTTTGTTACTTTCACTTGACTAGGTTAAGTAAACTTTACTTAATTCCATATTCCAAGTAAATTTAACATAAATATTTCTAATTAAAGCTACTGATAAAAATGTTTAGGTTTTTACTTGGCAAATCGTTGTAAATTTACTAGCATTTTCTGAGTGAAAAAAGTTGCCTAGCTTTTTTTAAGTAAATCCTACTCCAAATTTTTTTCAGTGTACCAAAACTGACCGAATCACCTTTCATTAGGCCTGATTCAAAAATCTCTATAATCTATGATATGAGATTAAACTATACTGTACTTATTACTCTCTTCTTCGCTTGTTTCCGCACTCAGATTTCAGTTTTTCTTCTATAGAAGAAGCTGGTCTGAAAAACAACAAATATTAATATTTCAAAAAATAAATAAAAGATTATATATATATATATATATATATGTGTGTGTGTGTGTGTGTGTGTGTGTAAGGCATAAGGCATAGGCAAATTATGATGAATAATTTGTTTTCTTTTTAAGAATGACAGTACACTGAGTACAACGGGTAATATAATCAAAACCCTTCACAGACTCAGCAGTTTCAGATGCATGCTCTCTTATAAGCATCCCTTTTAACAATTTCATCTTTTTACTTTTCTGTAATTAGAAATATATATTAGAAAGTAATCAATAAGGTTGTCAAGCTTGACCAAATATAAACACCAATCAACACACACTACCATAATTGGCTGATCAGCTAAAAGCAAAGTAACTTTATGTTCATAACATGTTTTTGTCAAACTTTTCAAAGATAATTTCCATCATAACAATGAAGCCAAATTGTTCAGGAAATCAGAAATAAATACACTAACATTCTTTTTATTTGCTAAATGAAGCTATGTAATTGTATGTTATAATGACTAATTGTGTTTTTTGCAGATGCATTGGACAATGTTTTATAGTTGTTTTAAGACAGACAAATGTCTCCACATATAAACAGATTTTTTTTAAGACTTTAGACTTTTACTGTATACCCGGTACTGAAGTTGCTAGAAATCAGTGTCAGCCTCATGTTACAGCGTTAACGTCACGTGTCAGTCATATTAGCAAATGCACAGCAGATCCACTAGGAAAAAACTAAACAGTGAGCTATTTATTTATGCAAACAGCAACTAAAACCATACCAGTAACTTCTGAGGGCATCTTCATCTCTTCGAGTCTGCTTCGTAACATGAAACTTTTTTAATAAAGATCTTTGGAAAATGTATCTATGATGCATTTCAAATAATAAATCCAACAGCCTTTTGAGTAGCCTTTTACAAGTAAAAGTGAACAACATATTAATTTTAGTATGCTTATTTCAATGCTTAATAATAATTGACAAATGTTTATAATACATTATAAGTAAATGTAAAAAATGTATTTCAAAATATTGAAATGATAAATACATAAAAATTTGAAATATATTGCAGTAGGCCTAAGTGTTTATAAAGCACATTTTAAACCAACTAAAAGCTTAATCATTTTGCTATGTTCTTCTTACACAAAGTACACATAAAAAAATGTGCATTAACCCTCTGGGGACCAGAGTGTTTTTGGGGCCCTTGGGATGTTTTGACATGCACTGACATTTGTGCTTTTTTCAGTTATTTATAAACATGTTAATGGCAAAGGTGTAAATTCACTCTATATAGCACAAACTTGGCTACCATGATGAGTGAGCAACATGTATGTACATGTTTGTATTTTTAATAGAATAATGTTTATGCGTGGTTATTGAAAAAAATAAAAATGAAAGTTGCTGAAATAAGACCACAAAACACATATTGATTATTTCTTCACAAGACTTTTGAAAATTGTATCACATAGCCTAGAATATTTGCTCCAAAACTATGTGAGAATCATCCTGACTACTCATTCAGATAAGTCAATAAAGTCTTTTACATTTTTAATGACGTGTTTTGTTTGAGAAAGCTTTATGCGAGGAGGCGTGGTCTCTCATTAATATGTGTGGAATTTCACACCTGAGAAAGACAAAGACCCTCCCCATAATGGCCCTATTAGGTGCTATCAGGCCATATCATTACAGGAGCTTTGCACAAAGAATGAGGAGATTTAAAAAAGAATGGCTTTTAGATTGTTTGGATTTATATAAGGAAAATACAGGGTGCATAAGTCTGGACACTTCTATCACACACCCTTCACCGTATAGACATGGTTTTATTTCAGTTCAAAGTTAGAGTTGGAAACATCTTGAAAAGAAAATTGTCTTTCTCCATAAATGTCTTAGTTTGATCATACATATTTCAAAGTTGAGGATTCATTATTTTGATAGCTTGAACAAACACTAAAACATCTTAGTTGATTAGTTTATTGACAAAACATACTATATATTTAACATATGAGCAGAAACTCCTAAAAAAAGCTTATTTGATGTCTATTTTAGAGTAAAAACTTTATCCAAAACGAGTCAACGAAATGTTATTTAGTCTGTAACAGTGCGTATCTGTGCGTTCATTCATTCATTCATTCACACACACACACACACACACACACACACGCACACACGCACACACACACACATGATTCACATTTAACAGTACGCTATTTTTCCGTTTACAGACACTACGTTATTCTATATCGCGATTAGAACAAAGCACTTGCAAAAAACACTTACTTCTCAGCTGAATCTGTTCATCCTCGCAGTGAAAATAAACCCAGTGGTAAATGTCCCAGGATTGTTCCTCATATAGCCGCGCAAGACGACAGTAGATTAATCTGACTAAAAAATAATGTGTGTTTTCAGAGTTTATGGGCGTTCACGCGTCTCAATGTGTTGCTTCACATATTTGCGTTTGAATAGCGCGTGCTCTCCGTGGGCGTGTCACATTACCAGGGATAATCAGCTGAGAGAACGATAATGAGACGGGCTGACACGTCTCTCTTTTTATATAGATAACATAAACGGAGAATATTAATTTTAGTTTTGAATCGGATCATTTAAAAGTACAAACTCAAACGATTTAAAAGATATATTGCTTATGGCTGGGTGAATAGTATAAGCTGAGTTGTGTTGAAGATTAGAGACGTGCTCCAGAAAAAAAGTTCACGGTGACTGCAGGCAGAACGCACACCCTGTTTATTTTCTTTATTTTACAAAAGCACAATATTTTATTTCGATTGTATGTGCGCACATAAAAAAGTAGACATTTAACAGATTATTTTCTCATATTTCTTAACTCTATATGAACAGAAATGATGGTAGTACTTTAAGTCTATTTTTCTGCTATGTGAAAAAAAACGAGCAAAACGCGCCCGCGCGTTTCTGGTCCCCAGAGGGTTAAGAGCAATGTATACCCTAAAACTTCACTAAAGGTATGCTTGTGTTTAGCATATTTCTTAAAAGTGTAACTAAGCATACATTCATTACCAATGTATTTCTAGTATACTTTATTTTAGAAATATATTAAAATACCCGGCGGGAAGTGGTATCATAGTAATCTGACACGAAACCCAAATGTATTCTAGCAAGAACATGAATGCACATAGCTAGACAAGCTCAGTTTCACTCAAATATGTCAAAATCATAATTCGTAACACAATGCATATGTGTTGCATTCTCAACATTGTCCACAACAGACATTAATGTATAAATTGCTTTCTATTTTCGGTAATCTACTGACACAGCAAAACAAGTTTGATGAAAATCTTGCTTATCAAAATTGTAGCTAAACTGCAGATATGTTGCTATTGTATGTAGTTGGAAAGAAGTTCAGAGTGCATTGCTATGGGGCTCTGGGTGGTTGCTAGGGCATTGCTAATATGGTTGCTATAATGTTCTGATTGCCATTGGTTGGCTAGAGCTATGCTATGGTTCTCCAGGTAGTTGCAAGGGCATTGCTAAGGTGTCTTGGTTACACAAGTGAAAAGAGTCAGATGTGGCTCAGGTCCCTCATTATTACATGTAAATCAATGCGATTTTTTAAAAATTACCCACTGGGCAAAATATAAGTCTGATCCAGTATAAAAGTATTTTAAACTCAGAGCTAACAAAAAATAAAATAAAATTAAAATTGTTTGACTTGCGCACAATCTTGAATATTGTTGTCAGACCCCCCCCCCCCACCAAGCCCCCCCCCCCCCCCCCCCCCCCCCCCCTCAGTGGATAAGTAACCAATCACAGACATGTCTGTTGAGTGCATGAATCCAATGGCCAATCAGTGACGTTCAAATTATTTCAATAACAATCGCGGCTAAGCAATCAGATGCATCTTACGTTAAAAAGAAGCTTAACATGTACTGAAGAAACATCACTCGATTTCCCTTCCGTGTGTCACAGAAAATGCCGGAAAATGGAAGCTGGAAATGCCAGATGTTTACAGCACAAACTCTCCTGATTATTATTAAAATTATGTGAAATCGTGTCTCTCCCCAATTCGACCGTTATTCGACTGCCAGTTACATGACGGCATTTCTCAAGTTCGACTCACCAAACACTGGATAGGTGCTCAATGATGAACACGGCAGGTGTTTAAGATAGACTTGACGCACAAATCTACATCTGAACGGATGGAAAGATAACACTTTGAGGAGGTTCGCACGCGCTGACTTTTAAAAAGGTAAGTTATGGGGATTTATTTACTTCGCGAACGCTAAATGTCGGCGTTACTCTTGATAATAGCAAAATATTGGATGAATTAATGCTTTATGGCTATTTAGTGTATCTCAACAACCTTGGCGATTTACTGTGGTAATATATTTGGAGATAGTTGAAGTGCGTTAATTGATAATTGGTGTTGCTCAGGCCGCGGTTTTTCCAGTTTTTTGAGTTTGTGCGCATGCGTAGATGGATCTGTTTTGTGTTGTTGATAGAAAGTTAGCAGGCTTATTCAAAGTTTTGTTTTTCTTGATGGTCGATGCCCTGTGTGAAATTGTATGCTTTTGGCTTGATTTACAATGCAATCCGACTATTAGGAATAGACAGTATGCCATCACTACAAACACAGAAAGTGGTGAGTATTGTTGGAAATATTACTGTTTGGGGGTTTGGAAACACATGCATTATTTATTTCATTTGTATACAGTGGACATGGAAACTGTCGTTTTTTATGCTTGCAGAGCGCACATTTGCTTTATACAGTGTTTTACAGCGAAAAGGCACAACTAACAGCACAAGGTCATTTATTTCTTACAGATCTCATCATTTTAGATGTTGTATGACTTGCATTTGGTCTTTCATTTTATATGACATAAATGCATTTATAATCTTTTGAGGATGCATAAATTAGTTTTTTTCTGTCCCATGATGTTAGGCTTACTATAAATATACAAAGTTGGTGAAATGTACATATCAAAGGCCTATTGTACCTGGCCAGCTGAATTTACCACATCATTTGCATATTCCACCATCATTTTATTAATCTTTCCCATGCCATAATTTTCTAAAACCACTTGCAAAGCTGTCACGGCCAAACATGGAGTAGGCCTATTTAGTTCCTGCTCTTTAATTTAGCATCTTGGTTTTGTTCATTTTCACATGCTATTTTTTTTGTAGAACAGTAACAGGTGTGAGAAATATATGTTCTTACTTCAATAGTGTTTAAAGTATAAACTAAAGTATTAAATGCACATTATTAATTTTATTGTGTAGCCTACTATTCACCCAAGCATGTTTAATTATTTTTTTTAACAACAGCCCAGAGCGAGAGTATAAAGAACCTTAAATATAGTTTTCGTTTGTCACATGCTATAGTCACTACATTATTTTCCCAAACATATGTTATTTCATACAGTTTTAGTGACTTTACTATTATTCTAAAATATGTTTTTTTGACTGGTAGTGTAGTTAAATTTTTTTTTAATGCACAAATGGAAACAATGTTGTAAGGCAATGACACGGTTAAGAGAACATGATTACTAGAATGATAAATGGTTTTAAAATCAACTTCTGAGTAACAAAGCATTAAGTAATCTTACATTTGTCATCGTGAAACTTATACGTGTGAATCGTGTCTACAGTATATTGAGATAAGGGTGGAAAACTATATTTTTTAAGGACAGTGAAGGGCAATTCCATGCAAAGGTCATCTTTACCATGGAAAAATAAAGTTTTAACCAAAAGAACAAAACCCTTTTTAAGTTGTCCATTTAGGTCTGTAATATACTGTATTAATGTGCTTTCACAAAAATTTTAAGAACATTGCCTTGTTTATCCACCAGATATGAGGTGAGCAACAATGCTTAGCCTAAATTACATTTTCAACCAGCCATATTTCATGCTTTCAAAAAAAGGTATCAAAGACCAGGGGCGTCACTAGGATTTTCATTTTAGGGGGGCTAAGCCCCCAATATGATTTTTTTTTTAAATATAAAAAAATGTAACACTTTAGTTTAGGATCTAAAGATCACTATTAACCATTTTCATTACGATGCAAAGGCACGGTTTTATAATAACTGTGGTCCCAAATGTGAGGTAGGGCAAATCAGGGGTTTCGGGGTCTCCCCGAGAAAATTTTGATTTCTCTGATTTACATATGTGCATTTTAAGATGTTCTGAAGGCCAAAAAACTTGGATAGTGGGCAGCTGATTATTTTTCTCTCCTCATCAGCATCACACTCTTTTTCTCTTTGTTTTTATCTTGCCCTGTCTCTTCCCCTCCTAAAGCTGAGCTTTGACTGATAGGCTTTTCATTTTTGTCTGTCAGTGAAGAAAGTAAACATAGGGTCAACTGATAGGTTGATTTTGCCTATGAATCATTTTCTCAGACGCGTTTATTTACTGAAAGCTACTAAAGGTAATTAAGTTTATTAAATGCATTCACAATATGTAGGCTACACATTTATTATTGATCTTATGCCTAATACAGGGCCGTAGACAGGGCTTTAGTCACAGAGGTCCTAAATTTGAGGTTGGTAGGGGGTTCAATTTTTTTATTTCTCTGATATGTGCATTTCAAGACGTTTGAAGACCAAAAAAGGATAAGAAATAGCTTTAAAACCACGTCAGTGGGCGGATTATTTGTCAATACCTGCTCTCTTCTCATCTCCATCACTCTTTCTTTTTTTTCTCAGTCTCTTCGTCCCTTTCTCTTCCCCTCCTAAAGCTGAGCTTTTTTAATTTACTAAAGGCTACAATTTGTATTATATCCTCAATATGTACACATTCATTATTAATCTTGTGCCTAACATGATGAAAACGGCTTTGTTAATGTTTCTTGTAAACTAATTATTACATTACATGAGTCACGTTACATAGGCCTATTTTCAGTTCAAAATGGCGAAATTAGACAAAACTATATTAGTTTGCCTGATTATTTTTTGTCATTCGTTTAACATTTATGACCTAAAAAAAGTAAAATATGAAATGTTAAGTTTAGCTACTTACATCTTATCTCGCACTTGACCGTACGCGTCGAGTTGCACTGTTAAAATTCGCGCTCAGCAGCGTCTGTGAACATAAAGCCTGCCTACTTTGATTTGATTGGTCATCTCAAATATTCTGACATTGACGAGCAGTGACAGACCAATGAGGCTCAGATGAACACACATGAACACACACACACACACACCCTGTCCTCTGTTTCTGACGTGCTCTCTGTCGGCGCCGCTGCGGATTGAAGATGAAGAACGTGCTGAATCTGATTATAACAAGACTGAAGCGAACACGAATTTGTGTAGCCTACATTTTAGGGGGGCTGAAGCCCCCCTAAAAAGGGCCCAGTGACGCCCCTGTCAAAGACCCCCCTTTTTAAACTTTATTTTAAAAGTAAGCATTTTGCAGAAAGATGGAGGCATGCCTGAGAAATAAATATACTAATTTGGTCATAACAGCACTGCCTGTTGAATTTATAAGGGCTATAATAAAGAGGTCTTGACGCTTCAGTGCACTGTCACGTCCATAACGTTTTAAAGGTTTGGTTTATTTAATATGACAATTATAAATGGAAATAACTTGAAACTTTATTTACAAAGCTAAATTATGTTTATGCTAATTAGGATAGACAATTCATCTCACTACTTTGCTCTGAACAACCATAATAATGCGTTACGGACGTGACCGTTACGGACGCTTTATATTAAATCATGCATATGACTATTGTGATCTGTTTCAAGACAGAAATGATTTTGGCCACTTCATTTCAAGTTTTGTTTTGTAGAAAGACTTTATTTAAAGTGAATTTCGTTTTGTATAAATTGTATCTTAATTTTAAATCAAAGTTTCATTAACCAATTGCCTGGATTTAATTAATAAGCAAATATAGCATGGAGGTGCGATCACTTGCAACACGTAAACTTGAGCGCGTCTCATAACTGAACAGAATCATTTCAGACAGTCTTCTTAATGTGAAAACACAGCCATTATGCGTCAACAAAAGTGCCATGTTTGATTGTTGATTTTCCAAACAGATTCTATGTATTTCAGACGCGTCACATCCACAGGGGTTTTGTCACACCCATAACGTTGGTTTTTCCTCATAATACACTTCATAAAAATATATATATTTTAAACACTTATATTTTTATGTTCAGCTAAGACCCCTTCATCATGTGGATAGCAATATTTATATATTGGATTTAAAAGTTCACAGACTTTAAAGGAAATCGAACAGTATTACCAAAAACTCTGTCATTTCCCGTCACATCCATAACGCATGCATATTTTCCTTTTTTGGGGGTGCTTAAATATATTTTAGAAAAACATATTTTGCCTGTCAATTCCCCAGATTGGGTGCTCTGAGAATATGCATTTCCAATTTAAATATTGTAAGAAGTTTTTTTTTCCTGAGACATTTCACCTGTCATTATGAGTTCAAATGTCACATCCATAACGCTGGAATTACCCTGAAACTAAATAACAAAGGAGAAGTTAGTCAGTGTGTAAGTTGACACATTATTCATTCAAATGTTCAGTGTTTTAACTGTATTTGTACATGTTATTTGAGCCTTTTGCGGTTACTTTACTGGTGCATGCATTAGATACTGAGACTATAATACTTATTAATTTGTGTATTAAAAATGTAGACCGTCATTGCATTTTGCCATCACTTTTTCCCCCCCAAACTAGCATGTCTGCACTTGTTTTTTTTTATTTGCTCTCTTCTAAAAGATTTTGACTTTCTGAGGCTGAGAACAGCGACTAGTAGAAGAACAGCTCAGTGTGTGTGTGTGTGTGTGCATGCATGCAGATAAACCTTAATTTGTGCTTCTACTTTTTTTCTCTGTCCTCATGCATGTTATTCTGAATTTAGCCTTCATGACCATACAGCTCTTTTGTATGAAAGCAGCTTATTCTAGGGGAGAACAGGCACTTGGACTGGAAGAGAACGTTTGACTTTGCTTCAGTTTGTTTTTACTGCCATTTAGGGTTGTGTTTATCTGATGAGACTTGTGTGGTTTGCATCAGACAGTCATTGAGGAGGTGTGTGTAGACGTCTGTGCTGCTAGAGTCGGAGATACTTAAGAAAACATTGTTTTTATATCATTAAAACATTATATTTTACATCATTATATTAGTTAACTACTACATTAGTGAATGAAAAATAATTCTAAAGCATTTAGCCTATTAATCTTACAGTTAATATCAATTTTGAAATTTACTAATATTAAAATCAAAAGTTTTTAATATTATTTATAGGGCTTTATACTAACAGACTAGAAGAGGCTTAGTTGACCAGAATTTTATTAGTTGCAGAAAAAAAAACTCAACAGGAATTGGCGAAGGGATGATGTCATGGACTGATCATTAGGCTGTGATGGACAGATCGTTAACGGCAGGAAAACCAAACATTGATTCGCCTATCATTCATCGACCTCAAATATGGCTTATCACTTGAAACATGCAAGTAGTAGCACACTACTGTTCCTGTCTGTTTCCCCAACAGTAGCCGTAAAAAAGATTGTCATCTTTGGCAGCGTTGCCAAATACTTATCGGCGTCTTTTCTTTTTTTTCTTTTATTTGAGGTAACTTCGTTTCATTTTCACGTTTAGATTAGACGTTGATTTTGATCTTACATATAACTATAAGTGTTGTACTGTACATCATTCGATCCTGTAAGTGTCTATTTTTTTTTGTGTATACTCACAATAAAAACAAAGTGTTGTGCTTTTCACCAAATAAAGAAAATAAACATGGTGCTAGTTCTGCCTTCTCTCTGTCAGTGAAGTCCATTCTGAAACGCGTCCGAAAATTAACTGTAACTCAGTGAATACTCAGTCACACAGGCAGGCAGGCACTAGAGAAATGTCTTTATGAAGCTTGAATTATCTTCTTTTAAATGAAGTAATTTATATAAAAAACAAATATTCTCTGTTTATGTAATCTGTATGAAAAGAGAGAGATGTCAGTCATTCTCATTATCGTTCTCGCAGCTCATTATCTGCTAATGTGACCACGCCCACGGAGAGCGTGCGCTATTCAAACACAATACACAAATGATCTGAGGCAATCCATGCAAACCTGTGAACTTCCACATCAACTCGATAAAACACATCAAGTTTAATCAGCTTAAAGGCACAATATGTAGGTTTTTTCACCACAAGAGGGCGCAGTTTCCAACAACAACAAAAGGCGTAGGTTGATGACGCAGTGATGAGCTGAATGATGGGACTCACTTGCTGTCAAGCTGATGGATCTAATAATGTTTATGGATGAGTGCAAACATTCATGTTTTTAACATTACAGTGGTATGAAGCAGGTCGCGATTGCTAAAGAGGCAGATATCACACGCGAGTCCCGCGGATATAAAGAAATAAAGACATTTAATTCTACCGAACTACCCGCAAGTGCTGGATTACTCACACAGGTCAGTTTATTAGACGAATTAAACTTGTGAGGTAACGCAGCGCTGCTTCACTCGGTCTAACGTTACACTATCACACTAAACGGCATTTAAATGTGTGTTGAAAGTTATAATGTTATACTACGTGTTAGTTCGTTTGCTATACGAAACTATCAGTAAGCTAGATCAACATTAGAATAACACACTGACCATATTCTAACATTTCATCATGTTGAGCTAACGTTATCAGGGAACTACACTGCGACCAAAATGGTCGCATATGCGACCTTTTGAAATGCCATTGCGACCCTAATTTTTAATGGGTCGCAAATGTATCACCGTTTGATTATTTTTGTACCTACCTAATGTTTTAGGCAATATGCTATGATTTACTATGAGCATTTATTAAAACAGAAATGTGTATTTTAAGAATACGTTTTATAACGCGCTCTGAGCATTCAACACATCAAGTTGGCTTCGCGGATTCGTGCTTGTTTAACTGAGAGAACGAGCAGAGAGAGTGAAAGCCCCAGTCGCGCGCGCGCTCTCTCTCCCTCCCTCGCTCATAATAATGAATTGAGTTGACTGAATATCTTTGAGAATACACGATGGTAAAAGGTCGGAAGACCGAAGTTTTTTTTTTTCTGAACTACCACTGGTTGTGAATTGTGCTAAAATAACGTTGCCTCATCTTCTCTGAAAAGCTTTCCACACATTCAGATGGCATAAACCACTCTTTCAATAAACAAAACAAAAAATCTATCTGGTGATGAAATGTTTTCTGTGTTGAGACAAATCTTGTGCGATGTCCTAAACTGCCTGGATAATCACACAACGTGTGCCGTGGTCCGTTAATGACACGTCCGATTCGCGAACTGACTCCTTTGAACCGATTCACTTTAATGAATGGTTAAAATAACAACTGATCTGTCCAACACTGAACTCAAGAGTCATTCTAGAATGATTCATTCTTTCCAAGTAGAGCTATTCAAGTCATCTGGTGAAATTGTTTTTATATCGCAATATATATCGCAGAAAAATCAAATATCGCAATGTCATTTTTTTACCAATATCGTGCAGCCCTACTGTAAATTCTGTGGGCCTTCAATTGCAGGACTGTCCAAATTTGTAACTGCGTCAAAACAATTCAAACACGAATCATTGAAGCTTCACAATGACATATTATATTTATTTTACTTTTCCTTAAGAGTTCAGAAGTCTGCCCATCTGTGCCAACCATAGCATGGTGAAATCCAAAAGAAATTAATTTAGCACTTTATTGTGTAGGCTACTGTATTTTCTATTGCAGTAAATCTATCCCAACCATTTTTAAAGAAAACAAGAAGGCATGTGTTTTAAAAGATGGAGAGTAAAATAAAAAGCACATCTGTATGCAATACAGTTTCACTATTGGTCATTATTATCCAGAGCGGCTTACTATATAAATAATTTGTGCGACCAAATCATGTTTTGCGCTAGTAACTGAAAAAGTTAGTAGCGCAAGTGCCACCAGTGGAAAATGTTAGTGTAGTTCCCTGGTTATATAACATTGATTTGTTTTATGTACATTTGCTCACCTGTCTAATAAAGCTGTCAAGTCGTGACTCGTGAAGCTCTGTCGAGTCCAAGTTAGTCGCGGACGTGGAGCTCTCGGCATCTCAAAAACGCCACGCTGATATTGATCCTCATTTTAGTTCTCCTTGTTTGTCCCAAAGTCTGCTTGCCATGGTCAATGTTTGAAAGAAACAAGAACTGCATGCCGCTAAACGTTACGCACTACGCAGTTGTCCACGTCTGTCGCCATGGTTACGTCATGGCTATGGCAGTACGAACGGAAACCGAGGATAGCGCGGATATTGCGTCATTGACAGGCGACATTTTTTTTCCGTGACGGGCACTTATTTAAAATTGGAATTTCTCTGAAATAAAAAAATCTTTGGAGACTTTTGGGATATTGTAAGTACACAACTGCAGTAAATATATATCACACTGTGCAAGTGATTTTTGGATATTTTATTACAAAATTCTTACATATTGTACCTTTAATGTACTCTACGTCGTCTTGTTACGCTGTGAGGAAAAATACTATCGTAATAATAGTACAAGTAAAAAAAAAATATATATATATATTTTTTAAAATAATGTTAACTAATGAGATCTTGTAAAGTGTTACCTAATCTAAATATGTCAATTAGATTGCAATAATTCTGTTTTACAGAGAAAATGGGAATATTTTCACTCAGAAAAATCTCAAACAATTACAAAGTAACACATAGAATGAGAGTAGAAACCCTGAAATAGTATTTTCTTGTAAAATATACCTACTCCAATAATCTTTGTTTTATGTACATCTTCGAAAAAGCCTTTTTTACAGTGTTCGATCTCAAGGCGCGTGTAGGAACCTGACAGGGTTTTAGTGGTTTATTGATGGAGGATAAAGATTCTCTGAAGGGTTTTTAACCAGGTTACAGATCACGAAGGGCAACACAAGGGCAAGAGGGTATTGAAATCGTCTCCATAGAGGAACTAGGAATCTGATTTACGTCCATCAATAAAAGCACCGCTAGTGAACTCAGGGACACGTTTACAGTCCACTATACAACAGAGCGAGCCGAGAGCATCTACCTCATGATCATGTTTCCAACACGGACCTGATCGATGTGGGTGGAGAGGTTTCAAAGTCAGTAGAGATGCTGATGATGAAGGATTTGGTTTACTGGATGAGAATAAGAAAGCGGAAGATTGTGTTAAAACGCGTCATTTCTTTTTCAGATAAGTATCAGTTTGTATTGTGTGTTGAAATTATATGACAAGACACACTCCAACAACATTGATGTAATCAAAATGCTGACCTATAAATGAATTTATCATGTTAACCACAGTTTTTACAAAAAAAAGAAGAAAGAAAAAGTAGTTAGTCATTGTTTTCTTTAGCAAGACTGGAAACTTGCTATTTGCTGTGGGCAATTCCATGCAAAGGTCATCTTTACCATGAAAAAATAAAGTTTTAATCAAAAGAACAAAACCCTTTTTAAGTTATCCATTTAGGTCTGTAATATACTGTATTAATGTGCTTTAACAAAAATTTTAAGAAAATTGCCTTGTTTATCCACCAGATATGAGGTGAGCAACAATGCTTAAATTACATTTTCAACCAGCCATATTTCATGCTTTCAAAAAAAGGTATCAAAGACCCCCCTTTTTAAACTTTATTTTAACAGTAAGCATTTTGCAGAAAGATGGAGGCATGCCTGAGAAATAAATATACTAATTTGGTCATAACAGCACTGCCTGTTGAATTTATAAGGGCTATAATAAAGAGGTCTTGACGCTTCAGTGCACTGTCACGTCAATAACGTTTTAAAGGTTTAGTTTATTTAATATGACAATTATAAATGCAAATAACTTGAAACTTCATTTACAAAGCTAAATTATGTTTATGCTTATTAGGATAAACAATTCATCTCACTACTTTCCTCTGAACAACCATAATAATGCGTTACGGACGTGACCGTTACGGATGCTTCATATTAAATCATGCATATGACTGTTGTGATCTGTTTCAAGACAGAAATGATTTTGGCCACTTCATTTCAAGTTTTGTTTTGTAGAAAGACTTTATTTAAAGTGAATTTCGTTTTGTATAAATTGTAACTTAATTTTAAATCAAAGTTTCATCAACCAATTGCCTGGATTTAATTAATAAGCAAATATAGCATGGAGGTGCGATCACTTGCAACACGTAAACTTGAGCGCGTCTCATAACTGAACAGAATCATTTCAGACAGTCTTCTTAATGTGAAAACACAGCCATTATGCGTCAACAAAAGTGCCATGTTTGATTGTTGATTTTCCAAACAGATTCTATGTATTTCAGACGCGTCACATCCACAGGGGTTTTGTCACATCCATAACGTTGGTTTTTCCTCATAATACACTTCATAAAAAAAAATATATTGATATTTTTATGTTCAGCTAAGACCCCTTCATCATGTGGATAGCAATATTTATACATTGGATTTAAAAGTTCACAGACTTTAAAGGAAATCGAACAGTATTACCAAAAACTCTGTCATTTCCCGTCACATCCATAACGCATGCATATTTTCCTTTTTTGGGGGTGCTTAAATATATTTTAGGAAAACATATTTTGCCTGTCAATTCCCCAGATTGGGTGCTCTGAGAATATGCATTTCCAATTTAAATATTGTAAGAATTTTTTTTTTTCTGAGACATTTCACCTCTCATTATGAATTCAAATGTCACATCCATAACGCTGGAATTACCCCTGTCACTGTCTTCAGTCAGAAAGAGAAAGAAGCTTGAGGCTGGAGGCAGAAGTGAGTCAAATCTGTATCTCACCCATGTTAAAATGCCCAACTTACAGCAGAAAAAAACATGTTTACAGCCTGGAGCAAAAAGTGGTTTTGGTCTTTATAGCTTATTTTGCCCTTCATGACAACTGTGAGGGGGGTGAATTTTTTTACAACTCATCCGTTTAAATTATATTAAGCCTGCATAATTAAGGGCGTGGCCACTTGAGTGACAGGCGGATTGCGGCCGTTTGTCTGCTGTCTGTTAACGTCACTCTCAGCTCTCAGCAGCTGCTGTTTGCCATCTCTGCCGTGTTTGTGCTTTTTTCGGGATTATTTCATACAATTTAATACACGCATTATACCTTCGCCCACGCCGTTGGATTCCGTCGTTGTCAAGAATGGAGCATAGACTGGAATGGAGAGGCGCTGTATTTCCAGTTGTTTTCCTCGCATGCACCAACGTTAATGGATGTCTGACAATTTCTTTGCTAAAAACGTCTATAGATATAGAGACCACACTCGTTATGCGGTACTAATGCTCTCACGGAACAGATATGCTTGTTTAACTTTTTAGTGTTAAATAAAAAGTACCGTCAGATAAAATCCTGCAGGTGTCATGCTTTCTCTCCGTCCATGCAGTAACTTAGATGCACACCCTCGAATGAGTGCGGATTTCTAGTGCATTTACTTGAACTTCTGAGGTAATATCTTTGGTTTAACCCATTTGAGAAATTGAGAGGCGGCCAAAATGGACTGAATAAAGCTCTTTACGAACTTGACGTGCGATGCCATGCTGACTGACATGTATGCGCATGAATCACTGTCACACCCACAAGTTTAGAGCAATATTGTAAGTTACTGCATGATAATACATTTTTACAGCAGAATAACAATACATCATACACAGTCTCACTTTTAGTTACGTCTTTTAACTATTATAATATTTCGAAGGGCAAAAACATGAACTATTGGCTTTTATTCTTTAATCAGCTGTCACTTTAGTGCGAGGCCAGTAGCATAGCATTAGCACCTCAGCTCCACCCACGTCCCGCCTCTTTGCCCATTTTATTTTATCCAGTAGTGACGAGAGGTGACGCGCTGCCAAAATGGCGACGGCTGGCCCCGCCCACTTTAAAAACGCTCTTCAGAAACCTACGGGTGACGTCATGGACACTACGTCCATATTTTTTTACAGTCTATGGTTCAAACACGACAAAATCCGGGTATTTCCGCCAATAGTTCTAGGATCTATGAAAAGTATGGGTGTACCGATTCCCTCATGTCACGATTCGATACATATCACGACACTGAACTCATGATACGATATTATTGCGATAAAAAGGTTAACAAAAAATGTACTGTTGATTAAAATGCTAAATTTGGTATTACATTGTGTATGTAAATGAATAGACTTGGACTTGGTACTGGAAACCCAAAGCACAGGACAATAGAGACTTACAGAATAACAATATTCATGATTCTGAATTATTTTAGACAAATAGGCCTATCCTTGCACTTCATCACTGACTAGATATTTTTACATATATCTAGTCAGTGAAGGAGTGCAAGGATATTCGTCTAAAATAATGTACACCACTTTTTACTGGTAACAGAAGAAATTTGCCATTATCAGGACATAAATATTCCCCCATTGCATTATTATAAATTAAATTCAACATATATATATATATATATATAGAAGTTTGATGTAGTACAGACACTAAAACTCTGTAAACTTGAATTTTTTCCTCACACGGTAATATTTATTTTGTGAACTATACACAATAAATATTGTCACTATTCACAATATATATTGATGCGTTTTTGTATTGCGATATATTGTGACTCGATATATTTTTACGCTTGTAATGAAAAGGTTCCTCCGATGCGAAAGCCCCTTGTGTATGTCATTAATGTTGATAAAGTAGCAAAAGATAGCTTTAATTGTAAGGAATCAGGATTCATAGCCTGTGTATTTAATTCATGAGACTATCCAGTGTTATTTTACATTAGATTATTTTTTATTCAGTTTCTGTAGTAGCCGAGTACCTGAATACTAGTGTTAGACCTATCCTCAAACTCTCTTTATTCTATTGTATTTCTTTGTGCTACTTTTTCAATTCAACAATTCAACCTTCCCCATGTTATGTAAACTCTTGAGCAATAAAATTACCCCATTGTTAGAACACAAATACAATGAGTGAGCAAACATTTAGGTGAGATAAATGTAATTTTAAAAAGAATTGTCAGAATACTATGGTATACATTTTAGCATAAATGTACTATTTACAATCATTTAAAACCATAATCAAGTGTAAGAACAGATCATTTAAAAGGAGAACATTTGTTTAATTTTAGACTGTGGTTTGGTACTTCCTGAATGAACTCTTCCCCTTTCTGTTGAGGTGTGTGTGTGTGTGTGTGTGTGTGTGTGTGTGTGTGTGTGTGTGTGTGTGTGTGGCCTGGTGTACCGTATACTATGGGGACAAAATGTTCTCAAAAAGATTTTTTTTAAAAAGAAACTGACAGTGAAACTGACAGAAAGTGACAGTAAAGCCTTTTACATTGTTAAAGACTTCTTTGTTACAAAAATCTTACAGATTCCAAACCTTTGAATGGTAATAGTGCAATATATAAATGTGTTTGCATGTATGTATGCATGCATGCATTAAATATGACAAAAACAGTACTCATTCGTATAGGAGATTAGTTTAATGGTATTATTGAAAAAGTCAATAATACCATTGAAAAACAATGAAAAAGGCATTGTTGGATGCAACCTTGTATAGATACCACACTCAAAATAATATTTTGTGCAAAGTATTAGTGAAGACGGGGGAGTACAAATGAAAGCTCACAGGTATTTCGGGGGAAGTGCGTTACCTACTGCATTATTTAACAGACAGGAAGTTATGATGAAATGCTGTTCTCATTTCTCAAAAAAGCAAGGATTATCGTAAGTTGTCTTGACGTTGACAGTCAGTTCATAGATCAGTTTTTGTGTTTGAATGAAAGTTTAAATATTTTTTACTAGTGGTTGTAGGACATTATAGTTCATTTGTGTAAGTGAGGAGAGCAAAAATTCTTTATACAGTGACTAGACTACCAGTAAAAATTATGAAAATTTGGGACTATACATTATTTTTGTCTTTAATTGCTAATGTGACCTTTTTACACCACAGACTGAACAACATGAAGCATTGCTTGGTAATTGGTTGACCTATATTGGTATTATAATTGTGTAATTCTAATTCTAATTCTGTTAAATCTAACAGAAGGATGGACACAACCAGTGAAATATCAACTGATTTGATAACTCTTGTCATATTTTATCACCATTTTCTAAACGATAGCGAATAAACTGTGATAATGTGAGAAATGTTGAAGGTGTCTGAATACATTTTGGTTTGACTGTATAAGTCTTCCTTTCATTTCACTCCTTGGTTTCAGTCCCGTTCTTTTTTAAAAACACTATAGCATATATAAACATCAGCTTGATCCAATCACAACTGTAATTCAGATGTACAGTAAATAGGGCTTTTGTGATTGGAATCCATTCCAGTTCCAAGGATTTGGTTGTTTTGCGGTTCTCTTTGCTCCTCTTTCTTCCATATTCTCCTGAAGACGAGTAACAAGTTTGAAGCACTGGTTTGACCCGTTCTGCTCGTTAAGCCGTACAGGAGCGGATCGGCAAGGCAGTTGAGCGTAGAGAGGAAGACGCTGGCCTTATATCCGATGAAGAGCCAGTTGGGATACGGACAATCCTCCAGCAAAACCCTCAAAACCATCATGATGTGCACAGGCCCGAAACACAAGTAAAGAGTCAGCAAAATGCCTCCGAGAAGCTTGAACACATGCCGGCGCTCCATCGACCCCAGAGTTCGGTTTTTCTTTATGTCTGAATAGATCTGCCAATAACAGAAACCCACCACCAATGCAGGAATGAGGAAACCTACGACAAAACGAGCGACGTTGACCCGTTTTTGCAGATGTGGCAAAGGAAATAGGTCCAAGCAGATTGAATAATCCTCCTTATCTTCGTAGACACTATCTGGATCCACAGTGATTGCATTGAATACGACGCTAAAAATCCAACCGGCAATGCTCACGCCGACTGCAATCCTGCGCTTTCTAAACTCGCAAAACTGTAGCGGGTGAACGATGGCTAAGTAGCGATCCACAGCGATGCAGCTGAGAAGTACGGTGCTGGTGTAGAAGTTTGTGAAGAGCAGGAAAACACACACGACACATGCGGTCTTTCCGTAAATCCACGTGTCGTGGAGAGCGAACTGAATCCACACGGGCAAACACGTGATAAACAAGAGGTCCGAGAGAGCCAGATTAAACAGATAAACGCCCAACTCGTTCTTCAGACGGATGAGCCGGTATGACACAAATAGGAAGAAGACGTTGGACGGGATGCCGATCAGGATCACAGCCAAGTGCAACGCGACGAATACCTTCTGTTCTTGCTTCTCAGACGGGCGGCAGTCCGAATCGTTCACGCTGGAGGAGTTCGTCCATCTCTCCGTTACATTCATCTCAAGACAGCTAGTTTGTATGAGGAGGGATAAAAACATCGTTATTTTGTTATGTGATAGCTTTACCTGACAGTAGGATAGCAACTATTAACTGAACAGTTCACACAAAATTGTAGTTTATTCAGGATCGTTTCAAACCCAAAAGATCTTCTGTGCTCTTTTTATGCTGCTCTTTTATATACAGTGACATTGAAAACGGTCAGAAGACACCAAAATCATATGATAGTTATGCGAGTAATAAACACTACTGGTCAAAAGTTTGGAATAATAAAGATTATTTAATGTTTTTTTAAAGTCTCATGTCACTGAGGCTGCATTTGTTTGAGCAAAAATAATATTGTGAAATATTATTACAACAGAATGTTCAATTCATCAAAGAATCCTGGAAAAAAATTAAATAAAATGAAAATGGTTATGATTTATACGTTTTTTTGACAGAAAGTTTATTAAAAAAGTTGAATAGAAATCTTTTGTAACGTTATAAATGTCTTTAATATCACTTTTGATCAATTTAATGCATACTTGTTGAATAAAATTATTATATGATCTGCATTTGTGCTCCACAGAAGAAAGTCATACGAGCCATATGTGGGCGATTAAACAATGAAAGATCTTTAGTTTTGAGTGAAACGTCCCTTTTAAGCAGATTTATATACTGACTCATAATATTAAGGACAAAACTGTGTACAATATATACAACAGCTATACATTATTATACAATATTTTCACTAGAAATCAACCAACCAAACCTTTTGAAAACCAAAAGTGTTTCAACGGCATCAAAAGCCCATGTGCTGAATATTTCAGATCAAATCTACTCACCATAAGTGCAGCAATTCAGGAATCTGTTTTTATGACAAAATATGATATAAATATTTGCAAAGATATAATCGAAGGAACTGCACATTGCAACAATCTGCTTCACATGAGAGGAAGCAAGAGTGGCAAACATCACTTCCTTGTACTTACCGTAGTTTTACTTTCAGTGGACAGAAACCACAAAACACTCAAGAAGTGTCATTGCAGTGAACACATCCTGCCTTCCTGAAACATGATTTGTCATTTGTTTACTGCAAATATAGCCTAAGTCTTTTAGTCACTCATGTTGTTATTTTTGGATTACTGTTTGTAATTTTGATAATGAGATTGAGTAGTCTAGTCTCTGTACGACTGGACTTTAAATTCAAGTAAATGGACAAAAAAATTTAAATGTAAATGAAACAAAATATTTAGGTCTAGTACTTGATTCGAATCTCAGTTTTAAAAGTCACATAAAAAAATGGTAATAAATTGAAATTTAATTTGATGAACTATAAACATATTAGAAACTCATTAACTACGGAAGCCTCAAATATATATCTCAATACTATGATTGTTCCACATCTACTGTTTTGCATGTCTAGTTGGTCTCAGGCGTGTAAAACATCGTTAAAATGACTTGAATCATTATATAAAAGAGCTATGAAAATTCATAATAAAAAACCTCGCCAGTACCACCATTGTAAAGTACAAAGTAAATATAACATTTTGAGTTTTGAAAACCTCATTAAATATAATCAAATTTCTGCTTTATTTAAAATTATCCATAACATCGCTGCTCCCCCTTTGAGAAAATTTGTCTCACTAAATTCAGAGAGAATTTCTAGAGACACGGTCGACAGTCAGAGGAGAGCGCAGCGTCCCGAGACGTAGAACCACATATGGTCAACAATCGTTCTCTTATACAGCAGCGAGCCTTTGGAACACTCTTCCAAACGAAATTATCTTATGTACAAACTATAGTACATTTACACGCCTGACCAAACAAGGGGTTATTATCAAAGCAAACCTGTACGCACTGAATGACTGTGATATGAATGATGTAAACTGTGAATGAGTGAGTGATAGTTTCCTGAAGTAGAGTGTTTTTTATGATGTGAGTGAAGTAATGCTTCCATGTATTATTCTGTATATATTTTATGAATTTTTGCAAGTATAACATCAACCTGTCCAGGGACAGCTGGTGGAAATTATCATTTTTTGCTATAACCTAGCACGTGACATCTCTTCTTTTTTAGACTAATGTTTTTAATGTCATAAATAAAAATGTACAAACACATACTTTGAAGACCATAATTAATTAAGGTAATTAATAAACAATAAGACATAATATGAAAAATTGTTGTTTATTACACATCTGCAGATAGAGTCAGATCATTCACTGTACAGCATTTGCGGCAGATCCGAAACGACCGCAGCGGCGCATTTTTAATGATTAGACCCAGCTTCGACAGTTGAATGAATACATCACTGTCCTTACTTTCAAATATACATTTCGAATTAATAATTGGCTTTATGCACAGCTGCACTACTTCCTGAATTTCAGCCAGCTCCTTTGTTTCCTGTCTGCCATTATTGGACAAACTGATTAATCCAGGTGTGCCTGGCCTCAGTAACAATAATCAGGCACACCTGGATTAATCAGTTTGTCCAATAATGGCAGACAGGAAACAAAGGAGCTGGCTGAAGTTCAGGAAGTAGTGCAGCTGTGCATAAAGCCTATTGGTCCTAGATGAACAAAACCTGCATCTCTCATTGACAGACATCTTATTGTAAACATAATCCTCTGATCATTCGGACTTGTTGTTCCGGCCGGTTTCGGTGCATGACATACGTCACGACCACATGTTAGCGATTGGCTATGGCAGATCCTGAGTGACTGGGCAGATCCAATAGTTTTGAACTTTAACAGAGAACCCGCCTACAAGGAAGTAAACGTTTCTCAATGGAGAGAGGCCAGACTCTCTGTACAAATGAAATGTACGAGAGTCTGGCTGAACCAGGCTAACTATTAACAACCTTTTGCGTTAATAAACTCATAATTACTGCTTATTAATAGTTAGTAAGGTAGTTTTTAAGGTATGGGGTAGGATTAAAGGGTGTAGAATATGGTCATGCAGAATTAGGCATTAATATGTTCACCCTAGTCACCATCCTCTTCACTACACTTCCCAGCATCCATCCTGGTTCCTCATCACACTCCCCTGCATCTCATCATCACCCTCATTACGTCCGCTATAAACACACACTCCTCTCCACAGTTCCTTGTCCGACCTTGTTTGTTGGTTTGTGTTATGTGACTCATCTCCCTGTCTCCAGCGCCTTCCTCGATCACCCTTTGGGCTTTCCCTGTTCACCTCATCCCTGCACCTTTATCAATAAACTCACCATTCACCATCATTCTTCCTCTCCTGTGTCTGCATCCGTAACACCAGTAAAATGCATGCCAATAAGCAACTAGTAATACTGGGAATTGGACCCTAAACTAAAGTGTTACCAAATATTCTAATTCAAATCAATTGATCAATATGGTGTCATTTTATATAGAGATCTTTCAATAGAGCAGCGTGATCATTATGATAAACTCCCCCTTGTTTGTGTTCTTTGGCTTGGAAGAAAGAGAGTGAAGCAACAATATATGACAATAAATAATACATTTAATTCACTTGTTTTGATGACAGGGGTTTTGTGTATCCGCTGAATGCTCGTGTGGAGTCAGACAAATCTCAGAAAACACAGACGATGTTTTGATGGTGGGTTTGCGTGCGGTGAAATGGATAAGATCTATTTCACAGAAGCCTTTTTCTCTCTGAAAACAAACACACACACCAAACAAATGCACAGAAATCCAGCACTCAAGAGTTTGGACACACCTGCTCATTTTTATTATGACTATTTTCCACTTCTTAACAGTTCACACGCATGCGCAATTTTATATTTGTCCGCAAACTATATAGCAGAAGCCTTTAGGTTCAACCCTGTATCATATTTGATAGACAAATTTCTATCAATAATATGATCAAAACTGAAAATAAAAACCTGTTGCACTCAATCTACTACATGTGTTTTGTAATTGTACAAACGTCCACCTTCAAGCTCATGGTTTACATGTCTTTTTGCTGTGAAATCTTTACAGATTTTCATTTTTATCAAGTAAACATAAGAATAACTTTGATATTGTTTGTAATATTTCAAGATCAACACTTACTGGACGGAAGCAACTTCATTTGACTTGATTATTCACACATTTAAAAAAAAAAAATCTCAATTGTGAGTCTCAAATATGATCATCAGGCTTTTGAGGAAGGTTTATTTGTTCAAATCTCAATCATCATTGTATTGCATTGCATTATGTTTTAAAACTACAGAGATTTGATCATAAAACTAAGCATTTAAATATCATCTTACTAGTGACGACTGATATTTATATGCATTTTTTGTCAGTAGTCTGTTATACTGTTATAAAGATCTTATTGATATGTAAATAATTTCATCTTTATGTCCATATAAATATCAGCATCTGCACCAAATTCCCTATTTTTGCTCAGTTTGAGTCCCCCCTCCTTACTTCACTTTATCATACTCTATGTGCCATAAAAACCTGAACAAAAAACACATATGCAAACTTGTCTTTATTCAGCTCACTTTTAACCTTTGAAAATATTTTTCTTTCTTATGATTTTCACGCGTCAGGCTTTACAGGGTTAAAATCATGAGTAACATAAAACTTGTGTCCAAACTTTTGGCTGCTACTGTATATAAGCATTGTGAATACTAACAAATGCGTGTGTCAAGACATTCATATACAGTATATTTGCAGTCTTCCAGTGTTATTATAAACTCAGGGTTTCACCACAGATGAATAAATCTTGCTGAATTGTTTCCCACAGCACTTGAAAAGGTTTTTCATTTCAGTTTTGGCACTGTCACTTATGAGACAATAAATGATGGGATCTAAAACGCTGTTTATTGTCGTGGTGGCCACAAACACCATGTAAACCCCTCTCAGATTTTGCGCCACACTGCAGTCTCCGGGCTCCAATAGTCCTCTGATGAACATCACCACCTGAAACGGGGTAAAAGCCACCAAGTAGGTGAACAGAAGAAACAGAAGTAGAAAGCAGATCTTTCTCCGTTCGCTGACCACAGTAGATGTGCTCTTATTCAGCGCCCTGATGATCTCCATGAAGCAGAAGGTCATAATGAGCACAGGAATGAGAAACCCCAGGACGGCTCGTGTGATGGCCGTGTTGGCAGCAGCTTTGGTCATCATCTCTGGCTCCTCGCACATTCGACTGACAGAAAAGGTCCTGATGGCATATGTGTACTCCAGAAGACTGAGATGAATCGTAATCTCCACCAGCCATACGATGACGCTCACCATCACGGCGGTTCTGACCTCTCGCACCCGTATGAAATGCAGCGGGAACACTATGGCTAAATATCGATCCATCGAGATGCAGCACAGAAACCCGGAGCCGACGTAGAAGCTGTTGAACATGACCACCGCAATAACACTGCACAGACTGTCACTCACCGCCTGCCCGAGTGCCATCGGGATCCAGACGGGCAGAGTTAGAATATACAGCAGATCTCCGACACACAAGTTAATCAGATAAACCGCCAAATTATTGCCTTTCTTCACCAGAACACAGGCCACGTACAGAGACAAACAGTTCGCTGGAAATCCAATGATGAAGAATATTGAGTAAGCCGTCGGGTACATGTACCGCTCTACCGTGTTGCCATGTGTGCAGATAGTCAAGTTTGAAGAAGTGTTGTCAGCCATGGTATTATTTTTCTAAAGGAGCTGAGTGCAACTCTCATCCTCTCAACATATAATACTGTGAGTATAGGCGTTGCCTTCATGGAAAAATAAGCCATGCAAATCATGTTTTAGAAACTAGTTCAGCATGGCTAATGATTTCCAGGATAAAATGCTAAATAGGGAATACAATATTCCCTCTTTAGCATTTTATCCTGGAAATCATTAGCCAACAGAATGTATGTTGTTATTATTTATATATTAAGTCATTCAATTCTTTAAATTTATGGGAAATAATTCTACCCAGTTTCCTTATAGAAATCTTTATTTTTATAGTACAATACAATTTTATATTAAATTATTTATATATTACATGTTGCGTGTATTTAAATGTTTGGGTAGTGATCATTTTAAAGGAGAACTTTGAGAACGAAGCATTGAGAACTTTGTAAGTGTACAGACCGTTTAATAAGAAGATAAAGATAAAGACAGTCCACTTCGTGTATACAGACAGGAGCCATCTTTGGAAAACAGTCTCGACTAATCAAACCACGAACGCCATTTATACAGTTCAGAAGTTCACTGAACTTCATACAGTTCAGCTGTCTTAGCACGTCGTTCGTGGTTTGATTAGTCGAGACTGTTTTCCAAAGATGGCTCCTGTCTGTATACACGAAGTGGACTGTCTTTATCTTTATCTTCTTATTAAACGGTCTGTACACTTACAAAGTTCTCAATGCTTCGTTTTGCATGTAGGGACCTTCATTATGTTACTGTGTTCGTGTGGGGCTATTTTGAGTCTTGTTAGTGGTATAAACTAGCGATTTCTTTTTACTTATTATATGCCCCCATTACTAGCGTTATACGCTAAACAGCTTTTAGAGATAAAACTCTTTACATTCGATTATCATGAAAACAAATCTCAGAGAACGGTTGACTATACCAATGTTTTATTAGACCAAAGATTCATTTTGCGCCGGAGTTCTCCTTTAAGCACATCATGTTAGTCTACTCTACATTATCATGTATTATGTATTAAACCCTCTAAAACAGTATTAATCAGTTTTTAATCTGAGTGTTGAGTGTTTGTCGATTTGTTGAGTTATGTGTGTTTTTTGTTTCTTTTAGTGTGTAATGTGTGTAATTGTGTTGTGTACAAGGACCCCCTGAAAGCGAGATGGTCCATGTTACGGTCACCAGCTGGAGTGCCCTTGAGAGCCACCAGAGGGCACTCCACATCAGACTCGTCATTCCCTCACAAACTACATTTCCCATAACTCCCTGCCCGGACTCATCATCCCTGATTGCATCCACCTGTGTCTCATTACCTTGTAAGTCTCAGCTTATTTAAAGGGTTACTTCACCCCAAAGCGAAAACTCTCTCAGTAATTACTCTCCCTCATGTTGTTCAACCCCGTAAGACGTTCGTTCATCTTCAGAACACAAATTAAGATTTTTTTTATTAACCCTCTGGGGACCAAGAACGCGCCCGCGCGTTTTGCTGTTTTTTTTTCACATAGCAGCAACATAGACTTAAAATACTCCGTAATTTATGGTCATATAAATAAACTCAATACATGATTATAAACTATAGAGGGTCTTCTTTTTTTGTGTACACTCACATTAACATCAAAACCTTGTGTTTTTTTTTAAATAAATAAAATAAACAGGGTGCGCTTTCAGCTCACTCTGTCTCCGCAAAAATCTTTCTGAAACATGTCTGGAAAATAAACGGAAACTCCGCTAATACTTATCACACAAACATGAAACATACGTCTAAAGAACGCTTTAAATTTCTACTTTTAAATAAAACAATTCACATTTAAAACAAATATTCTCCTGCAATGTAATCTGTCTGAAACTAAAGAGAAGTACAGTTTCTCCTGTCTCAGCTCATTATCGTTAATTTGTTCACACCCACTCGCAGAGCGCGCTATTCATAAGATAATGTGTTGAGGCCATTTGCAAAATAGATAAACGCCCCCAGGCAAATGCTGTAAACGCACTATATTTTTTAGTCAGATTAAGATTCGTCTTGCGCGGCTATGAGGAATAATCCTGGGACATTTACCACAGAACAAGTGCTGGTTTCACTTCGAGGAGGAGCAACAGATTCAGCTGAGAAGTGTAAGTGTTTTGTGCTCTGTTCTAATCGCGATATAGAATAACGTTAGTGTCTGTAAACGGAAAAATAGCATAGCCTACTGTTTTGTGAATCATGTTTCTGTGTGTGTGTGTGTGTGTGTGTGTGTGTGTGTGTGTGTGTGTGTGTGTGTGTGTGTGTGTGTGTGTGTGTGAATGAATGAACGCACAGACCCAGCAAACATTTGGACGTGTAATGACCGTTGAAAAGACGTCCGTCCGACACGTCCCGTCATGGTTGAAAAATAGTTCCAAAATGAAAGTTGAACCGACGTCTTTGACGTCATCTGGCCGTGAATTCCACGTCTCTTCTGGCCGTGAATTTCACGTCTCTTCAGCGCGTCCCTGGACGTCTAAATGCGTCGTCATTTGTGTGTTTAAATGTGTTGCTGCATAATTTAAGTGTATATAAGCCTGCATTTAAAATAATCACACACATATTGTGTAACATCGTGAAAGGCAATCAAGTCTTGAGGTTTACACATCTTGACAAAGGTTCTAAAAAGGTCCAAAATTGGTCTAGTCAGACCTGACCGTCAATAAAACGTTTTAATCACGTGTACATCACAAACAAGAACACATTATTTGTGGACATAAGAAAAAAAGAAGCATGTTCTGATTTAGCACATTTTATTGATCTTGAACAGCCAAAATGTATCTTAATATTTTTTCAATGTTTAACATTTGTTAACCAAACTAAAATACCAATTACAAAATACTGAATTATTATATAAAGGGATAGTTCACCCAAAAATGAAAATTCAATGAAGAAAGGTATACAGGTTTGAAACATGAGGTTGAGTAAATGATGACAATTTTCATTTTTGGGGAAACTATCCGTTTAAAAACTCATTGTTTGGCTCAGTTTTTGTATCCCCCAGCTGTTCCTGGAGCGTGTTTCAGGTGTTCTGCCATTGCTGCATCAATTTCAGAGTCTGTAGCATTTGGGCTCCACCTCTTCACAGCATCTAAGGGAAGAGAATATATATATATTTAAATAAATAAAATTATTATAAAATTAAAATTTGAGGTAAATGATATGCGCTTATTTTCAAAATATTTTTATGGTCTACAGCTAAATTAAAAAAAAAAAACATGGAACAAGATGAATGAATCATGAATGACACATTAGAAAAAGGTAATCAACATGCATTACATTTTATTTTATTGTATAAAATATGTTCTGCTTTTATTTTTAAAGCAGTTACTGAAAACATACATGTTAAAATCCAGCTAAACATTTCATTCCATTACTTTCTGAAAGAAACTCTCAAAAGGCTACATTAATAAGTGACAGTAATGACTGTATCATTAAACAATATACTTGGTATAACGTTACCGTTGTTGTATACGTTCAAAGTTACTTTTAGCCTACTGGCTAATTTTAGCCAAACTCAGTAAATTTCAGTTGACAATGTGGGCATAATTTCTTTCGGTTCAATCATGTCACACAAGTAAAACTCAAGCACGTTAATCTAATACAAAATGTACTTACCCAACAGTTCCAGAATCTATGGGGAGAACGCGTTAACATCTCGCGAGATAATCCCATCGCAGGATTTTGTAATATCGCGAGATCTTTTGTTACTACATCTTGGCAGCACAGTTTATGGTTTGGGCAGAGGGTTTGGGTAATTACATCCAACTCAGACATAAATGGTGACCGGGTATATTTCTGTTTTACATGTATATACATTCCATAAAAAAATAACAACGAATACATCAGGTACATACGGTGGCCGAGAGAGCTCAACGCGCTGCAACTGAAGAAAACGCATGCAAATAGAAGAAAACACATGCAAATAGAAAACAACGTGTGCAAATAGAAAAAAACACATGCAAATAAAATAAAACGCATGCAAATAGAAAAAAACGCGTGCAAATAAAAAAAACACCTGCAAATTAAGAAAACATCTTCATCAGTTTCACAACACACGTGTGCTCCAAATACTCACAACACCACCAAATACATAAACGCGCTGCAAATAACACAGAGCACAACGGAAAGGTTTCCAGGGGAACCAAATAAGTGACGAACCCGGCTGGGACGTGCTGGCATAGATACATAGACAGTAAATATATCCATAAATCTATGCGTGCTGGTGCTTACAGCTTAAAATTATACTTTATTTATTTGTTTATTTATTTATTTGTTTGTGCAAAACATACAGAGATTAAATTTTTTATGACATACAACTTGTATACAATGTAAAAAATGTATTAACAATATGTTCAATGTCATCAGAATACAAATGAGAAAAGAACAATGAGCTGGAAACTAAAATAAATAAATAAAAAAGATAAAGAAGAAAAACATGAAGGAAAGATATTTATCTATACACCAGTTACACTGTACAAATTGTTTCATGTTATTACATTTTCATAAAGAAAAGTTTCGTAAGAAATGTTAGGTAATGTAGGGTCCAACATTTTAAAGTTGAGACACAGATATATAACGCATATTTTAAAAGCTTTTTTTGTAAAATAAAAATAAAAATGTATTTGCATCCGTTATGTTAACAGCATCATATTTCTGTCGTAAGACCAGCTGATGGACACCGTGCTGCGTTGTCATGGGAACATCCCACGTTGTCTTTAGTTGCTCCCTTCATCAAGTGCGTTCCACACGGCTGCCTAACAGCACACTAGAGCCTTGCTCACTCCAAAAGGGCTCTGCAATCTGCCCTTCGAAGGGAGTATGGCATAGGGAAGCTCACGAGCAATAAGCACGTCTCAGCCGGGTCCGTCACTTATTTGGTTCCCCTGGAAACATTTCCGTTGTGGTCTGTGTTATTTGCAGCGCGTTTTCTGTATTTGGTTGTGTTGTGAACTTTTGCAGCGCGTTTCCTTATTTGGAGCACACGTGTGTTGTGAAACTGATGAAGATGTTTTTTTTAATTTGCTGGTGTTTTTTTCTATTTACACGCGTGTTTTTCTATTTGCATGTGTTTTTTTTTATTTGCATGCGTTTTTTTCTATTTGCACACGTTTTTCTCTATTTGCATGTGTTTGCTTCAGTTGCAGCGCGTTGAGCTGTCTCGGCCACCGTAGGTACAACAGGTTAAAATAATGACTAAAATGCAGTGGCTTTGCAATCACTTGACTATACTGTGCATTTTGTGATTATAATTTATAAAAACAAGATAAAGTAAAAATATATTCATTTGTATATAAATCGTGTATTTTATAAAGAATTATAAATCCTGATAATTTTTTTCTGTCTTGCTAGACTAGACGTGCAAAAGACGCCAGTGGACGTATAGTATTCACAGCCTGACTAGACGTGTAAAGGACGCCAGTGGACGTCTTCTTCACAACCTCTTAAAAACTTCATGGGCAACTACATTAATTATTGCAGTATTAACCATGCGAGGATTAAGCGCAGCTTTTGCATATTTAACAAGGATTTCATAGAGGGTCATGATGGACTATAAATGCACGTGTAAAAGACGTCGCCAGGTGACGTCCTCTCACCCGATACACTAAACATAACTACACGAGCTAAAAGTTAAAATAACAATTATACATGCAACTGTAGACATGTACAAATGTATCTGAATGCATTTTTAGGAAATGTTCTGTGTTACATTTTTTACCGATTTATGACGTCCTGTCCGCAACTATTTTTGGCCAGAGACACGACGTTGCCGTCGGACCAATGTTTGCTGGGGATACGCACTTACAGACGAAATAAAATAACATTTCTTTGACTAGTTTTGGATAAAGTTTTTCAAATCAAATAAGCATCAAATAAGCTTAAAATAAGCTTCAAAATAAAGACATCAAATAAGCTTATGTTTTGTCAATAAACTAATCAACTAAGATGTTTGTTCCAATGCAAGCTATATGAAAATAATGAATCCTCAACTTTGAAATATGTATGATCAAACTAAAACATTTATGGAAAAAGACTATTTTCTTTTCAAGATGTTTCCAACTCTAACTTTGAACTGAAATAAAATCATGTCTATATGGTGAAGGGTGTGTGATAGAAGTTTCCAGAGTATGCACCCTGTATTTTAAAGAAGAACATTTAATTATTTGCGATACATTATTCATTCACAAAGAATTCAGGGACATTATTCATTTCCCTAAAGGTTGGAGTTTTCCACATTTTTTTAATTAAGGCATTAGGATTTTTTATTCCTCTTTTTAGTCAACTTTAGCATGGGTGTTTTCACTTATTCTAAGCAGTGTGTGTGTGTGTGTGTATATATATAATTAAAAAGCAATTTTAACCAGAAACCAGTCCTTTGTTGGGTATCTTTGGATTATGTTGTGTTGTAAATAAATCCAAACAATCTAAAAGCCATTCTTTTTTAAATCTCCTCATTCTTTGTGCAAGGCTCCTCGTAATGGGGCCTGATAGCACCTAATAGGGCCATTATGGGGAGGGTCTTTGTCTTTCTCAGGTGTGAAATGCCATACATATTAATGAGAGATCACGCCTCCCTGCATAAAGCTTTCTCACACTAAACACGTCATACACATTCTAAAATACTTTATTGACTTATCTGAATGAGTAGTCAGGATGATTCTCACATAGTTTTGGAGCAAATATTCTAGACTATGTGATACAATTTTCAAAAGTCTTGTGAAGAAATAATCAATATGTGTTTTGTGGCCTTATTTCAGAAACTTTTATTTTTAAGTTTTTCAATAACCATGCATAAATAATATTCTCTCAAAAATACAAACATGTAAATACATGTTGCTCAAAGATTATGGTAGCCCCGTTTGTGCTATATAGAGTGAATTTACACCGTTGCCATTAACATGTTTATAAATAACTGAAAAAAGCACAAATGTCAGTGCATGTCAAAACATCCCAAGGGCCTCAAAAAACCCTTGGTCCCCAGAGGGTTAAATCTGAGCGCTGGATCACTCCTCCATTGGCTTCTTCAGGGATCGAAACTGTACAACCTACGTTCACGGCTCCGGCAGACTGAGAGGTCGTGAGAGAGCTCGTGGGACATGAGCCAGCGCTGGTCTCAGATCAGTCTGGAGTTTCTCAGGAACTGAATGAGCACTTTGTAGATGATGCTGGTGCTTCTGGTGCTTGTGCTTGTGCTGATGCTGCTGGCTCGTCCTCTTCTTGGTCACACACTGCTGAACTCGACCCTGGTGTCTCCTCAGGGATGGAGGCGATTAGGACGGGGGGTTGGTGGAGTGGCTCTGTCCCAACACCTCATCCATGAGGACAAACCAGGGCGGAGTTCAGCAGTGGGTTTCCCACTCACACCCTCACCTGTCCCAGGACACTTGCAATCCTGAGGCAGAGCAAATAAAGCATGCCTGTTAACAACAACAACAACAACAAACAAACAACAACGACACAATACATTTAAACAAAATATCTGTCAAACTTATATATATTTTTTAAGTTGTTCCATTTTTTTTGTCCTGCATGAGTCACCTTCCCCAGCAGGTCCATTTTCTCTAGAATTCTCCTAAAACAAAACAAAAGGGAAACACTTATGAAAAATATTAAGACAGGAGTGCCATCTTAAAGGACAAGTTGGGTATTTTACACTTAAAGCCCTGTTTTAAGATCGTTTCTGATGAAATAGAACGGTTAAGATTGAAATTTGGACACATGCTGCTGTCCTGAGAAATTTCCCCCCCACCTCCACAATGGTTGCATAGGTGCACAGAAACAATCCTTCCTAAAACGCATTAAACTTTAGTTTACAAAGACGTTAAACTCACCGAGTGGTCAGGGGTGTTCACTGATATGCTCACACAAAAATCGCTGCAAAAGATGCTTTCCAACAGGTTTTATCGTAATTTTTAAGTCAAGTCAATGGAGTTGGACAAAAACTATGATAAAACCTGTAAAAAATATCCATATAGTATTTTTTATTTATTTATTTAATATGGATATAGTAATAACATTGGACGAACCAGATGCATAAAGTGTTATAGCACATGTGCTAATTTTCAACACCTGTCCATATTGGCTAAAAACACATTGTTAAACAAGACAAGGCACATTTTACACATGAGAACAACTTTGGCCCGATTTAAGCCACTGTTTGAGCTCTCTGGTAAAGATGTTAATATTGTTCTGCAGTTTGAATCCAATTGGGAGAGAGTTCTGTAGTGTAGCCCCTCTGAAGGAGAAGCTAGACTGTCCAAAAGATTTTCTAAACTTTCCTTTTCTCTGGGTTTATCTTTGTTTAATCTGAATCTTAACCTCTCTCTCTCTCTCTCTCTCTCTCTCTCTCTCTCTCTCTCTCTCTCTCTCTCTCTCTCTCTCTCTCTCTCTCTCTCTCTCTCTCTCTCTCTCTCACGACAGACAATATTTCTGCACAAATTCCTTTAAGGCTGATGAACTGCAGATGTATCGTGTGTTATCATACCGTACGTATGGACAGTTTAGACATCTGGATTAAAACCAGATAACTGAAACATCTTCACAGATGTGATGTATATGTGAAACAAGAGTGGTTTATGTGAAGAAAAGGTGCATGGAAAAGTAGATGTTCTGACTGTATGTATGTGTCATTTCTCTAGTGGTTATTGCATTCGATCCTAATTCACATATTTGTTCTGCATGCTAGAAGCGTGGTGGGATCTAAAACAGTGCACCAGTTTTGGCATAGTGTCTGTATACTAAATACTTTTATTGTTACCATGTAAAAGTTTAATTAAATGGATTATTGCTTCATATTATGTGGCACTTTTTCATTGCAGTTTTCATGTGCTGTGACATATCGGGATTAATAAAAGTTTGTGTTTGCATAATATATGTGTGTGTAGTGTACTGTGTATAATTATTTTGTATATATAAATACACACATATGCATGTACAGTATATATTTAAGAAATATTTGCATGTATAGGCTACTATATATATATATATATATATATATATATATATATAAATAATTAAAATATATATACATGCATGTGTACATTTGCATATACAAAATAGTTATACACAGTACACACACATATTATGTAAACACAAACTTTTATTTTGGATACATAGATAAAATGCATGTAAATTTTCCACTGATGTTGATGTTGAGTGAGTCATGTCACGTTTTCTGTTTTGCATCTCTCTCATTTGAATCTCTGGTGTCACTTACATCAGTGAGGACAGACTATTGTAATTTTAATATGTTGCAGTTCTGATAGTTATATTACTTTGAGTATTTGCTTCACCTAAAGTAATATAACTATCAGTGGTTTGAGTATTTGCTTCACCTAAAGTAATATAACTATCAGTGGTTTGAGTATTTGCATATTTACAAGTTAGCAGCACCAAGGTACATTTACAGTTACATTCATGCATTTGGCAGATGCTTTTATCCAAAGCTATACGCATTACATTCAAGGTACACATTTGTATTTTATAAGTTCTTGCTTTGACCCATGACCTTGGCGTCACTAGCACCATTATCTTCTGTTTGAGATACAGGAAAACGATAATAACCCAACATTATAGTTAAAAGTGTGAAAAAATAGATGATGTTAAAACCAAGAAGACTAACTCACTGCTGGTTAAAGTGGTCAACTTATGACATGCTTCATTAATTGGTAGCTTACAAATTTGCAGTCCCTGTTATTTTTCTAGTAATAGAAAGGAAACAGGCTTTTTTTTAGCTTAATTGTAAAGATGAACTTGATGATATTTGGACTGTTTAAACAATTTCACTTTCTTTACCAGAATGACCACAAACATGTGAGAGGCAGAAAGCCAAAGACGTTTTTATCAGCATCGCCGGTTTAATGTAAATATTATGCTTGAAAGTGTCTTTTCACCATATTTGGTTTAGCAATCTCATGACAACTATGATAAATCTGCTGGTTAAATGCTGCACATACACATTTCATACAAGTTCCCTTCAAATCATGTTGTGTTTGTAATGATGTTAAATGTGGTGACATTGCTGTTTCGATAATAAGATAAAGATGTTCACCTCTTAGTGCTCTTTGATCAAAGTTGCATTAAAGCTGCAGAGATGGTTTGAGTACCGTAAGCGCATCTGTGCTTAGCATTGATTATCTACAGGAACTTCCTCTAAACCAGCTCTTCCTGTTTATATTACAAGCTCTGCCCATTAACCGCAAGGGAAAAAGCTAAATTAAAATATTTACCAAATAGTTTATTGGAAAAAAGTATTTATCATTGCTGAAAGGTACTGCTGTAAACACTTGTAAGCGTAACCTTATCAAATATTTAGAAACGTGAAAATGTGTAGCCACTTACCACTAACAATTTGAAGATGACGTGTTGGTAAAGAATGACAGTAATTCACTTTGCGTGGCACAACATTTATACGAACAGCAATACCAGCAAATGTGTATATGCTGATGTACAGATATCAGAGCTCTACAGAAAATGCATCTCATGCAGGAACACCATCTTTGGCCAAAATTGTATGCGTCCTTTGGGAAGACAATCTCAGAATGCATTGCAACAACCTCAGAATTTATTTTTTTCAATACTGAAAAGTGCAGATAAAAATTGATTAAAAATAATATATTGTTGAAATTCAAGCCAGAAAGACTCTCTACAATGTTGTGCTTGTGCATTTAACCGTGGGTTATTCTTGCCTCATGTTAAATGTTAAGACACATTGTTTTCCTTTAGAATTAATTTTGGAGTCTGCATGTATAATCTTCATAATTCAGGGTTTCTACAGTCATGGAAAATCTGGGAATTTTAAAAGTGTGATTATTGTTATTATTATGATTAGGTCTACAAATAGGCTACTGTATATTCACACACACATAGATTTTTTAGATATGGCATTTTATATATGCACACACACGCACACACACGCACACATGCACGCACACACACGCACGCACACACACACGCAGCACACACGCACGCACGCGAACGCACACATGCGCACGCACGCACACACACACACACACACACACACACACACACACACACACACACACACATAAGAGTGGGAACCATAATTGCAACAATATTGGAGCCTCTATGTGCATTGATCATGGCTGTGTTGTAAAAATCCCGATCTAGTCTTTCTCGTATAACACAACAGGCTTGATTTGATTGGCAGTTGTCGTAGATGTTAAAACCGTCCGCTGTTGAGTAGTCACTTCCGAGGAGTGTTTTCTTCTGTTATAGATGCTGCTGACTTTCCTCTTGAAATAGTTTCCAGAGCAAACATAGAGCGCCGGATTCAGGCAGCTGTTTGAGAACGCCAAGTATACGGAAAACTGGTGTCCAATATTGAGAAAGTGGTTCCACATATCCTCATCCAAAACTTTCAGATCACAGAGTAGATCAATGAAAGCTACGAAGTGAAACGGACCCCAGCAGACGAGGAAGAACAGGGTGACGGCGCACACCAGGATTGTAGCCTTCCTGTCGTTTCTGTCTTCACAATTCACCTTGTCTCTCCTTCGCTTCAAGGCTCGGACGATGTTGCAACAGCAGAATGTGATGATCAGGAACGGCAGAGCAAAGCCCACCAGGTTTAGCTGCATATAGTGAGCTACTCTCCAACTTTTGCTGGGATAATCCAGGATGCATTCGACGGCTCGGTGAGCCGGAATGTCTTCCAGTTTTCGCATCCAGGCAGTCGGGAAACCCATTCCCACACCAAACAGCCAAAGAACAACACAAATGAGCTTAGCGTAGCGTTTCCGCCGCAGCCATCGAGCCTTCATGGTCAAGACGAGCGCAAGGTAGCGGTCCACGTTCACCATGACCAGCATGTAGATGCTGCTGTACATGTTGACGACGATGGAGAGGTTGACCACTTTGCACATGACCTCCCCATAAGACCACATGAAATAGTTAAGGATGTTCATGGCCCAAAAAGGCAGACAGACTAGCAGAATAAGGTCAGCCAGCGCCAGATTACCGAGGTAGATCTCAGGGACGGACCATCGGCTTCCCTGGAGCAAGAACACTAGCAATACGAAAGAATTTCCCAGAATTCCCGTCAAGCACACGGTGAAGATGTACGGTGGAATAATGGAGTAGACTAGCTGCCACTCTGTTGAGTTGAAAGAATCCATATATGATGGAGTGACGGATGCATTTGGAGGCTGAAGTGTCGCCATCGACACGAGCTTTTCCGGCTGCATCTAGAAGATAAAAGAGCTGCAGAAGACAGATCTCCTTTACTTTGGGTTCACATTTGAAATCCATTAATATTATGCCTTGAATTCATTTGAATCACATTGGCTACAAGTCATTTCAACATCTTTATTGTTGAATCTCATAACTTTTTAAAAAATCTTTAAGGAAAACATACTTCTGATGTACATAAGTGTAAATTCTAGCTTACGGTGTCTTTCTGTGGTTCTGCACTGACATTACACTGAAATATATTGGTGTAGGATTTACTAATTGCTAGTAAATTTCACAAATAATTGCTAAGAAATGGCATGTAACTCATTGAATTAAATATGTTCTTGTAAAACATGCTCTAATAATCATTATTTATCATTTTTACAGTGTAGAAATTTGGTGTCTTATCCATTTTTTGTCATTCAAACTCATTGCTTGTTCTCAGGTACACAAATAAAATATTTGATCTTTTTTAGCAGGTAATTTATTTAAATTGTTTTATTTTTTTATTATTTATTTTAATTTGACATTTGTATGATTTTGTCAATTATTATCTTTTTATTTATTTATTTTTTTAGATCAGCATGTAAATCCCAATTTGGGAAATTTTGGGATTTATTGTTTAATAAAATGCAAGCACAATTTACAAGCAAAACATTTCATGAAACTTTGTTTTTGTTTGAAAGCAAACAAAATATCTTCATTGAAAACGAAGACGAAAAGCATTGTGTCTATGCCTGATCTAATGCAGTGAATGATGTTTACTAATTGTGCGACAAAATCATCCAAGTACTTTTTGAAGCCACTTTAAATCATAATATATACTTACCTTTACAGCAGGAGTAGTTTTCTTTGCGAGTTCTTCCGGTGGACTGATATTCCTCACTTTATCCTCCCGATCTTCTTGTTCTCGTTGAAGGAATGGTCAGTGAGAGACGGAGAACGGCTCAGTCTATACGAACACATTCCTCCACAGTCATCGAGCTCCTGCTGAGGCAGAATCTGTTTATACTTCAGACTTCATCTTCCAGAGTTCAGCACACAAACACTGTTAACACACTGAAGAGAGATAGATGAAGACTTCAGAGAAATGCAAACACAACGTCTGTGGGCCCAAACTCTGGATATTGTGCTTGATGTATTTGCGGATTGGTTTGTTTCCTTATTAGAAAGTATTACTTCACATAATAGAAAATAAAATGACACAAAGTTGGGCAGTTGCGATGTCAAGCAGTGTTACATTATTCTAATCTATTTTTATACACACAGTTTTTATGAGATCATATTAATTGAGAGATGAAATATTTGTACTTCTATAAATTAATAGATGGATGGATAAATGAATTGACGGATGGGTAGATTGATAGACGGATAGATGGAGGTATAATGGGTAGATTGATTGGATGGATGGATGGATGGATGGATGGATGGATGGACAGATTGATGGATGGATAGACAAACTGACAGACAGATGGATAGATAGAAGGATAGATGGATGGATTTTGTGTTAGATAGATAGACAAACAGACAGACATCCAAGCACTTTTTGAAGCCACTTTGAATCATAAATAATATATGACTTTACTTACCTTTACACCAGGAGTAGTTTTCTTTGATAGATAGATAGATAGATAGATATAGATATAGATGGATGGACAGATAGAAGGATGGATTTCATGTTTTATAGTTAGATAGAGTGGTATAAAGTTTCAGCTATTCTACGTTGTAAAGTACTCTTGTAATGCAACTCTTCTACCAGCAGAGGTCGGTGTGAGATCTGCTTCAGATCAGTTTCTGCTGTGAGAGACAGTGTGTGTGAAAGCGGAAGCAGCTGATGAGTGTGTGTGGAAGCTGATGAGTGTGTGTGGAAGCTGATGAGTGTGTGTGGAAGCTGATGAGTGTGTGTGGAAGCTGATGAGTGTGTGTGGAAGCTGATGCTGTGAGAGAGAGTGTGTGTGGAAGCTGATGCTGTGAGAGACAGTGTGTGTGGAAGCTGATGCTGAGAGAGAGAGTGTGTGTGGAAGCTGATGCTGTGAGAGAGAGTGTGTGTGGAAGCTGATGCTGTGAGAGACAGTGTGTGTGGAAGCTGATGCTGAGAGAGAGAGTGTGTGTGGAAGCTGATGCTGTGAGAGAGAGTGTGTGTGGAAGCTGATGCTGTGAGAGACAGTGTGTGTGGAAGCTGATGCTGTGAGGGAGAGTGTGTGTGGAAGCTGATGCTGTGAGAGAGAGTGTGTGTGTGGAAGCTGATGCTGTGAGAGAGAGTGTGTGTGGAAGCGGATGCTGAGAGAGAGAGTGTGTGTGTGGAAGCTGATGCTGAGAGAGAGAGTGTGTGTGGAAGCGGATGCTGAGAGAGAGAGTGTGTGTGGAAGCTGATGCTGAGAGAGAGAGTGTGTGTGGAAGCTGATGCTGTGAGGGAGAGTGTGTGTGGAAGCTGATGCTGTGAGAGAGAGTGTGTGTGGAAGCTGATGCTGTGAGTGAGAGTGTGTGTGGAAGCTGATGCTGTGAGAGACAGTGTGTGTGGAAGCTGATGCTGAGAGAGAGAGTGTGTGTGGAAGCTGATGCTGTGAGAGAGAGTGTGTGTGGAAGCTGATGCTGTGAGAGAGAGTGTGTGTGGAAGCTGATGCTGTGAGAGAGAGTGTGTGTGGAAGCTGATGCTGTGAGAGAGAGTGTGTGTGGAAGCTGATGCTGTGAGAGAGAGTGTGTGTGGAAGCTGATGCTGTGAGAGAGAGTGTGTGTGGAAGCTGATGCTGTGAGAGAGAGTGTGTGTGGAAGCTGATGCTGTGAGAGACCGTGTGTGTGGAAGCTGATGCTGTGAGAGAGTGTGTGTGGAAGCTGATGCTGTGAGAGAGTGTGTGTGGAAGATGAAGCAGCTGATGAGTGTGTGTGGAAGCTGATGCTGTGAGAGAGTGTGTGTGGAAGATGAAGCAGCTGATGAGTGTGTGTGGAAGCGGATGCTGTGAGAGAGAGTGTGTGTGGAAGCTGATGCTGTGAGGGAGAGTGTGTGTGGAAGCTGATGCTGTGAGAGAGAGTGTGTGTGGAAGCTGATGCTGTGAGAGAGAGTGTGTGTGGAAGCTGATGCTGAGAGAGAGAGTGTGTGTGGAAGCTGATGCTGTGAGAGAGAGTGTGTGTGGAAGCTGATGCTGTGAGAGAGAGTGTGTGTGGAAGCTGATGCTGAGAGAGAGAGTGTGTGTGGAAGCTGATGCTGTGAGAGAGAGTGTGTGTGGAAGCTGATGCTGAGAGAGAGAGTGTGTGTGGAAGCTGATGCTGTGAGAGAGAGTGTGTGTGGAAGCTGATGCTGTGAGAGAGAGTGTGTGTGGAAGCTGATGCTGTGAGAGACCGTGTGTGTGGAAGCTGATGCTGTGAGAGAGAGTGTGTGTGGAAGCTGATGCTGTGAGAGACAGTGTGTGTGGAAGCTGATGCTGAGAGAGAGAGTGTGTGTGGAAGCTGATGCTGTGAGGGAGAGTGTGTGTGGAAGCTGATGCTGTGAGAGAGAGTGTGTGTGGAAGCTGATGCTGTGAGAGAGAGTGTGTGTGGAAGCTGATGCTGTGAGAGAGAGTGTGTGTGGAAGCTGATGCTGTGAGAGACAGTGTGTGTGGAAGCTGATGCTGAGAGAGAGAGTGTGTGTGGAAGCTGATGCTGTGAGGGAGAGTGTGTGTGGAAGCTGATGCTGTGAGAGAGAGTGTGTGTGGAAGCTGATGCTGTGAGAGAGAGTGTGTGTGGAAGCTGATGCTGTGAGAGACCGTGTGTGTGGAAGCTGATGGTGTGAGAGAGAGTGTGTGTGGAAGCTGATGCTGTGAGAGAGAGTGTGTGTGGAAGCTGATGCTGTGAGAGAGAGTGTGTGTGGAAGCTGATGCTGTGAGAGACCGTGTGTGTGGAAGCTGATGCTGTGAGAGAGAGTGTGTGTGGAAGCTGATGCTGTGAGAGAGAGTGTGTGTGGAAGCTGATGCTGTGAGAGAGAGTGTGTGTGGAAGATGATGCTGTGAGAGAGAGTGTGTGTGGAAGCTGATGCTGTGAGAGAGAGTGTGTGTGGAAGCTGATGCTGTGAGAGAGAGTGTGTGTGGAAGCTGATGCTGTGAGAGAGAGTGTGTGTGGAAGCTGATGCTGTGAGAGAGAGTGTGTGTGGAAGCTGATGCTGTGAGAGAGAGTGTGTGTGGAAGCTGATGCTGTGAGAGAGAGTGTGTGTGGAAGCTGATGCTGTGAGGGAGAGTGTGTGTGGAAGCTGATGCTGTGAGGGAGAGTGTGTATGGAAGATGAAGCTGTGAGAGACAGTGTGTGTGGAAGCTGATGAGTGTGTGTGGAAGCTGATGCTGTGAGAGACCGTGTGTGTGGAAGCTGATGCTGTGAGAGAGAGTGTGTGTGGAAGCTGATGCTGTGAGAGAGAGTGTGTGTGGAAGCTGATGCTGTGAGAGAGAGTGTGTGTGGAAGCTGATGCTGTGAGAGACCGTGTGTGTGGAAGCTGATGCTGTGAGAGAGTGTGTGTGGAAGCTGATGCTGTGAGAGAGTGTGTGTGGAAGATGAAGCAGCTGATGAGTGTGTGTGGAAGCTGATGCTGTGAGAGAGTGTGTGTGGAAGATGAAGCAGCTGATGAGTGTGTGTGGAAGCTGATGCTGTGTGAGAGAGTGTGTGTGGAAGATGAAGCAGCTGATGAGTGTGTGTGGAAGCTGATGAGTGTGTGTGGAAGCTGATGCTGTGAGAGAGTGTGTGTGGAAGATGAAGCAGCTGATGAGTGTGTGTGGAAGCTGATGCTGTGAGAGAGAGTGTGTGTGGAAGATGAAGCAGCTGATGAGTGTGTGTGGAAGCTGATGAGTGTGTGTGGAAGCTGATGCTGTGAGAGAGTGTGTGTGGAAGATGAAGCAGCTGATGAGTGTGTGTGGAAGCTGATGCTGTGAGAGAGAGTGTGTGTGGAAGCTGATGCTGTGAGAGAGAGTGTGTGTGGAAGCTGATGCTGTGAGAGAGAGTGTGTGTGGAAGCTGATGCTGTGAGAGAGAGTGTGTGTGGAAGCTGATGCTGTGAGAGAGAGTGTGTGTGGAAGCTGATGCTGTGAGAGAGAGTGTGTGTGGAAGCGGATGCATCAGAGATTAATTGTAACTTGGCAGACAAATGTTACAGACAGCGACAAAATGGCTCACACATATTGTATAATAGCACAATAAGTGCTATTAAAATTTTCCTGTTATGAGGTTTAGTGCCTCTGCACACACTGACCTGAAACTGTATGTGATGGTATAACATTTTCATATTGTGATATTGCTGAAGGTTTTATCACAGTATACGGTGTTATCACGATATTGAAACAAGTTGCAAAAAAAAAAGTGTTGTTGTACTATAAGGTTTAATAACTTTTTCTTGTAACTAAAATAACTCAACATTTAAATACAATATAAAGCAATAAGAATTTTTTTAAAATATACAAATGTTTCAAGCAGATTAAAGTAAAATACACTGAGTCTGACTGAAGTAAATTGTATATGCACTGAACAACAAAATGAAGGTAATACCCATAAATCCTAGCACTGAAGTAATTCATTTTTGTGTGTTTGGTTAAAACATTAGGAGGTTTTGTATTTAGGGTTTGTATCATGGGCGTAGGTTTGGTCTCAGCTTTGGTGGAGACATCCCATCTGACCCCCCCCCCCCCCCCCCCCATCTCATCTCATCTCATCTCATCTCATCTCATCTCATTATATTGTATCCTGACCCCCGATACACCATCCTGTATACTGTCAATAAAGAGCTAGTATAACTGTATAATCTCAAAAATGCACTCTCAAAAAATAAAAACCTGAGACTGTAATGCTGAACAACCAAACATTTTATTTAACATAAATTATTATGTATCTTCTATTCTATATCAAATTCTATTGATATATTCTATCCTTAAAAAAAGCAAGTTTAACCCTCCTACCAGATATTGTTATTTGGATATTATCAAACAAATAATGATTCATTATATTTGAATAACCAACAGTGTTTACTTTTGCCTTTTTAACATTGCCAACATGTTTTTCCAGACATGTGTCTAGCAAGTAGGCTACACTCACAAATACATTACATAAACAGAATGTAGAAACGAAAAATGTCTGAGATGATCCACTGTTTATGACTGCAAGATTCTAAGCAGTGCCGCTGCTAGCCATTTTGGTGCCCTAAGCATAATTCCTTTATGATGCCCCCCCCCCCCCCCCCCCCCCCCCTAAAAAAAACATTTTCATTTAGGATTTTCATTTAGGGGGGCTAAGCCCCCAATGAGGGTATGATTTATAAAAAAAATTAAAAAGCTAAAAAGTAACACTTTAGATTAGGGTCTAATGCTTACTATTAACTAGTTTCATTACCATGCAATGGCATGGTTTTATAATCACTGGGATCCCGAATTTGAGGCAGGTTAGTTAGGGGTGTTCGGGGGAAATTTAGGATTTTTCTGAACTACAGATGTGCATTTTAAGATGTTGTGAAGAAAAAAAAGAAAAAAAATTCGATAACAACAGCTTTAAAACCATATCAGTGGGCAGCTGATTATTTTTCTCTCCTCATCAGCATCACACTCTTTTTCTCTTTGTTTTTCTCTTGCCCTGTCTCTTCCCCTCCTAAAGCTGAGCTTTTTTAATTTACTAAAGGTTACAATTTGTATTTTATTCTCAATATGTACACATTCATTATAAATCCTGTGCCTAACATGATGAAAACGGCTTTGTTCATGTTTCTTGTCCCCTCACAATGACAGTAGCCTAAACTATTACACTAGGCTACATGTTACCTATTTTCAGTTCAAAATGGCGAAATTAGACACAACTATATTAGTTTGCCTAATTATTTTTTGTCATTCGTTTAACATTTATGACCTAAAAAAAACTGTCAAATAAAGTTAAGTTTAGCTACTTACATCTTATCTCGCACTTGACCGTACACTGAAGCGTCGAGTTGCACTGTAAAAATTCGCGCTCAGCGTCTGTGAACATAAAGCCCGCCTACTTTGATTTGATTGGTCATCTCAAATATTCTGACATTGACGAGCAGTGACAGACCAATGAGGCTCAGAAGAACACACACATGAACACACACACACACACACACACTGTCCTGTGTTTCTGACGTGCTCTCTGTCTCTGCTCGGCGCCGCTGCGGAATGAAGAGGAAGAACGCGCTGAATCTGATTATAACAAGAAGTTTGATGATTGGTTTTTCATTAGGCTATTTTTGGTGCCCCCTCAGCACTTGGTGCCCTACGCACAGCGCGTGATGCGCGTGGTGGGAGCGGCGGCGCTGATTCTAAGTTAAGGTAGGCTAATTAACATTCAGTGACTTGCTAACGTCTATCATGATAGCGCGACTTCTATGAGTCTATCCGTGCTGCACACCCCTAATTAATGCTCCTAACCTTGAAAGATTGCAGAAGCTAGGTTTAACTGTAACAATATCCTGGGTAACCACTGACCAGGATCACCAGTTAATACTATTTTCCACAGTAGAATCTGCATTTGAAAGCATGGTCAGTCACTACTACTGCTAGTTATTTGTGTGGCTAGTTATTTTTGCCTACTTACACTCTGCTTTATGAAAAAGCTTCGTATGTCCCCTTTCTTCTTCTTGGGTGACATAGCTGATCTACAAAGTACAAAAAGGGGCAAAAAACGGAATATTAAAATGTTTTACCCTGGCCTTTGTATATGGCATGCAGAGAGACAGACAGCCCTGGTAACTTACCGTCGGCGTCGTCACGCGCGCATACACACACAAACACACACACGCACACACCACCCGCTCGCTGCTAGTGAGTGCAAGCACAAAAAGTAGTCCCGGCCCGCGCGTGTAGCCTGCCTGTCAGATACCCCGCCGCCAATCAAATTACGGCGTATCTTGTACTGTCGTCGTCCTGGCCGTTGGAATCGATCCAAATAGCAGCGCAAATATCAAAATAGCAGTTCAAAGGAGCTTGCTAAATATTGGTGGGGACAAATTTGTCATCTCAAAATATTGATTGGGACTAGTACCTAGCGTCCCCCCCTAAACCTACGCCCTTGGTTTGTATGATTATTTTTGTTATTCATTATTATTAAGCTATTATTATTTTGTATTATATGTAATTAATATTCAAATTTTTGTTTTATTTTAAAATGTGTTTTGAAGTCACCATTAGGGTGGTTAGTGTTGCTTTTGGTTATTTTTCATAAATCGTCTGAATAGGCCTATTGGATATAATAACAGCGTTATACATTAATACGCATTTATGCTTGTTGTGATACATGTATCTGGATGAAAGATCCTTTTACAGAGTCTTGGGACAACAGTTGTTTTATTTCTTAAAGTGAAAGTGGTCATTCAACAACTATTTAACAAACTCTTGATCACTATTCAGATGCTCTTTCTGAGGACGCTTGTATGAATTTATAAAAGTTATATCTATTGGCAGCACAGATACTGAAGTTGAGTGAACTTAGAGATGCTTGCAGCTGTTGCTTCATTTTTTCAAGATAATATTTTGTTTACAGTTCCAGAGGCGAGTGTTGTTTAATGCGAAGCTCAAGTGGATTTTGTTTTTTTGGACTGTTCGAATGATCCAGAATGAGATATAATTTAATTATTTAAATTAACTGAAGGTATTTGACATGTTTTATATTTTTAGAAAAGAAATATGCCCACAAAAAAAGTAAAAATGCCTCTGAAAATCAATTCCAGGGGGCATATGAATACTTTCAAGCACGGGAAATGCAGCCAAGAGATGTTATTTTTAAAGGCAGAGGTTTTGTTTTAAAGACTATGATGAATTTATACCACTCTTTTACAGAAATATATGCTTTATTTGAGGAAATGCTGACAGATTAGAGTGCAGGCACACTGCTGTTACCGACCACAGTCTTCTTGAAAACATGTCTGAGGTATCAACACTATTTAGGACGGTGTTATTCATAGACACACAAAGAGAAACGGGTGAAGAGTCATTACTGGAAAGTCTGTCGCACATTCTTTAATTTGACCAACCAGTCATTTTCTGACCCTGGAAACAGACGCTGGAAACAGACACATCATTGCTGGAGTCTGTCTGATACTTTACAGGAATTGCACAGACAAAATGTTCCAGGATAACACAACTAGCATCTACATTTATACATTTTGTCACAATTTTTTTTTTTTTTTTTTGGGGGGTCAAACTTTAGTGTATAGGGTCCAATTCTCAATATAAACTACGACTTTTGCCTCAATAAACTCCTAATTACTGCTTATTAATTATTATAATTAGTAAGGTATAGGATAGTTGTTAAGTTTAGGATTAAGGGATGTAGATTATGTTCATGCTGAATAAGGCATTAATATGTGCTTTTTATAAGTTCTAATAAGCAGCCAATATCCTAGTAATATGCATGCAAAGCAACTGGTTAATGGTGAGAGCTGGACCCTAAACTAATGTGTTACCCAGATTTTTTAGCATCCTACAGCATTAAAGAAATGTACACAGTTTTAAAATAAGTACCACCACATACATCAAAACTGACATATTTATCAAACATTTGCCTATGAATGAATATTGTATACATAATGGTCTTTATATGTTGTGAAGGTCTTTAAGGTTGATGAGAGCTGTGATCTTGTAGAACCGCTTGTCGAATCAGTTTTCTTCTCTGTAAAGGCCTGGATACACTACACGATTTCTGCCCTGATTTGCAGTCTAGATTAGTCAACAATAGTTGCTGAAAGTCTCCGCCAGTTTTCAGATTTTAGACTATGATTCTAGCCTGGATGCCAGCCCGAACCCCGCCCACAACATTTTTTGGTCGGGAAGTTCGGTCTGGACTTGATCCGTTGAGGTAGTCTGGGTTTCCCCATGCTGCCTTCCCGCAGAAAGGCAGTATGGATACCATGGTCCAGATTTTCGCCTCATTTAGGGAACCAATCACAGAACGGGGAGGGAGCAGCAAGACGATGACGACCTCTATGCGACACACCGAAGCAGTTTGTTTATACTTAAGGATCCAACATGGCAGCAGACGCGAAGTTACCTTTGGATGCAGCCTGGTCGTTTCACACACAGGTTTCACACCGCGAGCGTGAGCGGCACTTGAGCAGCGCGTCAGCGTAACTACATCGTCACTGCAGCTGCGCGAGAGTATTCACACTGGAGCGTTTGTACAGTGTCACAGCAGCGGCTCCAAAGCTAATATAAGCGAGCAATTCTTTACAAAGACAACTATACATTTGTTTTTAAAAGCTGGTCATTTTATAACATTGATAGTCTTGAAAGTTTGTAATGTTGTGGTGTACAACATTCGCATATAAGTTAAATGTTTAACAACAAAACAACCCAGAAAATGGCTCCAAACTATTAGTTTCACTCATACTTTCGATATGTTTACAAGACTGCAACTCCGCGGATAAAAAACAAAACACACAAATAAACCACACACTCGGGTTTGATTTGGGTTGTGCTAGCCTGTAGCTGTCTGTGTGTTACATAAACTAAAAGAACGCTTATATATAATATTTTCTGGCTAATTTACTTTAGTTTTTTTTTATATATATATATATATATATATATATAGGCCTACACAACTTTCACCCAAACTGAATAATTAAAAACAAGTTTTTACCGGGTAGCCTAAATCTTCTATAAATATCTTAGAGTCTTTATTTTCTTTTATTTGCCTACTCAAGTTCTTGTTAAAACTCACTAGACATGCTTATTCTGTGCATTTTGGGCACTTTTTGTGTGAAATCATATTTATTTTTGTCCATCAAAAGTGTGCTTTCACTTTAATTGAGCGTGGAGAAGTGCAGCAAAACAGATTCGACGCCGAAACCCCCGCTTCACCGCTGCTCACGCGCCGCTCCTGCTCGACGCTCACGCGCTCCTCCTGCTCCCTAGGTGTTTCTCAATGTCAAGGATACTTCCTTGGCAGGACTCGTCCTTCCAAGTCATTTCCTTCAGAGGCTAGGCGAGGCTCCTCTTTAGCATTCGGAGAACACGTAAATGGAACAGGCTAGCAAGTGCACGTCATTACGTCATTACGTCAGTGAAAAGGTCCGTTGGTCCCTGCTAAAAAAGACGAGAAAGCTATGAATAACGCTCTGAATGGTATAATGTTAACGTTACATTACTTTGTACAACTTAAGTAGTTATTTATAAAAGAAATGCCGGTGACGGCTAACAAGCTAACAATTGTTAAAATGACAGGTCCGGTTCAGTTAGCCATCAATAACGTATTAAATTAGTATATATTTGTATAATTTGTAATATCAATACGGTAGTAATTTGTACTGGCATTTAAACGTTAAACTTTACTTATATGACGGTTATAACAAATGTATGGTAACGTAAATATTTACATTTGAAAGCATATTGCCCCGTTATTGCTCCGACTCCGCAAACGTCCGACTTCTCCATTGTGTATTTTTTTAACAAGATAGCAAAGCTACGCGCATAGGATTGTGGGCGATTTGAGAGCGCGAAGAGCGCGAAGTCTACACATATGCATCCTTTCCTGTGTATGGGATATTTTCCGAACGAAGGACTCAGTCCTTGGTTGAAATTCTGAGGATCCTCGACATTGGAACAGTCCTTCGACGGATGTCGATGACGTAGCATCCTCGAAATTCCGGCTTCCGAGGATCCTTCCTTGACATTGAGAAACGGCTCCTGTGTGAATGCACTCATTGATTAACATACGCGCCGCTCACGGATGCGGTGTGAAACGGCCGATACACACCATCATGTACACATAAATCTCTGACCCATCGGCCATCGTCTTCTTCCTCGTCTAATTTCTGTCGCTCTGCATACGTCATCTGGTATAATTGAAACGATTGGCTATGAGCTACGTACAGGCGCATTTGATAGACATTCTTAGCACCCAATAAACGGCGCCGGGCATTCGTAAACCATGCCTCAAATACGAGAGAATGTACATGTGGTTCCCAGACCCAAGTCTCAACGAGAATTGGGTCTGGCGTTAGCCAGGCTACCGTTGAGGAGTAATTATGCTCGATCCAGAAATCGTCGGGCCAATCAGATTGCCAGGGCTGGGTATTCGGCCCAAACCCAGAGCAAGCTACTCCCCCCGTATTCCTGGCTGTGAAAGAACAAGCCAAGAGTGAGGAGTCGGGGTGGTGGAGGGATGCTGAAAAACTGTCAAGGAGTGTTAGGTGAGTTAGAGTGAATATGCTTCCTCTCATGCTGATAGGGTAACGTTAGACATTAGGGGTGTAACGGTTCACAAAATTCACGGTTCGGTTCGATACGATACACTTGTGTCACTGTTTCCGATACAGCAAAAAGAAAGAAATGCCAGAGAAATTTCCTTGATTTAATTTTTTTAATTATATTTTTATTAAAACTAACATCATAAAGTATGATATTTTTTAACTTTGAGCAATGATGGAGCTATACTTGACTTTTCTTAGGAGCTTATAAAACAAAACAGCTCCTTGGACAAAATTAAATGTAATATTGTAGGCTAGTAGTTATAAACAAAGGTTTATTTTAGTTCATATTAACATTTGAGGGCAGCAATCGTATTCATAATGTCGAAATAAAACCGACGTAATGTTACTTGAAAAAGCATTATAGCTGACTATTCCTGCCAAACTCCCATGGTTACAGTTAGTAGTGTTACTACAGTAAACCCATGGTGAATGTTGCTGATCTGTGGACACTGGATAGTTCATTCATGGCACAATGTTTCTTCCTGGTTTCCACGTCAGCGCTGTTTGATCCGTTAATAACGGAGAAATGCGAATGTTTCTCACTAGATCTCGCAGCGATGTTATTACTTCAGTGGCGAATTCAATTTTTTTCTTGACTGGATTCGGCTGTGTAGTGACAGTGCTGATGATTTAAGATCGGCTCGCGCTGCATTGGTCCAAACTGATAAACGGTCCGTCAAACACACAATAACGAGTGGTTTCGTTCCACTTACATTACATTTGCCATTTGATGTTGGGCAATGTTGTGGTCACGCCAGCGTCTCTTACATTATGAGCGTGCTTGCCACGCGTGACGCGCCTACATTTGAAATAACAAAATTTTGGTCGCCAGGAAAAATGGTCCAACGAACCGTTCGGTTCAAAAATGCGTACCGAAAACCGAACCGAAAGCCTCGTACCGAACGGTTCAATACGAATACGTGTATCGTTACACCCCTATTAGACATGGTATTGTTTAATGACTAGTTGAGTGGATTGATTATTTGAACTTGCTCCTCCCGAACTTTGTTTATGAAACATCATGTGTAGATTCCGCCATCGCGTCTGTTATAGAAGATATCGACTGCGCATTCATTTTAAAGGAGGAACCATAGACAGTAAAAGAAAGGGAGGAACAGAGAACCGCGATCAAGGCATTTGTCGATCGGAAAGATGAATGAAGAACATGCGTCATTTACTCCGTTGCTCTGATTGGTTGTAGGTCTATCCAATTGAGTGCAGAGGCATTTTCTTTCCTGGTTCGGTTAAAACACGCATAGATATCCATAATAAAGGCTAGATGTCTCGTCCGCGCTGCTGGCCAATGGAGGTCGACGTCCGCACCTGGCGGCCATCTTGTCACAGGCAGCTCTCTCACTCGTAACATTGTGTTTTAATGGTGCATGTACTTTTTAAATAACTTGCTCAATTTTCTACCGATTTTCAAACGGTTTGGTTTGTTATAAACGTCAGAGATTTAGTTATGACACTGCACACTTATGAATAATAAGTGTATCAATAAATAATCATCCAGAAGCAGGGCCGTCGCTAGTGGGGTGAAAGGTGGTGACAATTATAGGGGCCCCCGCTGCCCAGGGGGCCCAACAAAATCCAGCAGTTATACTATTTAGGCCCCTGTTGTATGAATAATTCTAATATTTATATTAGTTGTATGCCTGAGATTTAAATGAAAACCACAAAAACGTGCAATTTGGGTAAATATTTTTCCAAATATCTGCTTCTCTTACCTCCATAAAAATGGTTTAGTCCGACCTAAAGTATGTATTGATTATTCAGTCAGAGTCAGTGACAAACATCAGATGGACCCAATAAAATTGTAAGTCCCGCCCCAGCTCGTGAACAGAACCAATCAGAGTTGAGGCGGCAGCCTGAAGTTAACGATGAAGTTGGTGGAAGAGCAGGAGACTGACTGACTGAAAAATGTCGGGGAAAAGAAAACAAATCAGGTACCAGAAATGCCAGGAAAAGATGGAGAGGGAGGCAAGGAGAGTGGTTGTATCCTAGTCGATCAAGACGTTCTTAAAGACCGGTTATATATTGTTATTTCGCTGGGAATTAGAAAACTTCCGTCTACAGTCTGCCGTGTACAGTCATTTTTTATTATCGGTGCGCGCCGCAATCGACCGAATGATTAGGCCTACGTGGTCTAAATTCCTGTCTTTTTACAGTATTGTAACTAGAGTTTTAAAAAAAATTACACGAGTCACGACGCATTGCATTATGCATCTGACCTGCCGGCTGATGATATTTAAAACATCGAGAAAACACGAATACAACACACTGCACTTGGATGAATAAATGTAGTCGCTTTATTTAATAATATTACCAGTTCTATATTATCTTTATAAAAAAAAAAAATCTATAATACTTTTTGATTTATGAATTATAAAAATATTAAAAAAATATTACTTTTTAAAAATTGGTTTTATTATTATTTAACAATTTCTTGCTTTTTTATTAGTTGTAATTTTTATATAAACATTTAACTTTTAAAATAAAGGTTTTACAACAACATCACCATCTTCTGTTATGTGGGCCTCCATGTTTATCTATTGTACAGTATATGATATTGGTGGAGGGTGGTGGGGGCCCACATCAATATTTTTTCAGGGGGCCCCGAATCCTCTAGCTACGGCCCTGTCCAGAAGTATAGCACGTTAATAACGTTTGTAAGAAACCAAACCGTTTGTAAATCTGTCAAGATTTCAACGAGATAAGAGTATTTGTGTTCGTGCGGATCACTCATCTTACATCAGGCACCACAGAGCCCGCCAGAAAGCTTGCCTGTGACAAGATGGCCGCCGGTGATGACGATAGAGACTCCACCGTAAGACATCTAGCCTTTATTATGGATATCTATGGAAACACGCCCCATAATCACAGCCCAACGGAGCAGTATCAGACTCACATTCTGACTAGAATCTGAGTATGACGAAGTCAGGCTACTATGATTCCCTCCTGTCGGAGGATATCAAAAAATGTTTGATATTTTGAGCCGATTTTAGAACATTGTAGTGTATAACGCGTCTAGCAGTGTTGCAATAAATAAACAATACAAAAGTAAATTAACACGCGTAATAAATTAGCTCATTAATGTGAATCATCAGCACAGATAAAACCACTGACTGCACCACTCAACTCTAATTCCCATTGTGATCTGTGGAGTCCATATACTGACCGCATCTATTCACCCAAGACTGTGGGCGCTTGACTTGTTTGTCTGTTGTGATTCAGCACAGACTCGCGACTGCACTCATCTCCTGCACATCCATGTTCTTTTCATCTGTCATGTGTCTCCTCGCAACGAGCCGTGTGTTTCTTGTTGCGTTCAGAACGATTTTTAAGTCTGGTAGTGGGATCCTCAGTCGTTTAGTGTTTGATGCCCAGTTTTTCTCTGTAACCGTTTACAAAGTCAGCAATTCTATGATGCCTAGTGTTTTAAAATCTGGCGTGTAATGGATTCTAGCCTTAAATTGCTTTATCAACTTTCTCAGACTTCTTCATCTGTCTGTTTTTGTCTGATATTTAGATTTAGGGGTAGGTTTAGGGTTAGTACCTAGTTATTACCCTGCTATTGTAATTACTATAAGTACATAGTATGTACATGGGAAACAGGACTGTAAAATTAAGTGCCATGATATTATCATGTTTTTTGAAGAAGTACCACAGGTGTGCCTTTGTATTGTTTTATGTATTTTGTAAGGATTACACTGCTTTTAAATACACTGTTCATTTTGCAGATGCTTTTGTCCAAAGTGACATGCAAACATCTATGCAACCTGGAGTTTTTGGTGTAATTGTGAGTTTGATTTGGCAGTATTTTAATATTGTCCTTCCATTAATTTCAGAGCTTATTGACTTTTAACATCAGCACGACTTCAACATAAAAAAAAAAACATCCTTCAAAAAAACACCACCATTTCAAAACATAAAATGAAAAATACACACCTTTTAAAATGAGTAATCACATAACCTTTAAAAAAACGGTGTTGATTTACTTAAACATTTTCCCCAAAAAATTCACAAATAATTACAATGTAACGGCGTTGCATTAAATGTGAAATTTTGATGTAGAACAACTAAAATAGTACATACTCCAATAATGTTATATTTACAACTTCAAAAGATATTTTTTTACAGTATACATAAAAACTTACATATTAAACATTATAATTACCTATGAACATTGTACACATTATTGTCCTAAAATGTTGTGAATGTCTTTAAGGTTGATGAGAGCTGTGATCTTGTAGAACCGCTTGTTGAATCCGCTTTTCTCTCTGTAAGTTGCTTTATCAGCTCTTTGACTTTCTTCCTGAAGTTCTTGCCCACGATCACGTAGAGTATCGGGTTCAACACGCTGTTGCTCAAAGCCAAGTAGGTGAATATCTGATTGGAGACGTCGAGACCGGAATTAAAGTCGCATCCGCCGAGGAGGCCGAAGCGCACCAGGATATCTATAAGGGTCACGAGGTGGAACGGCACCCAACACAAGAGAAACACCAACAGCACGACCAGAACCAGGAGGGTGGCTTTCCTTTCCGTGTTTTCTGCGTTAAAGCGGTCGACGACTTGCTTGCTCAGGGCTCGAATGATCTTCAGCGTGCAGTAGGTGATCACCAAAATTGGGATGATGAAGCCGAGCAAAATGAGAAGGATGTCGCAAACGAGGCTGACACCTTGACTCGGATAGTTCAGAATACAAGCCGTGACGTTCAGCTCCGGGATGAATTGAGTATCCCGGAAATGAAGCGTTGGGATGCTGAGGATTAATCCGAAACACCAAACGGCGATGCAGTTGAGCTTGGCGTATCGTGGTCGTCTCATTCTACCGCGAGACATGGCATGAACGAGTGCAACGTAACGATCTGCGCTGACCAACACTAGTAAGTAAATACTGCAAAACATGTTCATTCTGATGCCTGCGTTGACCAAACGGCACATAACCGACCCAAATCGCCATTCAAAACCATTGGCGATGTTGATCGCCCAGAACGGCAGACACAAAACCAACAGGAGGTCGGCGGCCGCCAGGTTTCCCAGGTAGATTTCTGCCACCGTACATGCTTTCTTATGCAGGCCGAAGACCAGCAGGACGAAGATGTTTCCCAGAATTCCCAGCACGCAGATGATGAACATGTAAGCAGGCTGCATGATGTACAACCAGTCCCACACTTCCCAATGCGGACACTGGGTGTCATTGGTGAGGTTGTTCCTTGAGATGGTCGTAGGAATTGTAGAAAGGATTGATAATGTTGTTGCTTTTATGTCGTGCTCCATGTTTCTGTGAAGAGAAGAGATGTTTAGCGTCAGTTTTTAAATTTAATTTAATAATTCGTTACATTTATATAGTGCTTTTCTGGGTACTCAAAGCACTATATATGGAAGGGGGAATATCTCCTCAACCACCAGCAATGAGCAGCATCACCTGGATGATCATGCAACAACAGCCATATTGCGCCAGAACGCCCACCCCCCCCCCACACACACACACACACTTACTGGTGGACAGGAGACAGTGATGAACCCAATCAGTATATGGAGATGATTAGGAAGCCATGATTGACAGAGTCAGAGTCAAAGTTCATGGCTCACTTTAAACCAAAGAATAACAGTTACTTTAAGCACTATGATATATAACACATTGACAACGAAAATGCCTATTTCTCTGTTTAATCAAATAGTGCATTGTAATTCTGTGCATAATCATAACACCAGAAAGGCAAATAATGGTCATATAACGACCCCCTATCCAAAAACTAATTTTATGAAGAAAACCGTCCTGTATAGAGCTATACAGTGCCGCTGCTAGCCATTTTGGTGCCCTAAGCATAATTCCTTTATGATGCCCCCCCCCCCCCCCCCCCCCCCCCCCCCCCTAAAAAAAACATTTTCATTTAGGATTTTCATTTAGGGGGGCTAAGCCCCCAATGAGGGTATGATTTATAAAAAAAATTAAAAAGCTAAAAAGTAACACTTTAGATTAGGGTCTAATGCTTACTATTAACTAGTTTCATTACCATGCAATGGCATGGTTTTATAATCACTGGGATCCCGAATTTGAGGCAGGTTAGTTAGGGGTGTTCGGGGGAAATTTAGGATTTTTCTGAACTACAGATGTGCATTTTAAGATGTTGTGAAGAAAAAAAAGAAAAAAAATTCGATAACAACAGCTTTAAAACCATATCAGTGGGCAGCTGATTATTTTTCTCTCCTCATCAGCATCACACTCTTTTTCTCTTTGTTTTTCTCTTGCCCTGTCTCTTCCCCTCCTAAAGCTGAGCTTTTTTAATTTACTAAAGGTTACAATTTGTATTTTATTCTCAATATGTACACATTCATTATAAATCCTGTGCCTAACATGATGAAAACGGCTTTGTTCATGTTTCTTGTCCCCTCACAATGACAGTAGCCTAAACTATTACACTAGGCTACATGTTACCTATTTTCAGTTCAAAATGGCGAAATTAGACACAACTATATTAGTTTGCCTAATTATTTTTTGTCATTCGTTTAACATTTATGACCTAAAAAAAACTGTCAAATAAAGTTAAGTTTAGCTACTTACATCTTATCTCGCACTTGACCGTACACTGAAGCGTCGAGTTGCACTGTAAAAATTCGCGCTCAGCGTCTGTGAACATAAAGCCCGCCTACTTTGATTTGATTGGTCATCTCAAATATTCTGACATTGACGAGCAGTGACAGACCAATGAGGCTCAGAAGAACACACACATGAACACACACACACACACACACACTGTCCTGTGTTTCTGACGTGCTCTCTGTCTCTGCTCGGCGCCGCTGCGGAATGAAGAGGAAGAACGCGCTGAATCTGATTATAACAAGAAGTTTGATGATTGGTTTTTCATTAGGCTATTTTTGGTGCCCCCTCAGCACTTGGTGCCCTACGCACAGCGCGTGATGCGCGTGGTGGGAGCGGCGGCGCTGGAGCTATAGTCGTCTGGAATAACATTCCCATTGAAGTTCGTCAGCTTTGTAATAAGCTGTCATTTAAAAGAAGTTTAAGGTGTTATGTGTTGATGTAGGTTCTTATATGTTTTGATTAAGGTAATTGTAAATAATATGGTATTTATATTTAGTCTCATTATGAATTGAAACTAGATTGTATGTATGTATGAGTGTGTGTGTGTATGTATGTACATGAAATGTGTATACAGTATGTGTTAACTGTGATGATTGAAATGTTGTTGTTTTTGTTGTAATGTAATTTTATTTTTAGAATGGCCCCCAGAAAGACTAGCTGATTGCACAGACTTTCAGATAATGGGATCCTAAAAATAAACAAAAATAAACAGAGTCCAAGGGGCAAATTTGGCCAGGATGCCGGGGTTAAACCCCTACTCTTTTTCGAAGGATATCCTAGGATTTTTAATGACCACAGAGAGTCAGGACCTCTGTGTCACGTTACGCTAAATAGAACCCAAGCGCAGACAGTGACTTTCACAAAACACGGTTTATTTACAACTAGAAACAAAGACCCACGATGGGGCAAACAAACAATAACTAGACTTAACAATAAAACGGAGCTGGAACATTCACAGACAGATCACAATACTCACAGAACTGAATGTTAACAAGACAAACAAGCACTGAGGAACAAACACCGGGAGCTTACATAGAACACATAATTACAAAGGTACAGGTGACACTGATGAACATCAATACTAACGAGGGCACAAGGGGCCGGGCAAGGACACGTGATCACAATCAACATTAACTAACAAGGAAACGAGGTAAAACATAAGACAATGCAAACACATCCAAAAACACCCGGCCATGTGTTAGCACACAAAACAAGAGACAAATACATGACACTCGGTTTAACGTCTCATCCGAAGGACGGTGCTCTTTGACAGTATAGTGTCGCCGTCACTACACTGGGGCGTTAGGACCCACACAGACCACAGGGTGAGCGCCCCCTGCTGGCCTCACTAACACCTCTTTCAGGAGCAACCTGGTTTTCTCAGGAGTCTCCCATCCAGGAACTGACCAGTCTCAGCCCTGCTTGGCTTCAGTGGGGAACTTGGGGTACAGGGTGATATGGCAGCTGGATGGAATAATATTAAATGGAATAATATTACTTTTTCTTATTGATACACTGCCATTAAAAAGTTTTAAAGGAGGATTTAAAGAAAGATTTTAGGAAAGTAATGGTTTTATATGACAGGAACGCATTAAATTGACCTTAAGCGACATTTATTTGTTACAAAAGATTTGAAATATACATTTTTTATTCATTAAAGAATCCTGGGAAAAAAATTAATCATGGTTTCCCAAAAAATATATTTAGTTGTTTTCAATATTGATGATAAAAAGAAATGCTTGTAATGTAAAATACATTCAAAAATAATTAGAACATTACAATAACATTAGAAAATAGTTATTTTTAATTGTATTAAACTACGGGGCTGTTGAATGCTTGAATCTGATTGGCTGACAAACATTCTAAGGTGGGCAATTTTTTTCAGCGAAACGTATGGCTAAAGTAGTTCCAGCAGGTCTCGAATGCATTACAGTTCCATATCACTTCGCCACATGATTTCAGTTATTTCAAAGGTCTTTACAGCCCACAGAACCAATACCCACAAAGCCACTGATGTACTTTATATATTATGTATGCATTATGGAAAAGTACAATCTCTTTCTCCCGCACTCAAACGCACACACATACAGTACGGAGAAACTCAGGCAAAAACGTGTCGTTGGGTATTTTTTGGGTGTGTCGCTTATTCCATACTTAATATTTCACATTTTTGTGTGTGTTTTTGATCAAATAAATGCAGCCTTGGTGATTGTGTTTGAGTAGCTTTTAACACGTTGCGGTATTTTGTCAATTGTTGCTTCCTTGTTCGACCTTTACAGGAGTTGTGCCGTAGAAATATTGGATGGGAAGATCCTCTTCCTGATGACTTATTCCTACGGTGGGAGGAGTGGAAAAGTAGCCTAGTTTTCAGGACCTGAAAGATTTCAGCATTCAAAGATGCTATCATACGCCATCTTTTAGTAAAATTGTCTGGACAGAACTGCACCATTTCTCTGATGCAAGCAACCTGGGGTATGGTGAATCTTCCTATCTTAGGTTCAAGAATGACAAAGATGAAGTACACTGTAGTCTCGTAATGGCCAAAGCTCGAGTTGCACCCACAAAGATCAAAAGCATTCTGAGACTGGAATTGTCTGCTGCTGTAGTTTCAGCCAGAATAAGTGTTATGTTAAAGGCTGAACTGGAACTGAAGATTGATCAAGAGTTCTTTTGGACTGACTTGCAGGTTGTACTAGCATATGTCAACAATGAAGCCAGAAGGTTTCATGTGTTTGTTGCAAATCGTGTGGAGCTAATCAGGGAAAATAAAAATACAAGCCAGTGGTATTATGTCAACACTGAAAATCCTGCTGATCATGTTTCTAGAGTTCTTGTTTCAGACATATCTTTAACAAACTGGATGTCAACACCCAAATTTTTATGGGAACGAGAAGTGTGTCCAACTCCTAACACCTCAAATAATCTACTCGCGGGAGATCCTGAAGTCAGACTAGTTCAAGCATTTGTGACGTTCTTGAACGATTTAGTCACTTTTCTTCCTGGAGAACCCTCATTAATGTGATTGCTAGAATAAAAAGGCTGGCCTCAAGACAGAAATGTCTTAATGACTTTGTAACTGTGGAAGAACAAGAAAAGGCATCTGAGGTTGTTATCAAGCTCGTTCAACAACAGGCTTTTTCCCAAGAGATGAGAAATTCAAGGAGGGAAGGTTCTTCAGAAATCAAGTGTACTTTCTCATCTCGATCCTATTTTGAAAGATGGTCTTCTTCGTGTCGGAGGAAGGTTGAAACAGCCATCTCTTAGTAAAGAGTTCAAGCATCCAGTGATTTTGCCAAAAGACAGTCACGTCACCAAACTTATTTTGACATACTATCATGCCAAAATTTGTCATCAAGGGAGGTATCAATGGATGTCCGAGCAAATGGATTTTGGGTTATCGGTGGCAGTAGATCAGTAGCTAAATTGATTTACAAATGTGCACAATGTAGGAAGCCAAGACGGCCAGAAGAGTGGCTCAGCAAATGGCTGAGCTTCCTAAAGAACGGATTGACGCCTCTTCCCCTTTCTGCTACACTGGTATGGACTGTTTTGGCCCGTTTATCATAAAGAAGGGTCGAAAGGAGTATCAAAGATATGGTCTTCTCTTCACTTGCCTTTCTTCCCGAGCTGTCCATTGTAGTTGAGGTCATTCAAGGGAGCGATGGCTTAGTCCGACGAGTTAAAGTTCAAATAGGAGAACGAAAACTAAAGACTAAGTTAGGGCATCACTCTAAACCTTCAATCATTGAGCGACCAATTCAAAAATGAGTGGTTCTACTTGAGAGCGAGTGATTCATTGATGAAGGTGACTCTTGCATTAGACAATTAGGTTAAACAACATCACCATATTTTGTGGTGTGTTATGTGTTGAAAAAGGTAATTGAAGTTTGAAATCATGTATGATATTTGTGTGTTTTTGTTTTGTGTTAATTTATCATAACGTAATTGGTGGGAGTGCAATGGCTTTCCCCTTTCATTAGTTTGGCTTGGCGTAACCACTAGATGGCGATATAAGGATATAATTGGTTATAATATATATTGGATATAAGGGAAAGGAAACAGAGCAAGAGTATTTCATGTTTGTTCTCGAGCTAACAAGCAGACTAACTCGAGAAACTAGTTTAAGCTTTAGTATCCCTTTGGCAAGCAGAGCGAGGTATGTTTAGTTTGTTTTTCATGTATTTCTTTGGTACGATGTGTTGATTCATTTGAACAATGTTAATTATGTGAAGTGAACGCTTTTTTATATTGTGAATGTCATTTGAGTTTATTTTTGCTTTGATATTTAAGTATTGTTTCTTTTGTTTTCTTTGTGGTTTTACGGTGCCACCGTGCTGTGATGCGATTGTTATGGTGCTATGAAGTCAATCAAATGTGTAAACACAGTGCTGCGATTCATGGAGAACATTTGCAACAAAGAATTGAGAAACGAATACTTCAGCAAAGAAGTTTATTGCATCTGAGTAAAATAAATTGAAGGCACCCGTCAAAAACTCTCTGCCTCTTTTCTTCGAAGCTTAAAGGCCGCTAAGTAGTCCTGAAAACTACTTTTCCACTCCTCCCACCGTAGGAATAAGATAACAGGAAGAAGATCTTCCCATCCAATATTTCTGCGGCACAACTCCTGTAAAATGCACTTTCCTTTCAAAAGGAAAGGAGCAACAAACCCAATAGGGTCGAACAAGGAAGCAACAAAATGACAAAATACCGCGACGTGTTACAGGCTGGTCTATCAGTTTGATGTCAAAACTGAATGTGTCATCTTTCGTAGACCACTGAATGCCAAGAACGAATCCTGTAGGGGTGACCCCGAATAGTCGAAGATTCGATGCTTCGATAGGAGGAGCCTGATTCGACTACCAATCTCACGGTCGAATCTTCGCAGATGTGTTATTAAACGAGGATTGTCATTTTGGCTATATGAGTGTGCTCAATGTCTGATTTCACATAGAACTACTGGTTTTCTGTCAATATGTTAATGTACAGCCTATTATGATAATGCTGTCGATAAAAATGTGCAAAGAAAGAAGCTTTTAATAAATATTTTAACGTGCGTGCAGGGTGAATAAATCCAAACACCCCGTGACAGATTTAAGTTTCACTTTCGATATCCGTGACCGACAGAGGAGCGTCTTGTCGGCAGGGATTTAAATCTTTAAAAATGTCTGGGATAAGACAATCTAAAGATGCACACCATCAGAAAGGATATACTCCAAGGCTGGATTTAGCATCAGGAAAGCACTTCTGCCGGCCAACGTTAACAGGTTGGTTTTCCTCGGGACGTTCTAATGTATGTACACAGTAGGCTACACACCTTAAGAAACCATTCTATGTGCAGATAAGCAGATGAACCCAGAATATGAACGCAACGCGTTTCTCCTATTGAAAGTCACGTGAAGCTTTTTCTTTAACGGTTTTCTATGGGAGGAAAATGCTTAACGTAGCCTAAGTTATAATAAAACGCGTTGCGTTCATATTCTGGGCTCATCTGCTTTTCTGTAAGCTATATAGTATGCTTTATTAATATAAGGTGTGTACAGAATTTGATCTTTTAATATAACAGTTTTAGGACAAAGCCGTTAAGCGTTTTTCACGTTAAGCGTTTTAGAATGTATTTTATCCGCGCACACAATGTGAAAAGACTCAAACGGACACAGGCCGAGTGAAAGACTGGATTTAGTTTTTTCGATCAGGTATGGATAAGTGATTTCAAAACATTTCAGCCGGTTCTAATTTGATTTTTGGATACTGTGAACACGTTATAGCTAAAAAGACTGCCGCTCTAGTTTAGCGTTTATTGTTGTTTCTGCAGTTAAAAATACAAAGTTGACAATCCTGGCCATACTTTCGTTATTTTAATAATTTCTTTATTTTTATTTTATTAATTGATCACTCAGGGTGATCTAATTTAACTATTTGTGACTTGTGTTTTGAATATTTGTTCCCCTGCACTTTAGGCATTTTGCACACATTTGTTCTGCTTCTTGTGATTTGATTCTGACTTATTTCGTTTTGTATTTTTATTTATTATAAAAGTAGCCTATATTATGTTCTTAATTGTTGATTATTTTTCAGTGCATCGATGTTGCGCTGTAGGCCTATAGAGCATGCTCGTACAGGCAATTCAGCCAATTTAATTTGATTTGCATGTGAAATGCAAATCCTATCTGCAGTGTGGCCTTTCTGCAGTTATTTATGTTATTTCTTAGTTTTTATAGATCCAAAATGTTTTTATACATTTTCTTCTATCTTTGTGTGATGTTCTGTACATCGCGGCTTTAAAATGTTAAAGCCCCGCCCCCTCCCCAACACCACACACATGATTCGACTATTAGTCGACTATAGGCAGGACTTGACGAATCTGATTCGACTATGAAAATCCTTAGTCGGGGACACCCCTAGAATCCTGTTATTTCAGGAGTCAGGTTAAGAGGTTTAGGAGTTATTGCCCACTCTGAGGAATTCACACAATGAAGAACTTCATTCTTATTTGAATTAAACTTATGAAGGCGTAACCCTCCATGCTTGCACAGGGTTTGAGCTTTGACAATCAACTCCTTCGCTTCCTGGATCAATGGGACATAAATCAAGCCGTCATCAACATAAAAGTTCTTCTTCACGAATGACGAGGCTGTGGGATACTCTGACTTATACTGCTCTGCAAGGTATTTAAGGCCAAAGTTGGCACATTCAAGAGATGAAGCGGCACCGAAAAGGTGTACAGTCATTCTATATTCTTGGGGTTCTCTTTCCAAATCTCCATTTTCCCACCATAAGAATCTCAAGTAGTTGATGGAACAACCTTTCGAGATCATGTCACAGCAACAGCTTCCTTCCAAGTCTGGACTAGGGGTGGGAATTTCTAGGCACCTCACGATTCGATTCGATTACGATTCAGAGGGCTGCGATTCGATGCTAAATCGATTATCAGAATCTTTTTTTTGTGTGTGTGTGACTATAAATACTTTGCTTTAAAAGTACAAAGTAATGACCCATAAAGAATTAACGTACAATATATTTTATTAACATTGCAAAGAACCAACAGGAAAATACATGTGTGTCTGAACTAGCAGCAGCATATTTGTAGTAAATTAATAATATAACAACGACCGGTAACGTTACAGCCGAGTGTTTTTCCTCCTCTGGCTGGAAACGTGTCATTTGGCTTCATGTGTCTTGTTTCCGAAATATTTTAGTTTTACTCTACAAAGCTTACAACTAGTGTGGCTCTTGTCCAGCTCCTTTCCCCCTTCAACTTCAGAAGCCAAAATATTTCCACACGTCAGCTTTTAACGAGGAGGGTGTTTGGATTTGGCGCTCAGCCATCGCGTCCGCGTCTGTTATGTGCACGCCACAGACGGTCCGGCCACTGCACTTCCGCGCTTCAGAGTTCCGTCTTTCGCGTTCCGTCAATATTACGTTATTATAAATATATATCGAAAAAAAAATGTTTTTTTTTGAAAATCGATTTTTGACAATTGTGAATCGATTCAGAATCGTCCACGTCCGCATCGCGATGCATCTAAGAATCGATTTTTTCCCCCACCCCTAGTCTGGACCAGTGAGAAGAAGAAAGAGTCATTAAAAGAAATGCCACAAGATTTTGCAGAGCAATCAAATACCACCCTCAACTTGTCTGGCTTGTGAGGGTGGTAAACGCCATGATGGGGTATATACCACAACATTTCTTTCATGAAGGCCTTATAATGATCACAATACTGTTGGTTTGACTTCAGTTTCTTCTTTAAGGGCTGCAAACGTACCATAGCAAGCTTCTTGTTATTAGGTAGAGAAGGAGGATTTTATGTTTGATGTTATAACTAAGAAGACGTATAAAACGGACGTCTTCCTGGGACACATATTTGTCCTCGTAACCCTTCTCATTGAAGTCTGACTATAATACCTTTAAGACATCATTAGCTGAAGAAACTAACAATTCTTTCACTGAGACTCGATGAATGAAACTTTGACTTCCTTGTCTGTCCAGGTGGGGATTACAAAGGCCAATGATACTCCAACCCAGCACTGTTTTCTGTGCAAAAGGCTGATTTTCAATGCCGATAATGAACTCTAAGGGAGCTAATGCTGAAGGACAATCATATCCGATCAACAATCCTATATCACAGCTCTGGAGGGGTGGCAACCCATTGGCAATGTGCTTGAGGTGAGGCCATTGCAACGCAGTCTTTCTAGTTGGAATATAAGCTTTGTCCACAGGAATAAAATCACAATTATAGGTTTGCTGTACTGTAATACATTTCCAACCTTGAAGTCCTCGAACTCGCAGGCCACTAACCTTATTACTTGCAGTGACTGTATCTGTGGTCGTCCTAGTACTAAGGTTAGTGGCCTGCGAGTTTGAGGACTCCAAGGTTGGAAATGTATTGAAGTACAGCAAGCCTATACTTAGGACTTTTGTCAGGTTAAGAGGTTTAGTAGTTATTGCCCACTCTAAGGAATTCAAATAAGAATGAATTTCTTCATTGTGTGAATTCCCGAGAGTGGGCAATAACTACTAAACCTCTTAACCTGATACGTTCTTGGCATTCAGTGGTTTATGAAAGATGATACATTCAGTTTTGACATCAAACTGAAAGACCAGCCTGTAACACGTCAAGGTATTTTGTCAATTGTTGCTTCCTTGTTCGACCCTATTGGGTTTGTTGCTCCTTTCCTTTTGAAAGGAAAGTGCATTTTACAGGAGTTGTGCCGTAGAAATATTGGATGGGAAGATCCTCTTCCTGATGTCTTATTCCTACGGTGGGAGGAGTGGAAAAGTAGTTTTCAGGATCTCTGATTCATTCTGTTTCATCTCTGCTAGCATTCTTGCTTCGTTCAGCTTTCAGTCATTTTCCATCTCAAGTAATCTGGCCTGCTGATTGTGAATTTCTTGCACAGCCTTCGCTTGCTCTACTTTGGCTGCGAGTTCTGCTTCTGCGTCGGCTCGCTGACTGGAAGCTTTGGAAGAGGTCTCCGATGTTGTTAGGCTTTCTGAAGTCTGTGATGATTCTGAGATGATGGTATCGGTATTGGTGCAACCAAAGACAGATGTATACAGGGGCGGCAGTGGCTCAGTGGTTCATGTGGGTTGTCTACAAACCGGAAGGTTGGTGGTTCAATCCTCGGTTCCACCTGACCAAGTGTCGAGGTGTCCATGTCCTAACCCCAGCTGCTCCCGACGAGCTGGATGGCGCCTTGCATGGCTGCCGTCGCCCGTCGGTGTATGAATGAGTGAGTGAATGGGTGAATGTGAGGCAAATGTAAAGCGCTTTGGTGGCCATTGGGTCTGTGAAAGCGCTATATAAATGCAGTCCATTTACCATTTACTCATCTTTATTTAATATCTGCCTTACTCTCTCTTTCACAACTTCTTTTTTATGGATCTGATCAACCGTTTCTATTCGTTTGCTCACCAAATCTGAAATTTCTGCAGTCAGTGTGGCACAAATATCTACTCTTTTAACAATCTCTGCAGTTGTTGTTTGATTGCGCAATAAGGGAGCATAATGCTGGGTGACCTCATCATGTCTAGTTTGAATGGCCTTTTAAAATTTGTTCAAGCTCTTCGTATGTGCATAAAGCTTTCAATTTAGACATAGTTTCCTTAGCTGTCTGCTTCCAGGAGTCAAAAGCTTTGTTAAAAGCTTTCTCTTGCTTCCTTGTCTCCTGTTTATGCATCTCTTTGCCTTTCTCTGTACGATTTCTTTTTCAAGAACTTGATGTTGCATTTCTATAGAAATATTAATATTTTAAATCCTTATCAGGAACTAACGTTTGACTTGCTTGCGCTGCCATTTGCTCAACTGTGTCTTCCATTTTGTCTGTCTAAAAACTTAAAGAGGGTGATAAATTACTCATATCAGACATCTATAATTTAATTCAAATAATCAGCAATGGGAATAAGTCAAATTGTATATGCAACACAATCATAAATTCTTTGACATTCAACATTTTACACTTGTTTGAAAACGTATACCATAAATATAAACCCAGCAATAACCTATGGCAGTCAATACCTTCTAAAACGAATACTCAAATCAATAACTTCAACTTCATGAATCTAGATTACACAACTCATTCAACTTCATGTCTTGAAACTTCAATTCTTTGTAAAATTCTAAATATTTATAAACATCTAAAGTGTCTTTAATTGTAAAAGTTTCAACTCACACAGTCCAGGAAGCTGTATTTGTAAAAGCTTTCAGATGTAAAAAAACAGTGTCGGACGCGCACTCATGCGATGAAACAACAGCAACACGATGAAAACCTCATGTGTAGCAGCGAGTTTTACTGTAGCGGCCCTTCAGCTTCGAAGAAAAGAGGCAGAGAGTTTTTGACGATTTATTTTACTCAAATGCAAAAAACTTTATTGCTGAAGTATTCATTTCTCAATTCTTTGTTGCAAATGTTCTCCATGAATCACAGCACTGTGTTTACACATTTGATTTACTTCATAGCACCATAACAATCGCATCACAGCACGGTGGCACCGTAAAACTACAAAGAAAACAAACAAAACCATACATATTTCACAATATAAACAAACGTTCACTTAAAATATTTAACATTGTTCAAATGAATCAACAAATCGTACCAAAGAAATACAAACTAAACATACCTCGTTCTGCTTGCCAAAGGGATACTAAAGCTTAAAGCTTAAGCCAGTTTCTCGAGTTAGTCTGCTTGTTAGAGCAAGAGTATTTCATGTTTGTTCTCGAGCTGTTTCCTTTCCCTTATTTCCAATATGTTTATTTCGCCATCTAGTGGTGACGCCAAGCCAAACAAATGGAAGGGGAAGGCAATTACAAGAGTTTTTCCCAAAAATCTTATTTGTTTGGTAAAGCAATTGTTCACTTGAAATCTTTACCCAAAATTGAAAAGGCTGTCAGCATTTTCTCACCCTCATGTCATTGCAAACTCATATGTCTTGCTTTCATTGTATGTAAAAAAAAAACAGTGTTTTGATCCACATAATAAAAATTGAAATTCATAGAGGTTTGGAACGACTTGTGGATGAGTAAATCCTGGAATCCACGAAGTGGCATCTTACAGTATGAAAGTGTTGTGTACCGGTAGTTGCATAATATTTCCAGTGTTTTAAGGGGAAACCGTCTGTCAGGCGGCTGATTGGCTGGAAAATAGCAGGGGAAGGAAACGAACAAACTTAGGCTAAAACATTGACTTATTTTCCCTTCATGGGTCAGTAGTCAGAAGAGTGAATCTTTTTAGTCAGACTAATTGCTGGTAACTATGACTAAGCAACAAAGAATAGTCTGTGATTAGATAAGCTGTTTAGGTATTTACTTTTTTTTTCTCAGTGTTTTGTTTATGTATTTTTATCCCAGGATGTGAATTATGGGACTGTCTGAACCCAATGATTAAATCTCTAACTAATATACTCTGTCTACCGTTCAAAAGTTTGGAGTTGGTAAGATTTTTTTTATGTTTTTGAAAGTAAAATAAATTGTAAAAAAAAACTGTAGTATTGTGAAATATTTTTACAATTTAAAATAGCTGTAGGTGAATATATTGTAAAATTTAATTCTGTGATCAAAGCTGAATTTTCAGCATCATTACTCCAGTCTTCAGAAATCATTATGTTATGCTGATTCTTAACAATGTTGAAAACAGTTGTCCTGCTTCATATTAAGGATTCATTGATGAATAAAAAGTTCAAGGTTCAAACATTTTTGAAGAACTAAAAATGGTGAAGAGTGCATAATGCTAATTTTATATAGACCCTCACAAACACAAGTTAGTGTTCATCAACTAACAAGTAGTTCACCATACTAACAGTCACCCGCTTGAGTACCGTATTCTTGATTTACATGATTACACATATCACAAGAAAAAACATTTGAAAAAGTACATGAATTGACATAAAAAAAAAAATCCTTGCATTGATACTTTCCAGATGTTCAGACCAACCAACACATAAACCTGACAATAATGTACCATACATGTTTTAATTTCTAACTAGAAGTTTAGAAAAGTCACATATGTAATGAAGCTTCAAACAGCACAATTAAAAATGCCAACCCGTCTATTTCCTTTGCCTTTTCTCTTGCTTTTGTTTTGCTTTGATTTCTTCCTCCTGTTTTTCTAGCAGAACATGTTGTTCCTGGAAAATCCTTTGTGCGAACATGCTTTATTAATTCCTTTCAAAACTGCTCTAAATCAATGGAATTTAAGAGATACAGTGCAATGGACACACCACGTCTAATGCACAGCGCACATTCAGTTGAAAATGACATGTTGTTTGTGGTCTTGTAATTGAATCAGTGCAGTACGTACCTCAGCTCCTCCAGAAAGCAGATCCAGATGTGTGTGTTCTGCTGCGGGTGTGCTGTGTCTCTGTCGAACGCTCGGCACGGCCTGACTCTTAAACGAGTGTGAGCTCCACATTACTCTGATGTCAGACCTGCTCTCCACCCTCCTGCTTTTTTCCTTCTGTTCTTTTACTGGATTACTCAGAAACAGCCGTCTGGATTTAAATAAATAAAGCGGATTTCCCTCGATTGGTCAAGACTGTCAGAAGGGTCCTGGGGTGTCTGTGACCCCTCAACTCTTTCTTTAATGTTTATTAGTCAGATTTAATGCTCCTTATCAGAAAAATGTGGTCCTGACCTTGTGAAAGTGTGTTTACAAATCCAACAACATCCCAGCTGCTGATGACATCATTATGGGGGTGTTTTTGTGCTGTTTGCCTTTTTTTTTCCTTTACACTTTTGCGTTGAGTTTTACGAAACAAACACCATCAAATTGTATTCAGACCATGTACATATCTAGTTTATTTTCTTGCTGATGAGCACAATAAAGCGGATCATTTGAATCAGTTCTTTAAATCTGTGTCAGTGATTAACAATCCAAAATACAACAAATGTTTAAAAGGTTTAGTAGAATCATAATGGTTTCTAGAGCATTGCGAACTTTATTGTCTTCAAAAATGAAAGCTCAGCTCTGATGGGAAGAGTTTCCGTGTTTGTTTTGAGCGGAGGTCTGAATCCAATAAGATTCAGTGTTTATTTGAATCGACTCCAAGACATTTCCATTTAAAAAACACAATGGAGGCAAGAGTACACCACACAACTATTATTGAGGCCGAGCTGTTATTTATGAACCTCAAGATTAAAATCACTTCTCAAAAGTGTCTCATAGGCCCAAATGAGAGCGTCATTTAGCTCTTACTGAACACTTACTGTACGATGTTAGTGGTTTATTGCTCTGTTGAGGATATGCAGCCTTCGCACATTCACTAATGTAAATCACACTAATGTGTCTCTGATAGTGGTTCAATGTCAGGTGAGCAAAACTGTGCTTTTAAATTAAATAAAATTAGCTGTGTTCAGAATACTAGTACTACAGTACATACTATAGTTCCTACTATACATAATGCAATGATAAACATTCAAACTGTAGTATAAGCCAATGTTTGATTAAAAGATTTTTACTGTTTTTAATAGAAGTCTCTTCAAGGCTGCATTTATTAGATGAAAAACAAAGTAAAAACAGTGACATTTTATTACCATTTTAAATAACGGTTGTCTATATGAATATATTGTAAAGTCTAGTCACCTTCATTTATATAGCGCTTTTAACAATACAGACTGTTTCAAAGCAGCTTTACAGTGATACTAGGAAATTAAAGTTACAGAGATTGTTTTGGCTTTACATTAGCTCTAGAATTAAGTTATTGTCCAGATAAATTAAGTTTTGATTGATTCACTTCCGTTGCAAAGATCATTAGCTATTAATGACCGCGAACACGACACCGTTCTAACAGAAAACCTTGAATGCGATCAGTCCGCTCATCCGCACAACAACGGCCTGCAAACCTTGAAATAGCTTCTAAGATGCAAGCAAGCCTATTTTTTATTTTTTATTTTTTTATTTAATTATCTCTGCGCAACCTTTAAAAACGCAAATCTGGGAAAACGCTGACGGCGTGCACATGCATATTACGTGTTTAGTCTATAGGTATCCGCATTTGGATATACAGTATATGTGCGCAGGACAGGTGTGTAGTCTTTCTTTACAAATTGACCTCAACAAATTACTTGTCTGGCCTTAAAAATGTATAATACAGAATTATTTAACCGGAACTATTGAACCGGAACTATTTTGACAACGTTTTATCTGTAAAGAGGTGAAGGGAAGGAGAAGAGGGCCTTCAGGGAGACACTAGTGGACACTTCAGGACTGTGTTGTCGTCGTGTGCAGGCGCAGGTCCTTCATCAGATCGGGAGTGTGTGTGTGTGTGTGTGTGTGTGTAAGTGTAATTTATTCCTGTGATCAAAGCTGAATTTTTCGCATCATTACTCCAGTCTTTAGTGTCACATGATCCTTAAGAAATCAGTCTAATATGATGATTTTTCATTTTATGATTATTATCAATGTTGAAAACAGTTGAGCTGCTTCACTTTTGTGTTGAAACCCTGATAATTTTTTTAGGATTCTTTGATGAACACAGCATAAATTTGAAATAAAAATTTGGGCTGTCACTAACGATTATATTGGTAATCAAGTAATCTGTTGATTAATTTGACGAGTAATCGTGTAAAAAGTATCCTTTAAAATTACTTAAAATACATTTATAGCAACAATGACGCCAAAAATAAGTAACCATATGGTTTTATTGAACAACTGCTAAAATACATAAGATAATATACATAATATAAACAATGAACTTATGTACGTGATTGTTGTTGTTGTTACACATTACAGCAGATCAAATCCTTATTTTAATTCAAATGTCCACATAATATTTAATATTGAACAACTTACCGTAGAAATGCTACAGTGAGGGTTTAAACTTTTATTTTAAAATCTCAAAAAAGTAACAATTCCCATATTTAGAAACATATTGATGTATTCTGCTGTTTTGGCATCGGTTTATACCCTCTGGGGTCCTTCGGCCCAAATGGACCCGAAGCATTTAAATACATTTTTTTTTTTTTTTAATCATAGCTTTATCGGAATGGTCCGAAATTTGGTGACTTTGTTGGTACTTGGTATATGAACACCCAAAAAAATTGGGGACAGGATTTGAATAGTCTAAGTGGTTGTAAAAAAAATAGTCACACTCAGGACCTTCGGGTCCAAATGGACCCCCATAGGAAATGAATGGGAAATTGGCAAAAATGTGAAAATACAGAGTTTTTTTGTGCGTACAAACTACAAATCAGCCACGATCCAGAAAAAAAGCACACAACACTGAAGGGGTGAATCTATAAAACATCAAGAGTGCAAAACAGACACATCCACACACACACACACACACACACACACACACACACACACACACACACACACACACACAAACACACTTTTATACACATACACACTAATAAATTCAGATTACATATGGGTTTTGAATTTTTAAAATGCTCAGTTTGTCCACCAGATGGCATCCATCTCATTTCAAAAATTGCTTTCATGAGGCCTTGACTCTAAAATGAAATACAGCTTTAAAAAAAAAAAGAAGAAAAAAGAAAAGAAAAAGAAAATTCGATTATATTCAATGGGGAAAAAATGGGTCATAATTATTGCATTAATATTAATTATAAATCATTTTTATTTTTGAAATTATCTCAAAACACCAAAAAAAGAAAAAATATTATAAAAAACAAGTAAAAAAAAAGAAAAAAGATGATTTTTAAAAAATAAATATTAATCCCACCCTTCCGGCTCATTAGGACCCGAAGGTCCTGAGTGTGACTTTGAAATGAAAGACCCCAGAGGGTTAAGTTACAAATCTGATGAAATGGCGTATGTTGCGTTCCCAGATAAATGTAATAAGCAAACCAAGTTCACTCCATGCACAGAGATGGAGTTTGAGACGCTCCACGCATGAAAATAACAGCACAACACTTCTCTATGCGCGTCAGACTTTATATGCGTTCCCAAATGCACATTATTTAAAACCCAAACGACTGCATTTACTGTGAACGGAGCCGCTCTGAGAAACATGTAACCCGCACGCATGTAAATATTAAACTCGCAGAGCATATATTTATTTAATTGAATTGCAGACTTTGTGATTTCACAATATCACTATGCTATATCATTATTTTTAAATTGTTTAAATAGAATGTGGAAACTTATAAAACACTTTAATATTGCGGTAGATTCTCGTCCTGGGAATGCGCCACTTCAGTTATTTTACCGTTAAATCGACACGACACAAGGTACATTGTGACAGCTCTAATATACTTAAATCTTTTTATAAATGTGTTAGTAGTGTGTTATTCTGAACAGTGATCGTGTCAGGTTTTTCCTGATTATAGGACAATGTTTGGTTTAAGTGAGGTAGATTAATTTTTTTTTGCCATCATGAGCTACCATCATTGTTCACTTAGAAAGATACTTAGTCAAATTGAAACCATTTTTTGTTTCCGTAGTCTGATTTATTTATGAGTTAAAAAGGATGTTCATCAAGAAGAATATGCATGTCCGGACTTAATTATCCACTGGGAATTGGTTGGATCATGAAAAGCGTCTGTTACTTACTAGAATTGAGTCATTTAAAAGATGGAGCAAGTTTTTCATGCACACAGCATTGCATTGAAATGAAGCCAGGAACGTATTAAAAAGTAGGGCTTCTGTGTTTGCTTTCCGTTGGGCAACATTTTCTCCTGCTTGTACCGTCATCATCATGTTAGTGGAAAAGGAAAGTGGGTTATTGCATTTTGATTGAAAGATGAAGGCATTTTTATTGCACTGAAGGGTCACTTTCAGTAAGACCATTGAACGGATATTTAAGCTAGATGTTAAACTTTGTTTAATTTCATTGTCCGTATCAGTGACGTTCAGAGGATTGGACATCAGCTCAGAGCTACGAGCTTTCATCAAAAACAATAAGAGAAGAAAGTCCAGGAAATACTGGACATATCTGGCAAATTGAGCAGATGGAAATGATTTACAAAGTGAAATCATATTTTCAAGCTTGAATCACAAGTGCTTTGGATCGCTAACAAACACAAATGCTTGACCACAGTGAACATGTTGTGTAAATGTTTATCTGAGTTAACATGTTAAAATGCAAAAGTTTTATTATGTCAGTAGGAAATTCCGAGATGTTTTGCTCAAAAGTAAACTTCCTGTCGGATCACCAGGGACTGTTGGGTCACTTTCTCCGGAAACTTCACACATATAATGTGTTACCATGAATGGCACTCTTTTTTAACTGTCTTTTTTTCCCTGTCACATATTTTAGTATTCATCATAAATTAGGTATCATCCTAACATATCCCTAATCTTGACAAATTACATATCATCGGAATTGGTATGAGACTCATATTTGGCGACTGTTTTGTGATATTGTGACAGAAATGTAATATTAATATATTTAATAATATTAATTTGGTACAGGAGAATGCATCAAAAAAATGCAATGAAATGTGGGCGGGGTCTGTTTTTGGTATAGTGCCTAAAAAAGTCTTACGTTTTTGTGATATCAACGTCAAATTTGGAACACAACTTGTTTAGACATATGGCTTTGATTTTATAGCAATTTTAGAGGAAATACTATTTTGTAAAATATATTTTTTGTATAAAATAAAAAATGTTTAGTACAGTATGATGCAGGGACGAGCACAGAGATTTTGAGGGGCAGGGGCTCAAGTGAAAAAAAGGGCACTTCTCATAATTACGTATTTTTTTTACTTTCTTTAAACAAAATAGTATATATATTAACACAACTCTGACTTCCTTTTTTAAAAAAATCATTAAAAAAGTTAAATAATTTTATCTTCCTCAAACTCACGCAATTGTTTTATTTTCAAAAGATGTCTACAAAATAATCAGTTCACACAGAAACCATGGTCTCCTTAGTATTCATAGGTTTATAGAGCAGCAAAGGAAGCCACAATGTGCATGTTTTCTATGCTACTAGTTTCAATCAAATATATATTTGATACACCTGATGGTGACATGGACTTAGTTTCACATTTGAGGGAGGACTGTATCTTCATCCTCATCAAATAAAACCTTCAAAATCCACATTTAGATGGAGTTTGTTTTAAACCTACTATCCTCCATCTGTTTGCATCTGTAGATTTCTTCTAAATTCACCAATTTAGATTTCTAAATTTCAGGGGGAAAGACTCTTGATGTATGCAAGTCATTAACTGGGGACATTCTGTGGTGATATGCTTTAGTTATTTTGTTTATCCTATTTACCTGCATTGCCCTGTCAATTAGATGCAAATGTGCGTATTTTAACTATACAGTGGTGTGAATAAGTTATTACCCCCATGCTAAAGTTGCCTAAAAAGAGGAATAAAAAATCATCTTTTGGAAATTGATCTTAATGCCTTAATTAGAAAAATGAGGAAAAATCCAACCTTTAAGGACACCAATTTTCTTTGTGTATGAATAATGTATCATAAATAAATAAATGTTCTTCCTTAAAATACAGGGTGCATAAGAAAAATCCCCCCCCCCCCCCAGTTTTTTATTTTTAAAGGCCAGTTATTTCATGGATCCAGGATAATATGCATCCTGATAAAGTTCCCTTGGCCTTTGGAATTAAAATATCCCACATCATCACATTCCCTTCACCATACCTAGAGATTGGCATGGTGTTATTTCAGTTAGCCTAATAGCTGGTTTGATTTGCATTGAAAGATGATCTTATGGAAAGTACCCCATGCCAATCTCTAGGTATGGTGAAGGGAATGTGATGATGTGGGATATTTTAATTCCAAAGGCCAAGGGAACTTTATCAGGATGCATATTATCCTGGATCCATGAAATAACTGGCCTTTAAAAATAAAAATCTGCCTGACTCTATGGGAATTTAACATGGGGGGGCCTGACTTATGCACCCTGTATTTTAAGGAAGAACATTTATTTATTTATGATACATTATTCATACACAAAGAAAATTGGTGTCCTTAAAGGTTGGATTTTTCCTCATTTTTCTAATTAAGGCATTAAGATCAATTTCCAAAAGATGATTTTTTATTCCTCTTTTTAGGCAACTTTAGCATGGGGGTAATAACTTATACACACCACTGTAGTTGACGCCTAATTTGCATATCAGTTTATCGATTGTGATGATGTTATTAGACACACACACACACACACACACACACACACACACACACACACACACACACACACACACACACACACACACACACACACACACACACACACACACACACACACACACACACACACACACACACACACACACACTGTATTCACCTAAATATAAACCACAATAAATATATTTGTTTGACAGGGAAGCTGTGCGCAAACAGGAAGAGGCCTATATATTATTTTTCAAAAATAAAATAAAAAACACCCCAGAAAAAAGGGCACTTTCTCTCCAGGAATAAAAAGGGCAGGTGCTCAAGCCCCTTTTGTTGTCTATCTGTTTGGATGGATGGATGGACAGTACATTTGTTTTACAGTAAACTATAACTTTATAACTTTTACACTTTCATTTTGCTTCAGCAATAATATGCCGAGTGACCAATCTTAGGTCTGTATTCCAAAGCATTCATGAATTACAACCATTTAATTTTGGATTTTCACATCTATGCTCAAAAAGGGGGTGACAGTGACCGTTTACAAACCTGATCAAAGTCGCATGAAGCAGTTTAATGTTAAACGCTGAATAATGGTTAATTTATTGTTAATTTTTTGTTTAAATGCATTTGATTAGAAAATCTTGTGCGCGGTGAGAGTCGCGTTCTGTAGCGAGCTGACATGAGTGCTAGTGCTGCTAATAGAGGGAGTTTGTTGATTTTGTTCATTTGTTCTTGGATGAATACAGGTGAAACTCGAAAAATTTGAATATCGTGCAAAAGTTCATTTATTTCAGTAATTCAACTTAAAAGGTGAAACTAATATATTATATAGACTCATTACATGCAATATTTCAAGCCTTTATTTGTTATAATTTTGATGATTATTGCTCACAGCTTATGAAAACCCCAAATTCAAAATTAGAATATTCTGTCATATCTGTAAGCCATAATCATCAAAATTATAACAAATAAAGGCTTGAAATATCTCAGTTTGCATGTAATGAGTCTCTATATAATATATTAGTTTCACCTTTTAAGTTGAATTACTGAAATAAATGAACTTTTGCACCATATTCTAATGTTTCGAGTTTCACCTGTATTTGTGCATCAGTGATGAAACAATGGAGATGAAAAAGCTAGACGATTAACGGATGTAGTTCAGACATAACAAAAGCTTCAAAGGAAGATCAACCCAAACAGAAATTCTGTCATTCGCTTTTTGCTGGTGCTTTTGCTGTACGTTTTTCTGTGGTTTTTACAGCTCGACAGCCTCTAATAACCATCTGCTTTTAATAAACGCTAAAGAGCAGAAGGTCCTGACTGATGTTTCTTTATGTGCTCCAGCGAACACTGTCAAATTTATGATTTAATAAGTCATGGCAACGTATGTTTTCCCCATTAACTCAACAAAATAATTTAACCAATTTAACTTTTATGTTATGCGTGATTCAACAAGGCAAAATTAAAAACAAAACAAAAGACTTAAGTACAACCAACTGGATTACTTATCTTACATTTACTTATTTAGCTGATTTTAGCTTTTTAAGTTGAATTAGGGGAACTTTTTTTTTTTTACATTGTAAAGAAAAAAAGTCATACAGTTTGGAATGATATGAGCCAATGATGACAGACTTTTAATTTTCTTGGTGTACTATCATTTTAAACGAATAATTATCAAGCAAAGACAGAAATAAAACCTCTCTAATGAGTCAATAGTGAGCTCTGCACTGTTTGATATTATATTTTCAGTCAGCTGAGAAAAATGATTAGAACGTGTAACAAATGATGATTATTTGTTCTGTTCTGTCAATGAAAATTAATTGATAACGACAAATAAAATGAGACAAACAAGGGAAAACTGCACACAATCATCTTTATAATTGTGCTGATTTATAATGTAGCTCTATTTATATTTCCGAACAGAATGGAGCATTTTAATGTGTTTATTTGGTGTCTGGATTCTTCAGGGATATATTTTTAAAGTGTGGTTTTGAAATTGTCTTCAGCTGTGGAAAGTTTTAGGGCACATCACGGCTTTCAAAACATGTCATGTCGAAACGTTAGACGTCCACACTTAGACAAACATGAAAGCAAGTAAGGTTATTATCGTTAACTGTATGACTCTCTGTGGTCATTAAAAATCCCCTCTTCTAATAAGAGTAGGGGTGTAATCCCGGCATCCATGGCCAAATTTGCCCCTTGGACTCTGTCAATCATGGCTTCCTAATCATCCCCATATACGGATTGTGTGTGTGTGTGTGTGTGTGTGTGTGTGTGTGTGTGTGGTGGGCGTTCTGGCGCAATATGGCTGTCGTCGCATCATCCAGGTGATGCTGCTCATTGCTGGTGTTTGAGGGGATTCCCCCTTCCATATATAGTGCTTTGAGTCCCCAGAAAAGCACTATGTAACAAATTATTATTATATAGATATATTAAATTGAAGTAAAACAGAAAATATTAAGAGTACTATCACTTAAAGTCCCCCTGCAAGGAATAATTTATGCTTTAAAGTCCCACTGAAGTGCCTTGAAACGCGCAGCATTATTCAATGAGTTGACATAATTTCCACTGAAACAGGAAGAGGGGGCGGGGCATATCAATCAACTCCTCCCCTTTTTTAAAATAGCCAGTAGCGTTTAGTTTAGTCACAGTTCGGCCAGAGCCGTTGAGCTCCTTAAATCTGCAGTTTCCTTCTAATCTCTAACCGTTCTCCTCCTAATCTCTAGTGATGGGCGGATCGATCCTGAAGTATCGATACTTCGACACTGACGTGGTATCGAAAAGGATCGATCCTCACATAAAAATATCGATCCAAATGTGTATTTTTTTTACCAGTAATTTTTTATTAATTTAGCACGCAATTCAGTGCGTAAAATAAGCTTCTAAGTCGAAAAATAAGCGAATGTTAGCAGGTAATTGTGTAGGATAGAACCTTTTCTCCTAGTCATCTGTATACAAGACGAAACCAATCAATCACAGAGAGCGTTCGATGCTGGTGCTTCGCGAGCTCACAGGCCCAGTGCGTTTGGGAAACGAAGCCTTGCTTAGATGACAGAGAAACAATCGGGAGTTATATCGCAATAAACAAACCAAACTGTACATAACGGTTTAAAATGTTTTAGTAAGATCAGTAAGATCTTTTTTATGAAATTAATATTTTTATTCAACAAGGATTGATGCATTAAATTGATCAAAAGTGACAGTCAAGGGTTTTACACTGTTAAAAAAAATCTACTTCATATAAATGCTGTTCTTTCAACTTTGTTCATCAAATAATTCTGCATAAAATGTTTCATGGTTCCAACGAAATATGAAACTGTTTTTAACATTGATAATAATAAGAAAAGTTTCCTGAGCAGCAAATCAGCATATTAAAATGAATTATCATCATGACTGGAGTAATGATGCCGAAAATTCAGCCTTGATCACATGAATAAATTACAGTTTACTATGGCATAGAAAACAGATAGCCTATGTTAAATTGTAATATTACAGTTTTTACTAAGAGAAATAAAAATGTTACAGACCCCAAACTTTTGAACAGTCGGCTAGTACTATAATTAGGGTAGTTTTGTAAAAGTCACTGACTAATTAAAGGGGAGTTGAGAGCACAAATCACAAAATTTTTAGGACTAGTAGTCATGAAAACGTTTAGCATATTAATGATGCATTCACTTCATAAATCATGACACACTGCTCTAGCACAGGAAAGTGCATACAAGTTCAAATGCATGCTTTTAAAATGAAAAGTATCGATATCGGCGATACTGGCCCTGTATTTACTTGGTATCGGATCGATACAGAAATTTTCAGTATCGCCCATCCTCCATATCGCTTTAAAATACAGCATTCTGTGCAGAATTCAAATGGATCCGATACGTTTTCTCGGTCATATAATCGGCTCTGTGCTGTCGGGTCTCTGGACCGAAGCTGCGGCTGTTCGTGTGAAACTAGCATGAAACCAGACTTCATTCGCCCCAGTGGAAAGCATTTTTACACCGTTTGAATCGTTCCCTATCTCCTATATAGTGCACTATGTGCCATTCACCTGGTAGAAAATAGTAAATGTGTGAACAAGTGACTGATTTTAGTCTATTTATAATGTAGGGGGCGGGGCTGATATGCAGTGATGTCATCAAAATCACTGATCAGTATTGGCAGAAGTGAGAGTTTTAAATCTTCAAAATGCGAATTTTGTCATTGTTTTGGAGCACATAGCTTATAGATAACAGTAAGACTAACATATTCATACTAAAAAAACAAAAAACTTCAAGTTTGATTTCATGGGGACTTTAAAACTCCTCTTTGATAATCAAAATGTGAAAATAATTTCTTAATGCTTTTAAAATAGCTTGAATGTAACTCGACACTCTTGCTTCATTTAGTATATGCGGACTAATGAATATGCAAATGAGTCTCCACTCAATCAAAAAACTGTAATAAACGCTACACAATAACAAGTGGAAATATTGGTTTAATTCAGCCATATGTGTTTGAATCAGAAACTGATTCAGAAGAAGAAGAGTGAATTATGCAGGGTCATCTTAAAGTTGATGAATCAGAATGGTGATGCGTTTTATTTATCGCTTTTTACAAAGTCGGACACATAACGGTAATTAATATGATTAGCCTTTTGCTTGACTATATTATCAAACAGCTAATAATGTGTTAGTAGTGTTACACAAACCATGTTCCCGTTCCCATCTCCTTCTAACAATCAGCATCCGTATAACACTTTGAACATCATAGAAAGCCCCGCCCACACGTGACGGGATTGGTCACATGTTTAACACTTTGAACATCATAGAAAGCCACGCCCACACGCGACGGGATTGGTCGCATGTTTAACACTTTGAACATCATAGAAAGCCCCGCCCACACGCGACGGGATTGGTCACATGTTTAACACTTTGAACATCATAGAAAGCCCCGCCCACACGCGACGGGATTGGTCACATGTTTAACACTTTGAACATCATAGAAAGCCACGCCCACACGCGACGGGATTGGTCACATGTTTAACACTTTGAACATCATAGAAAGCCACGCCCACACGCGACGGGATTGGTCGCATGTTTAACACTTTGAACATCATAGAAAGCCCCGCCCACACGCGACGGGATTGGTCACATGTTTAACACTTTGAACATCATAGAAAGCCCCGCCCACACGCGACGGGATTGGTCACATGTTTAACACTTTGAACATCATAGAAAGCCACGCCCACACGCGACGGGATTGGTCACATGTTTAACACTTTGAACCTCATAGAAAGCCCCGCCCACACGTGACGGGATTGGTCACATGTTTAACACTTTGAACATCATAGAAAGCCCCGCCCACACGCGACGGGATTGGTCACATGTTTAACACTTTGAACATCATAGAAAGCCCCGCCCACACACGACGGGATTGGTCACATGTTTAACACTTTAAACCTCATAGAAAGCCCCGCCCACACGCGACGGGATTGGTCACATGTTTAACAATTTGAACATCATAGAAAGCCCCGCCCACACGCGACGGGATTGGTCACATGTTTAACACTTTAAACCTCATAGAAAGCCCCGCCCACACGCGACGGGATTGGTCACATGTTTAACACTTTAAACCTCATAGAAAGCCCCACCCACACGCGACGGGATTGGTCACATGTTTAACACTTTAAACCTCATAGAAAGCCCCGCCCACACGCGACGGGATTGGTCACATGTTTAACACTTTGAACATCATAGAAAGCCCCGCCCACACGCGACGGGATTGGTCACATGTTTAACACTTTAAACCTCATAGAAAGCCCCGCCCACACGCGACGGGATTGGTCTTATGTTTAACACTTTGAACATCATAGAAAGCCCCGCCCACACACGACGGGATTGGTCACATGTTTAACACTTTAAACCTCATAGAAAGCCCCGCCCACACGCGACGGGATTGGTCACATGTTTAACACTTTGAACATCATAGAAAGCCCCGCCCACACGCGACGGGATTGGTCACATGTTTAACACTTTAAACCTCATAGAAAGCCCCGCCCACACGCGACGGGATTGGTCACATGTTTAACACTTTGAACATCATAGAAAGCCCCGCCCACACGCGACGGGATTGGTCACATGTTTAACACTTTAAACCTCATAGAAAGCCCCGCCCACACGCGACGGGATTGGTCACATGTTTAACACTTTGAACATCATAGAAAGCCACGCCCACACGCGACGGGATTGGTCACATGTTTAACACTTTGAACATCATAGAAAGCCCCGCCCACACGCGACGGGATTGGTCACATGTTTAACACTTTGAACCTCACAGAAAGCCCCGCCCACACGTGACGGGATTGGTCACATGTTTAACACTTTGAACATCATAGAAAGCCCCGCCCACACGCGACGGGATTGGTCACATGTTTAACACTTTGAACCTCATAGAAAGCCCTGCCCACACGTGACGGGATTGGTCACATGTTTAAGACTTTGAACATCATAGAAAGCCCCGCCCACACGCGACGGGATTGGTCACATGTTTAACACTTTGAACATCATAGAAAGCCCCGCCCACACGCGACGGGATTGGTCACATGTTTAACACTTTGAACCTCATAGAAAGCCCCGCCCACACGTGACGGGATTGGTCACATGTTTAACACTTTGAACATCATATAAAGTCCCGCCCACACGCGACGGGATTGGTCACATGTTTAACACTTTGAACCTCATAGAAAGCCCCGCCCACACGTGACGGGATTGGTCACATGTTTAACACTTTGAACCTCATAGAAAGCCCCGCCCACACGCGACGGGATTGGTCACATGTTTAACACTTTGAACCTCATAGAAAGCCCCGCCCACACGCGACGGGATTGGTCACATGTTTAACACTTTGAACCTCATAGAAAGCCCCGCCCACACGTGACGGGATTGGTCACATGTTTAACACTTTGAACATCATAGAAAGCCCCGCCCACACGCGACGGGATTGGTCACATGTTTAACACTTTGAACCTCATAGAAAGCCCCGCCCACACGTGACGGGATTGGTCACATGTTTAACACTTTGAACATCATAGAAAGCCCCGCCCACACGCGACGGGATTGGTCACATGTTTAACACTTTGAACATCATAGAAAGCCCCCCCACACGCGACGGGATTGGTCACATGTTTAACACTTTAAACCTCATAGAAAGCCCCGCCCACACGTGACGGGATTGGTCACATGTTTAACACTTTGAACATCATAGAAAGCCCCGCCCACACGCGACAGGATTGGTCACATGTTTAACACTTTGAACATCATAGAAAGCCACGCCCACACGCGACGGGATTGGTCACATGTTTAACACTTTAAACCTCATAGAAAGCCCCGCCCACACGCGACGGGATTGGTCACATGTTTAACCCTTTAAACCTCATAGAAAGCCTCGCCCACACGTGACGGGATTGGTCACATGTTTAACACTTTAAACCTCATAGAAAGCCCCGCCCACACGTGACGGGATTGGTCACATGTTTGTGACGTCAGAAACACCAGCGATTTCAAACCGTGTTTTTGAGACTGTCTTTGGTCCAATGCAGTTTTAAGGAGAAAATACTCAGCAATAACTTATGAATTTGCACATGGTTTGTCTTAAAGCACATTAAAAACACCACATGAACATATAAACAATAAAAACTTGATTTCCACCGGACTTTAACAAACAGGTGCCGTGCTGCAACGATGCTTATTCTTCATAACGACGCTCTGCTTCTCATAATCCATGGAAATGGAAGGGAATTTAAAAAAATGCATTCAGAATTGAAATATTGTCCAGACGAATGAAACAATAACTGTATCTGCTTTAGTTTTCCAACAGTTTCTGAGACGTTCCCCATCACTCAAAGCCACAGAGTCACATTTAAAGTCCAGGAACATGTTTGAAATGCATTTATATGGGTGTGTGACCGCTGAACGTGCTCATGTCTGGACGGCATGGAGTCTGATGTGAAGCTGTAATGATTTAAGATGCCATCTGTCTCTGGCTGAACTCCTGCTAACACAATACGAGTCTGCCAGCTCTCCTGACCTCACCACAATCAAGCAAACCTCCAGAAGAAGTTTCCACAGCGCACTCATGAACACACTGCTTTCTGCCAGTCAAACTTATGCAACCTATTACCTTGTTTTTGTTACATGCTACCATATTACTATGGTGTATCCATGGTATTATGGTTTTTTTTTTAAATTGTATTATTATATTTATTACATTATTTTTACATGCTACCATTATATTACTGTTTTTTTATTTTTTTGGTAATGCATAAGTAAAACTTATGGTGTTATTCAAAACCCCACGTTAAAAATGCATGATATATATAATTTTTGTGGAAGTGTAGGATGTAATACCATGTTAGTTTTTTTGACTAGTAGCATTATATGCACTCGGGTCACTTTTGCAATGTAAAAAAGATTTATTCTGAGTTGTATCCGGGTTCGGTAGGGTTACCTAACTAACTACGACTGTGTTTTTGGTCATGATACCCTGGTAAACCTGTGTAGTTGTTGTGGACATGTACCATGGCAGTTCTTCATATAGTAACGGAGTCTCTTCTGTGTGTGTGTGAGCGGATCAGATGTTGTAATCAGTTTTCCTCTGCTGATTTGGTAATCTGCATATGGTCGGGTCCGGAAGAGTTTGTAATGGTTGTAATGTCACTTCAGTTTACACAGACACACTCATCACGCTCCGCTCACCGTTATGTAAGTGGATATAAACAAACTCTCTAATGTCATGATGGAAACTCGGCCAAAAATGAAGATTCTGTCATTATTTAGCTATTCACCCTCAGGTCTTTCTAAACCCGTGTGGGGTTGTTTTGCATATTTAAAGAGAGCCTATCGTGCTATTCCCCATGTTCCTCTCTCTTTAGTGAGTAATGTTGCTGTTTGAGCATGAAAACGCTCCAGTTCTTCTCTATATCAGTGTCAGTGTTTCTGAACTCCTGAAACGCCTCCATTGTAGTCTTGAGTTTCTTCCGGGAACGAACACGTCACAATATTGCTCATTATAATAATTCATACGCAGAATAAAGGGGCGGGGCCTGGTTGAGTTAGTTAGTAGTGTGTTAAACTGGCGGTTATGGAAAGGGGTGGGACATTTCCCAAACACACTCGAAGCGCTCGACCAATCACAACACACTGACCCAGCCGGCCAATCAGAGCGCAGTGTGCTTTTCAGAAGGAGGGGCTTCATAGAGACAGGAAGTAAACAGAGCGTTACTGACAGACTGGGAAGAGAGGAGCCGCAACAATGGAGAATATGAGGAGAATAATCAACATTCAAGCAGGAAAACCTGTTCTAGTAGAGCCTGAAACATCATCAAGACTTTGGATAAGGGAATAATAGATCCTCTTTAATCATACGACTTCAGAAGACTTGAAATATAGTGAATGACTTTTATGGTCCGCTGTTATGATGCTTTTATGGTGTTTTTACAGTCCTATTTACTGTCATGATCAGCGTGAACTTTCATATGAGAAAGAGCCGAACATTTTTCAACATTCTCTTTTGATAAGAAAAAAGCAACTGCAAACGTGTTCGAAACGAGTTTTTATGTTGTTTTATATATTCTGTTGAGTTTTCTGTTTAAAACATGACATAAATATATAATGACATTATATTTCAATACAAATAATATTTAATGCCATTTTTTTATTATTGGATAAACAGTTCTTTGAAGTGCTTTTACTTGTTCAAATCATCATTACTGTTATTAGTAAAATTACTAATTACATTTTTTTTGTGCAAAATTAAAATGAAATCTGTTTGCAATAGTTATTACCATCATTAACCAGTATCAGTGTTATCACTGTCAATCATTTAAATCATTATTATCAGTATCAGTCATTCAGACTTTAGGTTAGGTTGATGAAAGTTAATTCTTTACGCATCAGCGCCACCTGCTGGAGGACATCAAGTGTCGCAAGTAACAGTCCATAGATCTTCTGTCTGAGCAGTAAATAGTGTTACTTATTACTCATTTTTAATGATTAATAATTTGTATTGATTTACTTACCTACCTCTGCCTCTTTGTAAGAAACCCTAACCTCTCTTTTGTTTCCCTCAAAAGCTCGACCAAAGTGGTGATTATAAGACGACATCACATTAAATAGACATTTCTACTTTTTTTTTAGTTTATTCTCTCTCTCTTGTTGTTTTGTTTGACATGTTCATTCCTCTAATGAGCTGATTATGTGTGTTTTGGCTGTAATTTTCATGTCTTGTTTCGTGAGGGTTTCCTTTATTTTTCTGGATATAATTAAACCAGACGGACTGAGATGAGTTTGTAGCATCAGCACATGAAACTGACGGCTTTAATGAATCATGCGGTCTGAATGCACCAAGAGATACGATGATGGACACATTCAGGGTTTCTTTTTTTCAGTACTATTTCTAGCAAAGGTTTCACAACTACAACTGACGGAACAATGTTGCAATATGGCAAATCAACCACTGTCATCATTATCATCAATCTGATGCTATGAGAGATTACTCAAGCTAAAAGAGGAAGTATAACAGATGTTTTTAGATGTTGTTTTATGCACAGAAACTTGCTGACCAGATTTGCTCAGGATTGCAGTTGACGGTCTGTATTGGTAAAGTTTGGTATGGACTCATTTAACATACAAGCTGTCAGCACAGATGCATCCTGGGAGGTTTGGAAATGATGTTAATCTAAATGATCTATAATGCACGTGGACAGTGATATCATGTCATTTGAGTGACAGCTGAGGAATATGAGAGCTTATGAATAACTCTAGATTGATCCAGATGCCACTGTAGTGTATAAAAAGAGCTTGTTAAAAAGAAAAACATCATATTCATATGAGCTCATAATGAGGATATCAGGTTAATATTTCATCCAGCTGAATCTGAAATCATCACCGACTCCATCAGACGAGACGCCGCTGATGCATAATCATCTGTGCATCGTTTCTGGAAATAGATGACAGAGAAATTGAAGGATATTAGCTATTAAAATTTTAATAGTAAATGGCATTTTTCAGGTTACAACAGAAACGGCATCATTCAACTCTCATTTTGAAAAATAAAGACGGTTCTCTTAAATACTATAGGCCTACACAACAAACTTCAACAAGCTTCCACTTTCTACTGATTTTCTGTCATTTCCAGCCTGATTCATTTTACACCATGAATACAGACAGGCTTTACAAATAAACAAAGTCCATCAAAACTTTGTTAGACAAAATTATTAAATAAAAGTTACACATTTTTGGTCGACGTTATACTAGAAAATACTTTTTCAGTTTTTCTATTTCAAAATTTCACATTTGGTTGTGTTAAAAAAAATTGTTCATGTTAAAGTAAATGAAAATAAGAAATGTTTCTTTGGAAACTGGCGAAAAATTTAATTATTGTATGAAAGTTTTTTCACTTAACACTGATTTTAAATAAACAAAAGTGTTATGTTTTTAGTTTTAGACTGTAAAATTACCCTGGTTGGTGCTGCACAGAAATGCCACTGCTGTTTAATGTTTAAAAATGACACTCACTGCACTCGATTCATTGACCAGCAGAATTCAATTCAATTTTTTAGGCCCGTTTCAAAGAAACAGTCGGAGAATAAACATTTGAATAAACAATTTAATGGTCATTGCGCCCTCTTGTGGTCTCAGAAGACAAGCCAAAAGATTTTTCCCCCTAACTGAAATGATGCCTTTTAAATTATAATACAATTCAAATATTACTAATATTTAAGTATAACATTCAAATTTAGTTTTTCAGCCATTTTGACAGCCCAACTCTTTTATATTTACAACTCATATTTCGCTCTTCATAGTCTATATTCATAAACTCATTCTATCTCTTTAACCAGAACTATTGTTACAATCACAAACGAAAACAAAAACAGCATTCAGTCTTCGTCGCTTAGATAAAATGAAATGATACTAAAACTGCCAGTAGGGGGCAGCAAATCGTCATCTTAACGAGTTAGCCATTGAATCATTCAGAGAAACGATTCGTTGATTAATTCAGGGACAAAGCAGAAGTGAGTGTGTCGTCGAGTCATTCATTAGAACGATTAGTTCAAAAGCACAGATTCATTCAGTAACAAAACCGAAACTGTGTTTCTCAGAGACTCTACTCAGTGGCTCTACTAAACTATTTTCGTTGGCAAAATAGAGGAAAAAACCCCAAAATTGTGTCATAACAATTTTGTTACTAAATGCAAGTCGCCTAATAGCCTATTATCTTTTTGTTTATTGTTGTATAAAATCAATATCACATTTGCAAACGTGCTGATATTCGGGAAAACGGCACTTTTGCTTGTTTGATACTGCTTATAAAACAAGAACTTATGCAGAGACATTTTTTGCACCATATCTTGGTTTATGGATGCATTTTTATTAGGTATGCACTGATATGAAAAATCTAATAAATCTAAATCCACTTTTTTTTTTTTTTTTTTGAGAGCCTGATTACAAAAACAAAAGTTTCACCATTAAAAGCCACGTCCCAAACACACAATTAGGATGTTCTCATTATAATTTTATGCAGCCTGTATGACAGACTTGCTCTGCAAATGTTGCACTTTACTTTATTTTCCTTTTTTGAAGTGATTCCAATCATATTTCAAGCAATTCATAATCATCATGATGAACAGTGCGCATCCGAAGTGTCTCAGCTGAAGGAAATAATACATTATTTATCGGCTTTAATATATCGGCCAAATTTTCTTATCGGGCCGATAACGATAACATTAAAAATGAACCGATATCAGCCGATACCGATATGGTGGCCGATATATTGTGTATCCTTAATTTTGCCCCACGCCCCCGTTAATTTCAGACCCTGGTGTGTGTGTGTGTGTGTGTGTGTGTGTGTGTGTGTGTGTGTGTGTGTGTGTGTGTGTGTGTGTGCTGCGGGGGACGAGGCTTTTTCCCCTCCAGTTGTGAGGCCGGTTTTAAGTGAACAGGTTAAACATAGCGAAGGCCGCTACTCTTCGTCCCTCACGTGCATGTGGGACTGCAGGTCTCTGGACGGTGGAGAGAAAGAAAACCAAAAGTCCTTAGAAGGTAAAAGCATAAACGACTCCAACCACTACGATGTTGCCGATGGTGGCGATGATGGCGATCCAGAGCCAGACGGCGTCGCTGGACACGCGCTGCTCCTCCTGTGGTGTCGGCGCTGAGGGAGCCGGCGCTGCGTTCACACTCGCGGTCGAGTTGAAGAGCGAGTGCTCTGTGCTGCAGTCGTCCACCGGAGACGCATCCATGAACGCGCCGCTCATCATCGGGAGCTGAAAGACAGAGTTCAACAATGTCACGCTTTACACGAGACCTGAACTGAGCTGGACGATGATGACATCACTGTTTTCTCCAGAGCGGCTATATATGCATATATATGTATAAATAACTAAAGCAATATATATTTTTTTACGACAAAAATGAACCATCACTGAACTTACTTAAGCTGGACTATGGCGCTAGTTTCTTCTAGATCTGCTGTACAGCAGAAACAAACTTTGTTGTATTATTTTCCTGTTATCACTAATAAAGCAACACTAAGTAAGATTTTTTACCTTAAAATAATGTTTCCAAAATGGTTTCAGTGGTTCATTAAGTCGTAACAGGGTGAAAGGCACTTCTGGATTCGCTTTGCGGTCCTATATCTGCTATAACCACGCTAAGATTGCCAGATCGGGTCGCGTTTCTGTAGTTCTAATGAGACGTAAGAAAACTACAAATTTGACTTGCTTTACGTCAAGCGTTACAATAGTCATTATTTAGTTTTTCTTCGTTTCTGATGTCGCAATACATCATACTTTCATGAAATCATGCAACATACTCTAGCTTGTCTGTGGACACAACACTATCTCACGACCAATTCGTACGAATTCGTACGAGTGATTAAAAGGTGGCTAATTCGTACTAATTCATACGACCTCATTCGTACGAATTTGTACGATTTGTCTAAACCAACGTGATGGGTAGGTTTAGGGGCGGGGTCAGGGGTAGGTCATTCGTACGAATTCATACGAATTTGGTAACTCGTAAAATATGTACGAATTAGCAAAAATCGTACAAATTTGTACGAGTGAGGTTGTATGCATTAGTACGAATTAGCCACCTCGTAAAATTCGTACGAATTGTCGTGAGATCGGGCTGGTGGACATCGTTCATTCCAAAGCCGGCGCTGGATAAACAGCGAGCGTGCGTGTGACAGAAGGCTGCGCTAGGCTAAATTATTTACGACAGCGGTAATGGACAATTACGCTTCCAACCTGTAGGGCGACCGCAGAGGAAAAGTTACTTGGTGTTGCTTTAAGCTGCTTTGAAACAATCTGTATTGTAAAAATGCTATGTTTAAGTAAAGTTGACTTGACTTAACTTCATTGGTTATGCTGAGTAAGGTTTTCAACTAGGTTTTTACGTAGATTTTTCAACTATGTTGGGTGACTGCGGTTGCTAGGGCGGTTGCTATGCAGTTGCTAGGGTGTTCCTATGTGGGCGTTCCTTTAATGCAAGGAATATGATTTTTTCACCTGTTTTGCTGAGGTTTGATCAAGAGATGCACCGATATATCGGCCAATAATCGGTATCGGCCAATAAAAGCAATTATTTTCACCATCGGCCGATTGTTCAAAAACAAAAAATGATCAGGGCTGATTAGATCCTGTCAATCAAAACGGGATGGAGTCATTTTTATATCTGAAACTAAATACCAGTCGAATATAAAAGCTCTGTTTTAATTTTAACCTCTAATATTATAGTAATGCACCAAATGAGAGACTTCTCTGTATAGTTTACAGCATTATTTTGGAGAGTTTTTATTCTTTAAGAAAATCAAACTATCGGTAGATATCATTCTGAATAATCGGTTATCAGTATCTGCAGAGGAATTTAGTATCGGATGCATCTTTACTTTGATCTAACTGAGTAATAATGATAGTGATACTTGCCTTAGCAAACAACACAAATAACATTGTTGGGTTTGTGTTTTTTTTTTTTATGTATTGCATGTGAGGAAGATATTTATATATGGAAGCTGGTTTCTGGCTGTGGCTGTGGAAGCCACGGAATAAAACATTTTATTTCAAAGATAATTACGACTTTTTATCTCACAATTGAGAGTTTAAATCTCGCAATTCTGACTTTATATCTCGCAATTGCGACTTTATTTCGTGCAATGAGATGTAAACTCGCAAATGTGAGAAAAAAGTCAGAATTGTAAGGTAAAATAAAAAAGAAATGAACTTTTTTATGCTTTGGCGGAAACAAGCTTCCATATGATATTACACAGCCTGACGCTGAGGAGTAAAACCATGTGTTGAACCATTAAAGCACATCAACATGTAAACTGGAAGATTGGAGCAGAATGTTGTTCTGTCAGACAGTGTTTCCCAGAGCATCTTCATGTCTGTTTCGAATGGCACCGTTATGGAGAACTGTCTCATGACAACTGTTGCACATGGGAAGCGTGTTTGTGGCCTCGAGTGTGTTTTCACACACAAGCACGCGAGGCCTGCAGAGGGAACTGGGGCTTAATTAATGTGCCATAAATATTTAGGAAGAGAGAAGTTAGAGTGATTTATTGGTTGAGACAATCAAAGCCCAACAGCACAGGTTGCTGGAGTGATAAAAAGCTTCATTTCATTTCTACTGTATGTACAGTATGATGCCTCTGTGAAAGCAAGATATGATTAAATGTAAAAGTGTACCTTGAATGCAATATAAGTCGCTTTGGATAAAAGCGTCTGCCAAATGCATAAATATAAATGTAAAAGCCACACGCGATAACCACAGGTGCTTCATCCTGTAGAGAGAGAGGTTTGGTTATTATGTCTCCTGCTGGTAGATAGCTGTAACTACGCCATGTGCTTCAATATTTAAAATACATTTTTTGAAAAGTAATATTCACAAAGCCGTCTGTTTGCATTATATCAACTTATTTTTAAAATATGTGTGTTTAACAGAGGAATTCCTGGTGAAAACTACATTACCCATGATGCAGTGCAGAACATTCCACCAGAGTGGTGGCAATCTATCCTAAAGAGCTGTCTGCATATTTTGCAATAAACTTAAAATATAGTTTCTATAATCAACAAATTTACATGAATATTTTTTTTCGTTTTTTATTTGTCATTTTCAATGCTTCATTTGATTGTAGTTCTTTCCCTCGTTAAATCTGTTGAGTACACAGTCTTGCATTTGTTGTCCGATTTTCAAACACTTTTTTGCTTCAAATCAAAGTGTGTAATGTTGTGTCAGCGGGTAGCTGGTTGGTTTGGTTCATGGCTTAAGATGCTTTAACAGAGACTTTTTTTTTTTTTAAATCCCTGGGAGAAATAAATGTAAAAAACACTTTCAGAACCAGCGCTGGTGAAAAGTGGGCGGACACTGTTGCACTCTGTTATTTTAAAAAGGTCAGACTTTAGCAGTGTAGTATTGATAAGCAAACTCTGCTCATTTGTCTCATGTTAATGTTGAGGCGCTTCTGTGTTTACATCTTGCTACTCTCGGCACTGTACTTTATTCATTCGGCCCGACAATCAATAAATGATGAGTAAATAAATCCACACCACTCTCGCTTTTGCTCATCTAGGACAGTAGCTGTTGAGTTTAAACTGCATACGGTTCACATACTTTCAATCCACCCACCAATCCATCCATCCTTCCATCCACCAATCTATCCCTCCCTCCATACATCCCTTTCCATCCATCCATCAATCCATACATCCCTTTCCATCCATACATCCACCAATCCATCCCTCCATCCATCCATCCCTCCCTTCCTCCATCCCTCCTTCCATCCCTCCCTCCCTCCTTCCATCCCTCCTTCCTTCCTTCCATCCCTCCATCCATTCATCCCTTTCCATCCATGCATCAATCAATCCCTCCCTCCATCCATCCATCCATCCATCATTTTCCATCATCCATCCATCCACCAATCCATCCCTCCCTCCATACATCAATCCCTCATTCCATCCATCCCTCTTTCCACCCTCCCATCCATCCATCCATCCCTATCCATCCCTCCATCCATCCATCCCTCCCTCTTTCCATCCATCCATCATTTTCCATCATCCACCCATCCATACATCCACAATCCATCCCTCCCTCCCTCCCTCCATCAATCCCTCCTTCCATCCATCCATCCCTTAACCATCTATCCATCCATCCATGCATTACTATTGTTAACTAACTATTTTTTGCTAAATTACTTTAAGCATACATTATTAATAAAACCTACAATATTTTATTTATTCACAGTTGTAAGATATAGAGATGGAGATTCAACATTAAAACTTGTTCTTTATAAAACACACCCACTCACAGTTTTATAATGTAATTTCAATATTTAAGCCTTTAAAGCTGGAATAGAAATGTAACTTGCACACGACGGACAGACGGCAGTGGAAAGAGCTTTAAACAAAAGCCTCATTACAGCCGTATGAAAAATGCATTTATTTCAGAGGTGCCGTCACTATTCAGCTCTTAATGTGAATTAAATCCACACACCATTCAGCTCTCCATCATTCTAATGAGCTTTTCCAATATAATTGACCTACTTTTGCACTGAATTACTCGAGTGGAAAATACAGCAGCCCCGAAAAGTATTTGGACACTGAAGTCACATTTAATGTCTGAATGTATTAAACAAATATATATCAAAGAAAGTGTTTAAGAGTGACTGAAGTGGCCACTGTATATGTTGCATCATGACTTTTCTTAAGTAATATATATATTAAATGTACGTCATGTACAGGTCCTTCTAAAAAAATTAGCATATTGTGATAAAATTCATTATTCTCCATAATGTAATGATAAAAATTAAACTTTCATATATTTTAGATTCATTGCACACCAACTGAAATATTTCAGGTCTTTTATTGTTTTAATACTGATGATTTTGGCATACAGCTCATGAAAACCCAAAATTCCTATCTCAAAAAATTAGCATATCATGAAAAGGGTCTCTAAACGAGCTATTAACCTAATCATCTGAATCAACTAATTAACTCTAAACACCTGCAAAAGATTCCTGAGGCTTTTAAAAACTCCCAGCCTGTTTCATTACTCAAAACCGCAATCATGGGTAAGACTGCCGACCTGACTGCTGTCCAGAAGGCCATCATTGACACCCTCAAGCAAGAGGGTAAGACGCAGAAAGAAATTTCTGAACAAATAGGCTGTTCCCAGAGTGCTGTATCAAGGCACCTCAGTGGGAAGTCTGTGGGAAGGAAAAAGTGTGGCAAAAAACGCTGCACAACGAGAAGAGGTGACCGGACCCTGAGGAAGATTGTGGAGAAGGACCGATTCCAGACCTTGGGGGACCTGCGGAAGCAGTGGACTGAGTCTGGAGTAGAAACATCCAGAGCCACCGTGCACAGGCGTGTGCAGGAAATGGGCTACAGGTGCCGCATTCCCCAGGTCAAGCCACTTTTGAACCAGAAACAGCGGCAGAAGCGCCTGACCTGGGCTACAGAGAAGCAGCACTGGACTGTTGCTCAGTTTTGCATGTCATTCGGAAATCAAGGTGCCAGAGTGTGGAGGAAGACTGGAGAGAAGGAAATGCCAAAATTCCTGAAGTCCAGTGTCAAGTACCCACAGTCAGTGATGGTCTGGGGTGCCATGTCAGCTGCTGGTGTTGGTGCACTGTGTTTTATCAAGGGCAGGGTCAATGCAGCTAGCTATCAGGAGATTTTGGAGCACTTCATGCTTCCATCAGCTGAAAAGCTTTATGGAGATGAAGATTTCATTTTTCAGCACGACCTGGCACCTGCTCACAGTGCCAAAACCACTGGTAAATGGTTTACTGACCATGGTATTACTGTGCTCAATTGGCCTGCCAGCTCTCCTGACCTGAACCCCATAGAGAATCTGTGGGATATTGTGAAGAGAAAGTTGAGAGACGCAAGACCCAACACTCTGGATGAGCTTAAGGCCGCTATCGAAGCATCCTGGGCCTCCATAACACCTCAGCATCAGTGCCACAGGCTGATTGCCTCCATGCCACGCCGCATTGAAGCAGTCATTTCTGCAAAAGGATTCCCGACCAAGTATTGACTATTGAGTGCATAACTGAACATAATTATTTGAAGGTTGACTTTTTTTTGTATTAAAAACACTTCTTTTATTGGTCGTATGAAATATGCTAATTTTTTGAGATAGGAATTTTGGGTTTTCATGAGCTGTATGCCAAAATCATCAGTATTAAAACAATAAAAGACCTGAAATATTTCAGTTGGTGTGCAATGAATATAAAATATATGAAAGTTAAATTTTTATCATTACATTATGGAAAATAATGAACTTTATCACAATATGCTAATTTTTTTAGAAGGACCTGTATATGAGTTTAAACCTCAAACCTGTTATCGTCTCTAATGTGTTTTGACCAAGATGCTGCTGTGACTTTCAGAAGAACATTAGCCTGTGGCGTAAAGAAGTGGACAGGGATGTGATGGAAAGCCCTGAGCATGTGTCGTGTTCTCCTGCATGAGCTCTTAGCGAACACACACACTAAAACTGATTCCCAGCGTCGTGCTCAGATACGACTGAGACTTTGTTTCAGTGGGAAACGGTCATTTCAGGGCAGCGAGACCTGGACAGAACATGTAGTGACATGTAGAGCGTATGACACTACGGCTGATAGAATACTAGCATAAAGATGGTCTATTATGCCCTTTTAATGATCTTTTTGAGCTCTACACGACAGGTTTTCCTGCTTGAATGTTGATTATTTTCCTCATATTCTCCATTGTTGCGGCTCCTCTCTTCCCAGTCTGTCAGTAACGCTCTGTTTAGTTCCTGTCTCTATGAAGCCCCTCCTTCTGAAAAGCACACTGTGCTCTGATTGGTCGGCTGGATCAGTGTGTTGTGATTGGTCGAGCGCTTCGAGTGTGTTTGGGAAATGTCCCGCCCCTTACCATAACCACCAGTTTAACACACTACTAACTAACTCAACCAGGCCCCGCCCCTTTATTCTGCGTATGAATTATTATAATGAGCAATATTGTGACGTGTTCGTTCCCGGAAGAAACTCAAGACTACAATGGAGGCGTTTCAGGGAGTTCTGGAAAGTTGATAAAACGTTGTGCGTTTTAATTGTACAGTCTTTCTCTTCGGGGAAAATAAGAGCACTTTTGGGTCATCTTTTCCTCGTCTGTGATTGAAAAGCCATTATTATGGCGATTTCATTTGCAGAAGGTGTAGTTTTCAACCTCACTTGATCAACGGCAGGATCTCCAGTGAGGCGTTGTGATGTTTGTGACAGGAGACTAGAGCGGGGAAGAGGAAGAGATGGAAACAGACCTCGAGCCACAACATGACCGACTTCCACTAAAAAGTCAAGAAGAAACGCGGTTTGAGGGTAAAAGTGATATTTTCTTGAGCGCACATCAGCTCAGTCAGACAGAGGCCATGCGACACATCTGTGCAGCATCAGGAGCTCTTCCAGGGAATAAGATCCGTTTCAGAGCTTCATGCAGATGTGGTTATCCTTTAAATATGGAAGAGATCAGCTCTGATAGTCGTGCTTGTTTAATATGCTTATGTTTTCAAGAATTATTTTTTTATATCCTGTGCATCATCAGTGAAAACAGAGGATATGTTGAACACTTTTGAGAGTGTTGCTGCAGTTTTCATTGGCTCAAAATTGATAGAAAAGCATTAAATGCATCATAAGTGCTTGAGATTTTCAACTGAATTATGCGCTAAATTTTACTCACGTAATCTTTAACGTCATAAAATATATATGCAACCCACTGAAAAACAGATTTTTCACTTGGGAAATTGATGGGATGGTGAAAAGTGTCTCTATGGCGAAATATATCTGCCAAATAGGACAGTCTTAAAAGGAAAGATTAGATGATTTCTGAAGTAGACGACTCCACAACAAGAACTCATATCTATGAATCTCCTATCCATTATTGATGTGTGTGAATGAAAGCGTCTGCCGTTGTGGGAAGGTCTGCTGTGAATCTGATGTTTGGTCACCGTGACTCGACAGAGCTCTCGCTGATTCTATTAACTCCACACTCGTATGAATCAGAGGAGAGGAATATGATTGGAATAATAACTCTATTTCCTGCAGATCTCAGTAATGTCTCTGTTCAGAGGAGATCTCAGTAATGTCTCTGTTCAGAGGAGATCTCAGTAATGTCTCTGTTCAGAGGAGATCTCAGTAATGTCTCTGTTCAGAGGAGATCTCAGTAATGTCTCTGTTCAGAGTAGATCTCAGTAATGTCTCTGTTCAGAGGAGATCTCAGTAATGTCTCTGTTCAGAGGAGATCTCAGTAATGTCTCTGTTCAGAGGAGATCTCAGTAATGTCTCAGTTCAGAGGAGATCTCAGTAATGTCTCAGTTCAGAGGAGATCTCAGTAATGTCTCTGTTCAGAGGAGATCTCAGTAATGTCTCAGTTCAGAGGAGATCTCGGTAATGTCTCAGAGCAGATCTCAGTAATGTCTCAGTTCAGAGGAGATCTCAGTAATGTCTCAGTTTAGAGGAGATCTCAGTAATGTCTCTGTTCAGAGGAGATCTCAGTAATGTCTCAGTTTAGAGGAGATCTCAGTAATGTCTCAGAGGAGATCTCAGTAATGTCTCAGTTCAGAGGAGATCTCAGTAATGTCTCAGTTTAGAGGAGATCTCAGTAATGTCTCTGTTCAGAGGAGATCTCAGTAATGTCTCAGAGCAGATCTCAGTAATGTCTCAGTTCAGAGGAGATCTCAGTAATGTCTCAGTTTAGAGGAGATCTCAGTAATGTCTCTGTTCAGAGGAGATCTCAGTAATGTCTCAGTTCAGAGGAGATCTCAGTAATGTCTCTGTTCAGAGGAGATCTCAGTAATGTCTCAGTTCAGAGGAGATCTCAGTAATGTCTCTGTTCAGAGGAGATCTCAGTAATGTGTCAGTTCAGAGGAGATCTCAGTAATGTCTCTGTTCAGAGGAGATCTCAGTAATGTCTCTGTTCAGAGGAGATCTCAGTAATGTCTCAGTTCAGAGGAGATCTCAGTAATGTCTCTGTTCAGAGGAGATCTCAGTAATGTCTCTATTCAGAGGAGATCTCAGTAATGTCTCAGTTCAGAGGAGATCTCAGTAATGTCTCAGTTCAGAGGAGATCTCAGTAATGTCTCTGTTCAGAGCAGATCTCAGTAATGTCTCAGTTCAGAGGAGATCTCAGTAATGTCTCTGTTCAGAGGAGATCTCAGTAATGTCTCAGTTCAGAGGAGATCTCAGTAATGTGTCAGTTCAGAGGAGATCTCAGTAATGTGTCAGTTCAGAGGAGATCTCAGTAATGTCTCTATTCAGAGGAGATCTCAGTAATGTCTCAGTTCAGAGGAGATCTCAGTAATGTCTCTGTTCAGAGGAGATCTCAGTAATGTCTCTGTTCAGAGGAGATCTCAGTAATGTCTCTATTCAGAGGAGATCTCAGTAATGTCTCAGTTCAGAGGAGATCTCAGTAATGTCTCAGTTCAGAGGAGATCTCAGTAATGTCTCAGTTCAGAGGAAATCTCAGTAATGTCTCAGTTCAGAGGAGATCTCAGTTATGTCTCTTTTCAGAGGAGATCTCAGTAATGTCTCTGTTCAGAAGAGATCTCAGTAATGTCTCAGTTCAGAGGAGATCTCAGTAATGTCTCTCTTCAGAGGAGATCTCAGTAATGTCTCTGTTCAGAGGAGATCTCAGTAATATCTCTGTTCAGAGGAGATCTCAGTAATGTCTCTGTTCAGAGGAGATCTCAGTAATGTCTCTGTTCAGAGGAGATCTCGGTAATGTCTCTGTTCAGAGGAGATCTCGGTAATGTCTCTGTTCAGAGGAGATCTCAGTAATGTCTCAGTTCAGAGGAGATCTCAGTAATGTCTCTGTTCAGAGGAGATCTCAGTAATGTCTCAGTTCAGAGGAGATCTCAGTAATGTCTCTGTTCAGAGGAGATCTCAGTAATGTCTCAGTTCAGAGCAGATTTCAGTAATGTCTCTGTTCAGAGGAGATCTCAGTAATGTCTCAGTTCAGAGGAGATCTCAGTAATGTCTCTGTTCAGAGGAGATCTCGGTAATGTCTCTGTTCAGAGGAGATCTCAGTAATGTCTCAGTTCAGAGGAGATCTCAGTAATGTCTCTGTTCAGAGGAGATCTCAGTAATGTCTCAGTTCAGAGGAGATCTCAGTAATGTCTCTGTTCAGAGGAGATCTCAGTAATGTCTCAGTTCAGAGGAGATCTCAGTAATGTCTCTGTTCAGAGGAGATCTCAGTAATGTCTCAGTTCAGAGCAGATTTCAGTAATGTCTCTGTTCAGAGGAGATCTCAGTAATGTCTCAGTTCAGAGGAGATCTCAGTAATGTCTCTGTTCAGAGGAGATCTCGGTAATGTCTCTGTTCAGAGGAGATCTCAGTAATGTCTCAGTTCAGAGGAGATCTCAGTAATGTCTCTGTTCAGAGGAGATCTCAGTAATGTCTCAGTTCAGAGGAGATCTCAGTAATGTCTCAGTTCAGAGGAGATCTCAGTAATGTCTCTGTTCAGAGGAGATCTCAGTAATGTCTCAGTTCAGAGCAGATTTCAGTAATGTCTCTGTTCAGAGGAGATCTCAGTAATGTCTCAGTTCAGAGGAGATCTCAGTAATGTTTCTGTTCAGAGGAGATCTCAGTAATGCCTCAGTTCAGAGGAGATCTCAGTAATGTCTCAGTTCAGAGGAGATCTCAGTAATGCCTCAGTTCAGAGGAGATCTCAGTAATGTCTCTGTTCAGAGGAGATCTCAGTAATGTCTCTGTTCAGAGGAGATCTCAGTAATGTCTCAGTTCAGAGGAGAACTCAGTAATGTTTCAGTTCAGAAGAGATCTCATTAATGTCTCTGTTCAGAGGAGATCTCAGTAATGTCTCTGTTCAGAGGAGATCTCAGTAATGCCTCAGTTCAGAGGAGATCTCAGTAATGTCTCTGTTCAGAGGAGATCTCAGTAATGTCTCTGTTCAGAGGAGATCTCAGTAATCTCTCAGTTCAGAGGAGATCTCAGTAATGTCTCTATTCAAAGGAGATCTCAGTAATGTCTCAGTTCAGAGGAGATCTCAGTAATGTCTCTGTTCAGAGCAGATCTCAGTAATGTCTCTGTTCAGAGGAGATCTCAGTAATGTCTCTGTTCAGAGGAGATCTCGGTAATGTCTCAGTTCAGAGGAGATCTCAGTAATGTCTCTGTTCAGAGGAGATCTCAGTAATGTCTCAGTTCAGAGGAGATCTCAGTAATCTCTCTGTTCAGAGGAGATCTCAGTAATATCTCAGTTCAGAGGAGATCTCAGTAATGTCTCTGTTCAGAGGAGATCTCAGTAATGTCTCTGTTCAGAAGAGATCTCAGTAATGTCTCAGTTCAGAGGAGATCTCAGTAATGTCTCTGTTCAGAGGAGATCTCAGTAATGTCTCAGTTCAGAGGAGATCTCAGTAATGTCTCAGTTCAGAGGAGATCTCAGTAATGTCTCTGTTCAGAGGAGATCTCAGTAATGTCTCAGTTCAGAGGAGATCTCAGTAATGTCTCAGAGGAGATCTCAGTAATGTCTCAGTTCAGAGGAGATCTCAGTAATGTCTCTGTTCAGAGGAGATCTCAGTAATGTCTCAGTTCAGAGGAGATCTCAGTAATGTCTCTGTTCAGAGGAGATCTCAGTAATGTCTCTGTTCAGAGGAGATCTCAGTAATGTCTCTGTTCAGAGGAGATCTCAGTAATGTCTCAGAGGAGATCTCAGTAATGTCTCAGTTCAGAGGAGATCTCAGTAATGTCTCAGAGGAGATCACAGTAATGTCTCTGTTCAGAGGAGATCTCAGTAATGTCTCTGTTCAGAAGAGATCTCAGTAATTTCTCTGTTCAGAGGAGATCTCAGTAATGTCTCAGTTCAGAGGAGATCTCAGTAATGTCTCTGTTCAGAGGAGATCTCAGTAATGTCTCTGTTCAGAAGAGATCTCAGTAATTTCTCTGTTCAGAGGAGATCTCAGTAATGTCTCAGTTCAGAGGAGATCTCAGTAATGTCTCAGAGGAGATCTCAGTAATCTCTCAGTTCAGAGGAGATCTCAGTAATGTCTCTGTTCAGAGGAGATCTCAGTAATGTCTCAGTTCAGAGGAGATCTCAGTAATGTCTCAGAGGAGATCTCAGTAATGTCTCAGTTCAGAGGAGATCTCAGTAATTTTTCTGTTCAGAGGAGATCTCAGTAATGCCTCAGTTCAGAGGAGATCTCAGTAATGTCTCAGTTCAGAGGAGATCTCAGTAATGTCTCAGTTCAGAGGAGATCTCAGTAATGTCTCAGTTCAGAGGAGATCTCAGTAATGTCTCTGTTCAAAAGGAGATCTCAGTAATGTCTCAGAGGAGATCTCAGTAATGTCTCTGTTCAGAGGAGATCTCAGTAATGTCTCAGAGGAGATCTCAGTAATGTCTCTGTTCAGAGGAGATCTCAGTAATGTCTCTGTTCAGAGGAGATCTCAGTAATGTCTCAGTTCAGAGGAGATCTCAGTAATGTTTCTGTTCAGAGGAGATCTCAGTAATGTCTCTGTTCAGAGGAGATCTCAGTAATGTCTCAGTTCAGAGGAGATCTCAGTAATGTTTCTGTTCAGAGGAGATCTCAGTAATGTCTCTGTTCAGAGGAGATCTCAGTAATGCCTCAGTTCAGAGGAGATCTCAGTAATGTCTCAGTTCAGAGGAGATCTCAGTAATGTCTCAGTTCAGAGGAGATCTCAGTAATGTCTCAGTTCAGAGGAGATCTCAGTAATGTCTCTGTTCAAAAGGAGATCTCAGTAATGTCTCAGAGGAGATCTCAGTAATGTGTCTGTTCAGAGGAGATCTCAGTAATGTCTCAGTTCAGAGGAGATCTCAGTAATGTCTCAGTTCAGAGGAGATCTCAGTAATGTCTCTGTTCAGAGGAGATCTCAGTAATGTCTCTGTTTAGAGGAGATCTCAGTAATGTCTCAGTTCAGAGGAGATCTCAGTAATGTCTCTGTTCAGAAGAGATCTCAGTAATGTCTCTGTTTAGAGGAGATCTCAGTAATGTCTCAGTTCAGAGGAGATCTCAGTAATGTTTCTGTTCAGAGGAGATCTCAGTAATGTCTCTGTTCAGAGGAGATCTCAGTAATGTCTCTGTTCAGAGGAGATCTCAGTAATGTCTCTGTTCAGAGGAGATCTCAGTAATGTCTCTGTTTAGAGGAGATCTCAGTAATGTCTCAGTTCAGAGGAGATCTCAGTAATGTTTCTGTTCAGAGGAGATCTCAGTAATGTCTCTGTTCAGAGGAGATCTCAGTAATGTCTCAGAGGAGATCTCAGTAATGTCTCAGTTCAGAGGAGATCTCAGTAATGTCTCTGTTCAGAGGAGATCTCAGTAATGTCTCTGTTCAGAGGAGATCTCAGTAATGTCTCTGTTCAGAGGAGATCTCAGTAATGTCTCTGTTTAGAGGAGATCTCAGTAATGTCTCAGTTCAGAGGAGATCTCAGTAATGTCTCAGTTCAGAGGAGATCTCAGTAATGTCTCAGTTCAGAGGAGATCTCAGTAATGTCTCTGTTCAGAGGAGATCTCAGTAATGTCTCTGTTTAGAGGAGATCTCAGTAATGTCTCTGTTCAGAGGAGATCTCAGTAATGTCTCTGTTCAGAGGAGATCTCAGTAATGTCTCTGTTTAGAGGAGATCTCAGTAATGTCTCAGTTCAGAGGAGATCTCAGTAATGTTTCTGTTCAGAGGAGATCTCAGTAATGTCTCTGTTCAGAGGAGATCTCAGTAATGTCTCAGAGGAGATCTCAGTAATGTCTCAGTTCAGAGGAGATCTCAGTAATGTCTCTGTTCAGAGGAGATCTCAGTAATGTCTCTGTTCAGAGGAGATCTCAGTAATGTCTCAGTTCAGAGGAGATCTCAGTAATGTCTCTGTTCAGAGGAGATCTCAGTAATGTCTCAGTTCAGAGGAGATCTCAGTAATGTCTCAGTTCAGAGGAGATCTCAGTAATGTCTCTGTTCAGAGGAGATCTCAGTAATGTCTCTGTTCAGAGGAGATCTCAGTAATTTCTCTATTCAGAGGAGATCTCAGTAATGTCTCAGTTCAGAGGAGATCTCAGTAATGTCTCAGTTCAGAGGAGATCTCAGTAATGTCTCAGTTCAGAGGAGATCTCAGTAATGTCTCTAAAGTCAGACAATTCAGACGTCTCAATATGAGCTTGAATATTTCTCATTATATGATCTGAGCTGCTCTCCGAATCGATTTTATAGCTATACACTCTTACTGTATGACAACTAATGACTCATTTGTGTCTAGTTTTAAAGAAAATTTCATTTAAAAAAGGTTAAATTAGCATACATTAAATGTAGTAAAACAAATACTATCATTATAAAGATTTAAAATTGATTTAAATTTTTATTTTTGCATTACATTCATGAGAATGTAGGTGTAAATATGCTTAATTTTCATAAAAATAATGTCATAAATGAATAAATATAAAAATATTTTTATAATATAAACATTAAACATTATAAACAGGGTTTCTACGTTATTAAAAAAGTCTTAATTCGCCCCACAAATTAAGGTCTTAAATCAGAGCAGAAAATCTTATGACATTATTGAAGTTTTGTCATTAAATGTTGCATGCTGAATTTTATTTTCCGGTACAAATATCTAAATATTTTTATATCAAGATACATTTACTTGAAATGCAAATGTTTTTACAATTTTATTTTTACAAAATTGTGTGCGGTTATGTTTAAAACATGAACAAATACAGTATATGAATCTGTTAATGAGTAATGAAAACTTCCCTTTGATTAATTACTCCTAAAACGCCTGCTAAAAACGCCTATAAAAACCTATGTTATTCTAGGATAAATATCCTTATCTCCTGAGGGTTTTCTGAAAAAATACTTCGAATTGTCAACGTCTACCAAAACCTTAATATCTCAGCCTCTGTAGTACTTAGAAACATGAAATAAAATACATCTTAAAGGTAAGAATCACAGGTTTTATTAAGACATGCTCCCTTAGCACTAACATAACAACACATTTTTCTAGAAATTCTCAAAATCATATGGGGAAGAAAAAAAATATAAATCAATTATATAAAATAAAACAAATAACATTTTAAACATGCCAACACACTGAACAAGGATTCTTGTTATGAGAGAGAGGTGGGGAAAGTCCTGAGGTGGAACTGGGAACAGTCTCTGAGCTCCATGGCTCACATCTCTGGCTCATGCATCGATGTTATCTTGGAGATATCTGAAAATGCATATGATAAAAATAATTTCTAACATAACATTTATTGCCATCATTGTATTTATTTATTCATATGTATTATGTTATTTATGTATATTTATAGTATTTATATTTATTCATTATGCCATAATTATATGACTATTTATTATGCTATTTATTCATTATGCCAGTATTGTATTTATATTAACATTATTGTATTTAGTATTATCATTATCAACCATCATCACATAATTATATTACAATTTATTATGCTAGTTATTCATTATAAAAACAAAACACAAATAATTACCTCCAGATCATGTCGAAGCGGTCCCTTGCCATGGCCTCCAGAAATCCCTGCGTGCTGGCAGCTTCAAAATACCGAAGGCAAGACACAGCCCGACAAATGTCTTCATCTCCGTTTTGGAGACAGGGTTCCACTTCGAGTTGGTGACCGCGCGTCTGTTCGGCGCGCGCGGTGTGTGTGGGGCTGTTTACACCTGGCCACTTCACGCGTTTTCTGTGATCGGATAGCTATCCGATCGTGAAAAGACCAGGTGTAAATGCCCTCCGAGACGGATTTGAATCCGATCGCTCAAACCACTTCAGGAGGAGGTCTGGGCCGCATTCCAGACGAAACTGGACAAGTGTAAATGCATCTGATGGTTGAAACCACATAAGTAAATTTTACTCCTCCCAAAAATGCTAAAAGATAAACGTGTGAGAGCGTGTTATAGGCTATATGTCATGTTATAGTCAGATATGACGACGCTACTGCGACACGACGCATCACCTCAGATGAGCAGCTGAGCATCTATTCATCAAGCCAATGCGCCGCAAACTATCGCAAATCAAAGTGAAAGTAAGTCCCAGACGCTTAATTTGTCGGGCTGTGTCTTGCCTTCGGTATTCTTGCCTTTGCACACGCCTCTGTCGTTGCCATTTTCTCGCTCGCGTCTCCAAAAAAAATCCCAAACAAATGCACGTGTATAGCTGATTGATTGACGTGATTTTTAGCGAACTACAGTACATTTGGGTGGTCACGCGGTCTTTAAAAAATCAACAAGACCCACCTCATGTGTATTTGAACCAATGACAAATTCTATGCTGCAAGCGTCATGAAAAGGATGACGAATACAAAATGCTGCGCCACGCAGCAGCCGGCAGGAGGTTCAGAGTTGCGCAACGCAGTAACCGGCGGTAGATATAATGTTTCGGCACGCAGCATCCGGCACAAATGGGTTAAAGCTGTTTTTTTTAGCTCTTTGCCAGATATTTTTCTTGTTTTAATCACAAACTCGCTCCACTTTGACCAATTTCACTGAGAACAAGACTCATTGTGTTTCTCCATAGACGTTTACATTTATATAACTTATTGACATATATTGTGTTTTCATTCAGTTAATTCCTTAAATTGACGTTATTGGTCTTAAAAACGTGTAAGTTTACCTTAATAAACCCATAAACCAAAAATCTTCTGGGGTAAAAAACAACAACAAAAACCTCAGAGATGAAAATATACTGATTTTTAAAATCTGTTTAAAAATGTATTTACCATGGTATTTACATGTCATTTGTTACTGTTGTGTTTGTGATACGAGCTTCAAGGTAAATAAAGTATAAATGAGGAGTCTTGAGTGCTTATGTAATGTATGTTCGCTCCTCTTGAGATGTAAGATCAAACCTCAGGTGGTTTTAGCTCGAAGTAAACAGTCTCAAACATCACGCCACTGAAATACATTCATAAATTACTAAAGCAAGCAAGTCCTGTTCTCGAGGCACTCCGTTCTCATTTTTCCAGCGCTGGATTCATGGTCAGCTCATAAATAAACTTGACAGCATGAAATGCATCAGTTTACATGACCCCTACATTACTGTACACTGTACAGTGAGCCCAAGGCGAATTAATAATGTATGAATGCCATTGCATTAGATCATTTACTCACTTGGAAGCATGAACACACTTTGCAATTGAAACATAATATTTATAATATTAATATGAATATAAGTGTCCAGATATTTCAGATAGTCACTGCAACGATTATTATCGTTTGCCAAAAAATAAACTATTTTTGGTATTGAAATAAAGCTGAAATAAAATAAAATATAAATATTAGTTGAAAAACTTAAACTAAATGAAATTTAGAAATGCTGAAATGTTGCTATAAGTTTAAGTTGAATGAGCACTGAAATGTATATATTTAACCTATAAATGAATAAAAGCTTTCAGTTGAAGCACTACCTAGAAAGCAATACAAATTAAAACTGAAATAGAAATATTTAAGCAAAATAAATAAAATAATTTTAAGCACAACAATTTCTAACCATGAATAAATAAATAAAATAAAGGTGAAATATAAATAAATTTACGCTAAATAAATGTAATAATTTTTAGTTGAATCACTAAAATTGCTAAATAAAAATAAATAAAAATTAAAACTGAAATAAAAATAAATTTAACCTAAATAAATGTAATAAGTTTAAGTTGAAGCATTCAAATTACTAACTGGAAATAAATACAAATTGAAACTGAAACAAAAATAAATGGAACTTTAAATGTAATTAAATAGTATTTTTTTTAAACTAATAAAAAAACGACAAAAAAAATAATCACACCCCCCCCCTCCCCCCCAAAAAAAACCAATTAGAATAAAACGGAAAATATAAAAATAAACCCTGATTCAAAATAGCAATACAAACTAGTAAATAAAAAAATAATACTAAAATAACACTTTGTTAAGAGATTGCTTTTTAAATTTCCCAAATAATTAAACATGCCATTTTGTAGCAGAAAGACTGAAATCGCATTTTGTTGTGAAACACTAATCTTTTGTTGGCAATCCTGCGCCTGTGATAGTTGTCTATGCCTTCACACCCTCATGCTGTTATTTAGCAGACACTTTCTGATGAAAGTGTGAACGAGTGATGGTGTAGTGTGCCGCAGGAGAGTGGCACTGAGGGTCGCTGGTGCCCGCTGACGCCCGCCGGGGCCCGCCGGGGCCGAGCTGACAGCGAGATGCACTCCTGCCGTGTGAAACGTGAGCGCGGGCCGCCGCGAGACGCTCTCTGAGTGATGCTGTTGGAGAGTTGTGATTACTCAGCACCTGCTGTCCGCTTGTGTTGCTGAACGGCCTCATGGGAGTCCTGTTTATTTGTGCCCGTCTCAAAGAGTTTGTGAACAATAGCGTTTATCACAGCGTTCGGTTCATAATTCATTTTTCCTCCAGGAATGGAGTGTGTGTGCCACGCTCATTTGCTATCACTCTTGTGTTATCGTCACATTCAAAAAGTCACCGGAAGAAAAATAGGAGCATTTGTTCAGCGACTAGATGATCAACTATCAGTCTCACGTCTCTCTTACAGTCTGAACGCCTGAAGTGTCTAAATGAGCATTTTTCTTCTTCCGTGACACAAGTGAGTGTTTATTCGTTCACACGTTCTGTTTTCACTGTGATGGATGAGGACAAATCACTTTAACGTTTAAGTTCATCGAATAACACATAAAGTGAGTTCACATACAGAACCGGTTCAACTGTTGAAAGAACAAATTCACTTATTTCAGTGAGGAAGACTGTGATATAGTCTGACCCAGAACATAAATCAATTTATTTTTTATTTATGTATTGTTTAGTTTTAGCATTTATAATGTTCATATAACATATATATTTTTTTTAGATTTTTTCCCACCATTTTGATATTATTTTAAATAAAATTGTCTTCCCCATTCTGATGCTCAGATGGAACTTCAGCAGATCGTCTTGACAATGTCTCTCTCTCTCACACACACACACACACACACACACACACACACACACACACACACACACACACACACACACACACACACACACACACACACACACACACACACACACACACACTGACACATTCACTCACATACACACACACACACTCACATTCACACACACGCACACGCAGACACACACACGCACACGCACCCGCAGACACACACAGACACACAGACACACACACACACACACACACGCACACACACACACACACACACACACTCACATTCCCTCACATTCACAGACACTCACATTCACACGCACACACACACACACAGTGACACATTCACTCACATTTACACACACTCACATTCACACACACTCACATTCACACACACACATTCACACGCACACACAGACACATTCACACACACACACACACACACACACACACACACACACACACTGAAACATTCACTCTCACACACACACACACACACACACACACACACACACACTGAAACATTCACTCACATTCACACACACACACACACACACACACAGTAAAGTAAACGAGTGGTTAATTGCACATGAGACATGAAGAGCTGTCATAAGATCAGGGATCATCTGAGCGGATGCTGAGGATCTATGAGCTCGAAACTCTCACACGGCACCGTTTCAAAGTGAACCGGATGATGTGCATATAAAGCTTGCATCTTTAAAACATAATGTCAAACATCTCATACCTGCGCAGCCATAAATGAAAGATCCATGACGATCTGGTGCGTTTAATTCCTGGATGAAGTGTCTTCAGTTCCTCATGGGATTTTCACAGCAGGTTTCCTGACGTTTACAGAGTTCATCCTTACAGATCCAGAGTTAACACAGAAATCAGGAACGAGTCGACGTGAAGAGAGAGAGGAACAGAGAGAGAGAGGAACAGAGAGAGAGAGAGAATGAGAGAGAGAGACACAAAGAGTCCCTCATAGCCACAACATTGGTGTTTTCTCTCTCTGTTCTTCTCTCTCTCTCTCCCTCTCTCTCTCCCTCTCTCATTCTCTCTCTCACTTTCTACCTTTCATGTCGTGTCACATCATACGTGATCACAAATGGCTGAATGATTTTAGATGTTAAATGTGTCAAGAAAATGTCCCACTCATATTTCACTTCAGGACCAAAGGAAAAATAAGAAAATGTACTTTGAATGAAAAAATATATGCCCTATATGTATGCCCTAAATTCTTATCACTGTAATGCAAATTTTTTTTTTATATATATATATTATTTGCTTTATGCTATTTGTGTTTTATTTTTTTAATTAATATATAACAATCTTAAATATTATTTTCTTTAATTATTATTTAGCTTTTTATTATTTATTATTTATTTGAATAATAAAAATAAGAGACCAGACACATTACATTAATAATTTTAATTATTAATGAAAATATATTTACAATTAAACTAATACATGAACACATTATACTATAATATCATAAAATTAATGTCTTAATACAAAACTATCTTCATGGTTTTCATTGTGAGATGCATTTTATTCATGCAAAATATAATTTCTTATAATTTTTTCCCCTTGTGATTTTAGGGTACACATTTTTTGTAGCTCCACATGTCTTGAATGTCAGTATTTAGCGGGGTGTAAATGAGATTACTGAGGTCTTGATCTGATAAACTCTCAATCGAATGGCACAGATGTCTGGAGAAACATCTGAGATATTGAGGAGATCTCATGTGTGTTTTGGGTTTGGTTCTGTTGTGTTGGTCATCATCAGTCACCACTGATCCCGTCTCGATCCGCTTCACTGTTCTGTTCGGTTCACTCCTGACTTCACGTTCACGCTTCACCGTCACATGATGAGTAACGTGTTGAGCTGATTTCATGCTCCAGCGCTCCTCCTGTGGCTTCAGGTTTATCTGACCAGTTTATATTATTTCAGGTTGTCCATTAAAGGGGTCATATAATGCCATTTTTATACAAGTTAATATGATTCTTTAGGGTCTAAATAAAAAGTTTGTAATATACTTTAATTAAAAATTCTCATTAGAATTGTAAGAAAACACTCATTTTACCTGGTCAAAAACAGCTCTGTTTTCAGCACGCCATTTCAGTGCATGTGTCTTTAAATGATAATGAGCTTTGCTGACTCCGCCCCTCTGTTCTGTGGGCGTTTAGACACAACGCACGTGGAGTGTTGCCTTGACAACAGTTGAGGGGATGTTTTGGAGAGAGAATGGCAGCGGGAGTCACTGAGGACACATCTGTGCAGTGCAACCGTATCAGTTTGAACCGGAGTCGGAACAAGATGACGGCCCCGAAGAAGTTCGACAATTAAGGTTCTGAATGGTTGGTTAACGTAATGTCACTTTGATCTATCTTTGTATGTACTGGCAGGGTAGAGTAGTGAGATACGAATGCTGTGTGTTTACTGATGTATACGTTAGTTCATTGACAGATTGATGTTACAACTAATGGTCATGAAAAACTTTTTTTCGTGATTTGCAAAGATTAATATATTATATTTAATATGCCGCAGCGTTTAAAACTCTGGCCGCGCCGCTCTCACTGTGGAACCGGCATGAATCAAGCGCGTTTCCTCTGGTGCTGTTCGTCGAGCTACACAATAGTTAATCAGAAAATAGCACTATTGTATCTGGGTAAGATTTAACGCAACAACCAATGACAAAAATGTATCCAAAATCCCCCCCCCCCCACTGCCACTCCCCACTACAGACACTGCCAACACACATTTGTAAAAGTGCATGTATCATTATATGACCCCTTTAAATCTTCAGTTTGATCTAAATATCATCAACTTGTTGATATGTTAAATTATGAAGACACAATTTAAAATATACTGTATGCCATTGCCCCAAATTGTCCATTGTCATCGACCTAAATTCACCCTATATACAGTCGTGGTCAGAATTATTGGCACCTGATAAATATGATCAAAATAAGGCTGTGAAAATAAATCTGTAATGTTTATCATTTTGATCTTTCATTTAAAAAAAAAAATCACAAAAATAAAACCTTTCATTGAAGTAAAACTGATGAATGTGGGGGAAAATCACGTTATGAAATACATGTTTTTCTCCAAAACACGTTGTCCACAATTGTTGGCACCTCTAAAAATTATTATGGGTAAAATATCTCTGAGATATATTCCCATTCATATTTACATATTTAGGCTAGCACACCAGAACATAAAAATGTCTACATGACTTCTTATTTCACAGAACTATAAATATGAGGAAACACAAAGGCCAAATTCCCTTAATCATCCTTCACAATGAATAAAACCACAGAATATAGTTCTGATGTGCAGCAAAAGATAGTTGAGCTTCACAAATAGAGAGTGTCTGTAAGAAAACAGCTAAAGATTGAAAAATCCCCGTTCCCTCCATCAGGGCAATAATTAAGAAGTTCCAATCAACTAAATCTTCCTGAAGAAGACGTGTGTCTGTCGTCTTAATGCAGGAGTTTGAGTGGACAAACACTCTCTGAGGATCACACTTGGAGAATTGCAGATATTAGTGCGTCCTGAGGTCAGAAATCCTCAAATATATCAAACCGCTTCTACTGTACATCAGCACATGTTATTCGGGAGGGTTTCAAGAACAATCATCCACAAACTCCAGCATATTCGGTTGTCGGACACGACTGGAACTTCAGACGGGATTCTGTGGTCAGATGAAACTAAAAGAAGAGCTTTCTGGCAGCGAACCCTCCAGATGTGTGTGTGCAAACTAGAGCTGGGTTTCGATTCAAATTTCAAGAATCGATTCGATTCCGATTCTCAAGATCTTGAATCGATTATAATTATTCGATTCGATCCGATCCGATCCGATTTTTGAGATTTAGATAAGTGTTTTTGTTTTTTCCAGCTGTTACCTGAATTACAGGACTGTAGTTATGCAACATATTGATACTATTAGGCTATTATAGACATTTAACTGCAAATTAATGGAGTATTGATGGTTGTAAAGAACAATCCCCCTTCCAGAGTGTTGATACAACTGCTTTCACAACCTTGCACTGGTGTAGACGACAGAGGACGCAGAGGTATATCAGCAGCAGTTAGGGCTGTCGCGATTACCGCAATCTTGTAGTACCGCGCTACTGACAAGTCAACCGCAGAGGATTGCAAGTAACCGTAGCGACCGCGATATTCACGTTTTTTTATAAGGCTATACCCTTCTTGTTTTGAACTTCATGTATGTGTATTGAATGTTAAACAAGTTCATTATGATAACAAACAAGACTGTTTATCGTGGTGATGTGTAGCCTACAGAGGCTTCGCACAGACAGTGAATGAGAGAGATCGGCAGAGCGCGTGCGGGTTACCTGCGTCTGTCTTTGAAGTCATATGTATTCGTGGAAAAAGGTTGCCGTGTCAAAGGAAAGCGAAATATTTGTCGTATCATCCTTTTAACGTTCACGTCACAGGTATTTACCATAAATGCGCGTCAGCAGCAGTGCTGGTCAGCATTCCACACGCGAGGAAGCCGCGGGGAAATAAAATCAGCAAGTCACGCATTGAATCAATGCCATATTGGTCTCTAATAAGTGAAGCATCAGCTTCAGTGTTACCCATGCGACGCATTGCTGCTCAGCTGAGCCTTGAAAAGTGGAACTCAAAGTTAAAAATAATTAACACCTTGTTTCATTACCTACATCTCTTTAAATGATTCAGCTTTTTTGAACGTGTTCGTTGAATGAACGAATGACTCACTCAAAGCCCGTTGTTGTAACAGTGCGCGCTGAGTGAAAGCCTTTCAATGCGCATACAGGGATCTCCTAGTCGCGGCAAGTTAAAGTTCACGGGGAAAATGTAAAATCCTCTGAGTTACGGATCGATCTTTAGAAATTAATATGAAAATCGATTCAGAATTGGTGAATCGATTTTTTCAACACAGCCCTAGTGCAAACAGGGATAAAGTCCCGCATGTACGGTTAAACACACCGCTGGATCTCTAATGTTGCGGGCCTGTTTTTCTGCTGGAGGTCCTGGACTTCTTCAGACACACGGATCATGGATTCTAGCAAATATCAACGGATACAAAATCAAAACCTGACGGCCTCTGCTGGAAACCTTGGATCCAAAATCAACACAAACATGGGTCAGAAAATGCAGCTTCTGCCACGGCCATCCCAGTTCCTGAGCCGAAGCCTAGAAGACTGAAGAGGAGAGGGAATCCACATGGATCTGGGAATCTGAAGCATCTCTGATCTCCAAACTCATCCGGCATTATAGGAGACCAACCAGAGCTGTTATCTCGGCTATAAGTATTGAATAAATGGGTGCCGTTAATTGTGGCCAATATACCGTAAAACTTCTAATAATAGCCGAGTCCCAAATAGACGCCTGTCTATTTTACACGCCTGGTGTGGCTGCAGGTTTGGGTAAATAAAGGCCGGTCTCAAATAGAGGCCGGGTCTGTTTTTTAGTTTCGGGTTGTATTTAATCCTCTAAAACCGTCAGATCGTCCGCTTTTTGGCGCCCGCCAAAGCAAATTTTTGTCCCTCCAAAGCCTTTTTTGATCGATGAGTGATGTAGAATAGAATGACTGCTGCGCTTGACAGGGCGCGTTACGAGCAGAGAGAGAGAGAGAGAGAGAGAGAGCGCCCCAGCCGCGCGCGCGCACTCTCACGTCTTCAAACAACACGAGCGCTGTCTTGCTCTCTCTCCCTCGCGCATATTAATCAAAATCAATTGACGCGATAGTAAAAGGTCGGAAGACCGCAGTTTCACGTGGAGCATTTGGAGATTTTTTAGAGATTAGAGACAGGCCTATACACTCAATGAACAACATCTCAACACTAAATTATAAAGGCCTGTCTCATATAAACGCCTGTCTCAAATACAAGCCGGTGCAGTTCGACGATTTGGGAAAATAAAAGCCCGGGCTACTATTTGAAGTTTTACGGTATATTGGAGAAAAACACTTATTAAATAATGATATTTGTTTTAGCAGCAACAGAGCTTTCTTATAAAATAATATGTAAGGCACTTTATGAACACATGCTGAAATGTGTTTTCTCAAACTCAACCGTTCTTGAATCTCCTGCTGTTAATTGAACGTCCATCATTTGTGTGTGTTGTTCAGATCAGTCACCATTATAGGCTGGTTCTGGTTTGGTTCTTGCGCAGTCAGCCGTGACCTCCCCTTTCACTTCCCATTTCGTGTTTGCAGCTCAAAGCCACTACATAGTGCTGACTGCAACAAATGAGAGCATGTTTTCATGGCATGTTCGGCTCCACATCAAGCTGGCCGAAGCCCTGATCCCCAGTGACAAGAATTATTTATTGAACCGGATCTGACCAGATGCGAGTCACCTTCACTTCAACCGGAATTCCCTGGAATCACACTTGTGTTCTAAAGTGCTTTCAAACATTCTAGTTTAGTTGTTGGAACCTTATTATGTCCAGTTTTTACATTCATGCATTTGACATGCAAACTATCCAAACGTAGCCTGGTAATACCAAACTCTGCTACTTCGCTTTGCTTCGTAGACAGAGTCTGGCATGGCATAATTGAAAAGTGTTTTCTTTCTCGCTGGGGGGGGGGGGGGGGGGGGGGGGGCGCTCGTCTGAAGTATAAAATCATTGGTTACCCGTAAGCCAGTCACATATCGTTTGGTTATGACACGTGTTATTCGCCAGCCCAGCCGCATCGAACTTCCACTGTAAACACACGTATGATGTGAAAACGAAACCATCGAGCGAAATACCGGAGTAAACATGGCTAACCGAGTTTTGCTGCCTCCTTAACCTGATCCTCCATGAGTGCAGCCAAGGGGGACACAATCACAACTATCGCCTTGCCGGCCTTTGGCCTGCCCAGTTTCTCGCTGACGATCGGTAATAGTTAATAAATTAAACTTTTCCCAAAACCTGTCGGGAGTAGGGCCACGACATCACCTCCACTCAAAATGTTTACCAAACACTCTTCTTGTTCGGGCTTCAGTTTGGAAATGCCGGGAATATTCTCCACAACAGAGCGAATTGCATCCCGTGTCTCCATATCCGCGGTCGTTTTCGATTTCCCCAATCTTAAACTCGGTGCTTAGCGTCTACGTCACGGCTCTCAGCCCGCCCTCTGTTCGTTGATTGGCCGGCTGTTTTCAGGCCGGAGGAAAACTGAGAGACATGTCGATGTCTCAGACTGAGAAGCGAACTGAAATTGAGCGGAAGTACGAAGTCTGAAGTAGTCAGGCTAATCCAAACGTGCATTCACACACTTCAGCTTTAAAGGCTGTTCAAGCAAGACCGTTGGTCTCAATGTTTTCTCTGAACGTTGTGACAGCTAGAGCAAACCAAGTCAGTAGTAATCGTAGTTTTGAACTTTCCAAAAGTTTCAGTTGCATCACCTTGACATCATGACATTCATACATCTCATCCCAACCTGTTCAGTGGTCATGTGTGTGTGTTGAAGGGGAACGTTCACTTGTGAAATTGGTGGCAGTTACTTCAAAGTCTCCCAGTTTCTCTGCTGATCTCCCCGAGGATGCTGAGCTTATCCCATACGGCACTGTGAGAGAGAGCAAACTAAACAAGAGTAAGACATTCATCGTTTTCTCATTTAGGGATATTCAACTACACACACACACACACACACACACACACAAACATAAATGCAAACATATTGTTCACAGAACACATTTACATTTATGCATTTAGCAGATGCTTTTATCCAAAGCGACTTACAAAATAGGAACAAAAGTAATTAGTCAAAGAGCCAAGAATATTTGTAATTTGTAAGTGTTGCACTCTTGCATTCTGGTGATTTTAAATGGCATGTAGGCATTCGTATTCACCACTGGGAAGCTCGGGGATCATTTATGAGGGGCCATAATCTTTAAACGTGCCAGAGGGGAGAATGATTGCTGCTGTGACTTATTATTTATTAGCTTTTCCACAACAACATTGCCTTGTTTTGTCATTAAAGTGATGCATATTTACATATATGGATAATCATTTGAAGCATATTATATGTATTGTATACTCTGTATTTGAGAAAATTCCAGAACCACCAGCAAGCTGACTATCTAGATCGCGCAGTGATTGTTTATATGTTTTGTCAAGGAATGGGACGCTGAATATCCTTTTGGCTTTAATAAGATTTCCTCAATAAATAGGCAGGGATAAACCTGGTGATAAACCATGATAAACCATGAAGACATTAAAAAGTCATTGACCGTTTGATATTTTTCCTATTTAAAATTTGACTCTTCTGTAGTTACATCGACTCTTCTGTAGTTATTACGCAGGAATGAGAGTATAGTTCCTAGCCATATCAGCCTAGAAAATCGCAACTTTACATTTTCCGTCGGTCTTAGTGCACGATGTCACTACAGAAGAGTCAAGTTTTAAATAGGAAAAATATCGAAACTCTTTGGTCATTTTTTTTTTGAGAAATGCTAATGGTCTTGTCCACTTCAATGATGTATGCTAAGCTATGCTAAAAGTGGTACCGCCAGAACCGGAGATCGGCTGAATGGATTCAAAAACGGTAAAACTCAACAGTTTAACTCTCGGGGAGTTGTAAAATGAGCCTATTTCCAAAAAAAGTGGAGTATCCCTTTAAAGCCGGTAAAAGAATGATGCCTCAAATTGAACTTTATTTAATCTCACTGATGATTATGATTGTCTGATTGTGAGACTGCATTGTGAAATCCAGGACGGCTGTCTTGTAACGTCTTCATATTTCATGACAGGATTGCTGGCGTTCGCTCTCAGTCTGTTCTCTGGGCACTCTCAGTGTTCGCTGCACTTCCTGGAAAAGCCGAACTGTGTTGTTTGTGCTAATTAGCAGAAACCTCAGCCAACCTGATCTTGCCCTTAACCAACCCGCTTCACCCGCTCCTGGCACGAGCACTAGTTACTGCATCATGTTTCTGACTCTGAACAGCATTAATATTTAAGGGATAAATATTGATTTGATCTCTCTTCTGGCCCAAGTGCTCAATGTGGGCCGTCTGATTGAATCAGGGCTTGATTTATGAGCGAGCTTGAGTTTAGCGTTCTCTAAAGGCCTGTCAGTGTGTGTTTGGAGATGTCACAGTGATAAGGTCATCTACGCACCGCTCTCACACAGGTTTGCTCAAGGAAACGGATGGGAACTCAAAGGTGGGCAGCTCAAATCATCCCAGCTTCTCTCAATGTTATGAACAAACCTTCTTCCAGTCATGCTAATAAAAGTTATCTGGTCTTTAATAATGTTCTCAAAACGTTAGCACAACATTTAAAAAAAAAATACAAATATATATTTTTTAACATTTTACTGAATCACTTAAAGGTACAATATGCAGGATTTTTCGCCACCAGGGGTCGCTAACCTCTTAACAAAGGCTTAAATATTGTTTAACAACACATATCCGATTGTATTTAATTGCACTGCCATAATCTCGGTCAAAACACAAGTGATAAAAAGCATTACCAAAGTACAAAGAGCAATATAACTGTGAATTTTCATCAGCATAACGATCACTTGATAGTTTTTGAGGTGAATCAACATAATATGCATAATGATTGATCTGTCACGTCATATAGGCCTATGTATCTCGCATTGTTTATAAGTGATATTATTGACAGTTGCATGTGTTGCAAGGAAACACAGATACATCCTTTTGTTTTATGTACATTTGCTCACCTGTCTAATAAAGCTGACGAGTCGTGACTCGTGAAGCTCTGTCGAGTCCAAGTTAGTCGCGGACGCTAGCTCTCGGCATCTCGAAAACGCCACGCTGATATTGATCCTCCTTTTAGTTCTCCTTGTTTTTCCCAAAGTCTGCTTGCCATGGTCTATGTTTGAAAGAAACAAGAACTGCGTGCGCTAAACGTTACGCACTACGCAGTTGTCCACGTCTGTCGCCATGGTTACGTCATGGCTATGGCAGTACGAGCGGAAACCGAGGATAGCGCGGATATTGCGTCATTGACAGGCGACATTTTTTTTCCGTGACGGCCACTTATTTAAAATTGGAATTTCTCTGAAATAAAAAAATCTTTGGAGACTTTTGGGATATTGTAAGTTCACAACTGCAGGAAATATATCACACTGTGCAAGTGATTTTGGGATATTTTATTACAAAATTCCTACATATTGTACCTTTAAATTAAACCGCTGTGCAATTCTTTGAAATCTATGTAAAAAAAATCTGAGACAAAGTTGATACATTTATAAATCTTTATCATTAAAAACATTTTTTTATTCAAATGTCAAATGTTCAGATATTTGTATTGAACACATTATCAGTATTAATGTTTCGCAGGTGAATTGTTGCAATGCTAAAAAATACTTCAAGTATACTTATTACTTATTTAAATAAGATATATTAGCATTAAAATTATAGTATTTTTATAAGCGTTAATTAAGAACATTTTACAAACAAAGTGTGAGTGATATTTACTTGAAACCAAGTGAACTTTACTTGAGAAACCACCTAGAATTGTGTGTAGGCTAAATTTACTTGCAACTTCTGATTGAAAATTAAAAATCTATACTCCAATTATGAAACATGACTGCATCTTCTGAGCAAAATATTCATGATAAATCACTGACTTCAAGAGGGAAACCAGAGCTGTAAAGTGTGGATATTCACATTAAGGTCCTTTGAGGTCATGTGACAAATTGATGAATTGCAGTTATTGCATAAATTATCAACGGATTAGGGAAAGAATAATTTATCTCCACTCTCTCCACAGGACGTCCTCAAGTTTTACACTTTGATAATAAGATTGTCCCTGTTCGTTTTAATCGGATGAGTGAATGAAGACGTGCTGTGTGTAAAACATTTTTTTTATCTCTCAGCGGAGTGGAATAAAAATGATTCAATACGTGCATTATTACAGAGAAATTATGATTCTACACAGTTGAACTGAAACTGCTGTCCTGATATCATGCACAATGCTTCGCTGTTCACATGGAAAAATGGAATGAATTATTATTACTGTAAATATTGAAATATTTCCTCACAACTCCATTAATGCAATAAAGGTCAATGGCACTTGCTTAATGCTGATTGTCAATCATATAACCGTGATTTAATTATTAAATTCTCATAATAATTCACAGGATTTTAAAGCACACTTTGAAAAATTATACCATATGAAGAATTATAGGGTATAGAATTCTGCGTTGCAATCTCTGTTTTGTTCACTAGATGTCAGGAGTACTTTATTTTCCAGCACAGGTGAATCAGAAGAGGGGGAATGAATTTAATTAAATAATGAAATGAAATATGAATTATTTTTTTATTCCCCTAATCATGGCAAATGCATGTTATATAGACAAACGAAAATAATAATAAAGCATTTCATTAATTAATAACTTATTCTACATTAATTGGCATTGCATTTGTTTGTTTTTTTACAAATTCATTAATTAATAAGTCTATAAATAAAGTAATGAACTTTATATATATATATATAGCCTATATCCATTGCAGTAAATGTGGGTTGCAAAGAGGGTAAAGTAGATATAAAAAAATATTAGTAATTTTATGGAGTAAATAATTATTATGTTATGCAGTGAAGAACAATATTGCTTTTGCAGTAAAGAAGTATAAATGACCTTTTGCTGTATCTATATCAATATCTTAATATCTTGATATTGCATTGTCAGAGCCACGGCTGCCAGTTTTAGACTTTAGAAGAATTAGACTTAAAACTGATGGAGTGAATGTCTTTTCCTGCTCAAATCCATGAAACATGTTTATTTAGTTTGAGTTACGGTCCGTGCTTCTCTGAGCTGAACGTCTCGCTGAGATATGATGAACAGCAACAGACAGGTGGAGTGTGTTCTCTATCAGTGTGAAGCGCTCCAGCAGAGGGCAGTGTGTCACACACACACACACACACACACACACTCACTGACCAGACACAAACCTCAGCATCTCCTGAAGACGGTCAAACACAGTGACACATCGACGTCAGACGTCCTCATGCTTAAATCTGACTCGAACACAATCTGTTGATGAACACGGGTGCCATTCTAGCGCAGGCCGTCCCGTCTCCTTTAGTCTCCGCTGACCTCATTACAGCCAGAGCCGGTGTCACTATCATTTACAGCTTCATATTGCAAAATAACGCTGATGTTCCAGGTTGCATGCAGCGTCTGCACACATATCCTTTAGGCTTTATTTCCACATGCATGTTTGGTTGAAGATTACAGAGAAAACAAATCAGCTTTCCACTAAAATGACAGAAAACATCAGATGCCGATCAGATGTGTCTGTGAGCGTGTGAATTATATAATATAATGAACTTCTCTAGGTGATTTTTGTGGCACAATCTGTTGAGGTTTGTCTTGCATGACACAAATTGGTTTTTGATAATTAAATGCAACATTAAATCAAAATATGATTATTGTGGTTAATAGTATACCACAGCACTGGAATTACCATAGTACATTAACAAAAAACGATTAATACCATGATATTTTTGATACTTTTTGTTTGTCTGTGAATGCACAAAAAGCTTTTAGCAAAGTTTAGATAAGTTTGATGATCTTTTCCCTGCTATTAATCTAACCGATTTTTTAAAAAATATTAATTTGATACCACAGACATGTGTATACAGTATGAGACAAAAGCTCCTTCAAAAAAAGCATTAAATAAGTTGATTTGTACAACATTTTAATGGCACATATGAAGTTTTTAAATGATTATTTCATTTATTTTGTATTTTATTTATTTGTTTTTCATTGCATAATGTATCCACAGTAGTCAACGTTTGAAGTGGATCAATAAAGCTCATCAAAGTTGTCCTAAGACAAGAACGGGTATTGTTCAAAATTCATGTATAACTTTGATGAAAGGTTTTGATCCACTTCAAATGTTGACTATTGCCTAGCTCTTTAATATAAAGTTGTATATATAAGTATGTCTAACTTTATCCACATACAGTACTCTCACATAAAGCAAAATATACTTTTCTGTAAAGCTGCTTTGAAACAATGGGTTTTGTGAAAAGCGCTATACAAATACATTTGAATAAAGAAATTTGAATTGATCAAAAGTGAAAGAACCCTGGCGGGGAAAAAAAATCAAGCTGACGTTCCTGTGCGTGAGTAAATATTAGCATAATTAATCACTGTCCAAACGTCAAGCACAACACAAGAGCTCCCATACGATTCTGCACAGACTGCTTTCAGTCAAGGTCAGTGGATCTCAGAGATGCGTCTGTCAGATGTGTGATCACTGAAAGCTCTCAGCATCTGCTCTGCAAACCTCTTTTGTCTGCTTTGTGTGTTCAACATCTGTGCATCGTATTTAAAGTTGATTAACACACGTGTAAGACGTTACGCATCACTCACACATTACTCTACTAGAAAACCCTTTAATAAACAGTGTCTGTTACACTGAGTGCCAATAGTCCGGCTTGTTGGCAGAGGCTATTTACACTGACTCCGCCCACTGACGTCTGATTGGGCCAGACACAATTTAAATCCGCCTTTTGCCTAACTCTTTCTTCTCACTTTTCCCATCGCATACCAGATTGGAAAGGCATTCATTTTCAATAAATATGAATAAAATATGTAAAAAGGGGAATTAAAGTGCCTAACGGTTATTTAATAATAAAGTGTTTATCGGGTAGGGTTATGTTTAGGGAGGGCTTTATTGTCCCAATAAGGTGGGATTTATTTAATAAATATAATCATTTACACTCAATATTATTGCATACTGTTTTATAATGTACACAAATAATGAGGTGCAAATAGCATCTAACTACTATTTACTAGCCTGGATGCCAGCCGAGCTTAGCCCCGCCCACAATATTTGAGGTTGGGAGGTTCGGTCTGGACTTGATTCGTTGAGAAGCAAGTATGCCTGAACCAAAGCTGTTCGGACCAATCAAATTGCCAGGGCGGGTTTTATACGATGATGGACAGATGATCAACAGTAACGAAATCACGTCACCAAAGAGCGCTTGGGTTGAATTCGTTTACAACAAAGATGGCCGCCGCTGGAGAACTGAGATGTGTAGATTCAGCCGCCGCGTCTGTTATAGAAGATGTAGACAGCGCATTCATTTTAAAGGAGGAACAGAGAACCGCGATCAAGGCATTTGTCGATCGGAAAGATGTTTTCGCCGTACTTCCTACGGGATTCGGTCGATCCAATTGAGTGCAAAGGCATTTTCTTTCCTGGTTCGGTTGAAACACGCCCCATAATAACAGCTCAATAGAGCCATATCAGACTCACATTCTGACTAGCATCTGAGTATGACGACGTCAGGCTAACTATTTACACCTTTGGCAAAGAAAATAGGTATTTCCCCTTATAAAACAGGGACACTCAAACCGGTGCGCAACGTTTTGCTACGGTTTCCGGGTTGAACGACATGTTTCCTGGAAACGGTGTGCAGCGGGGTTTGAGATCCGTTTTCTCTTGTTTGGTGGGTGTGTCAAAAATGTCCGCCCAATCAGCAGCAACATGTATATAAACCACGCAGTGTTAAAGAGACAGCTCGCACTCGTACAATGGGTCCAAGTAAAGTCCTTTACAAATGTGTCCTGCAGCTCGGGATACGCAACAATTGACCTATGGCTAAGCCACGCCCCCTCCACTCACTCGGACACACAGTCAACACTCGGTGACAGGCGCTATGGCAGCTGTCACAGTAGGAGACATTTCACAGGAGGCAATTGATGATTTTTGGAGACAGAAAGATTATATATCGACTCAAAGTCACCAAAAGGGCATTAACTATTTATTGGAGGGTTATATTAATAATTTTATTGTTGAGGTCGATGAAAAGCTTCAGTTCCAGGCAAAAATGTAAATGTGATAAACCGCATCTCGTTGCCATCACCATCTCAGACAACAAGATAGAGGATCAGCATTGTTCATGCACTGCATTATTTACATGAATCATTCAGCACAACATTGCTATCATTTGTTATCTCGGTTATTTACAGATACGTTAATGAAGCTAAGTGACATGATGTACAACACAGCTAGAAGCTAACGTTAACGTTTTCTAATGTTAGGCTAACGTTAGCCTAACGTTACATTAGAGATGTTAATTAAAGATAACGTTCAAATACGTTGTTGACCTAGAACAGATGTAGACATCCTTGTTTAATTCTTGTTTAATTTATCCACGTGGTGTTGTGGTCTACCGCATAACTTTATCCAGAGTAGACACGACATATCTCGGTTGAGATGTTTGGGAAAGGGTAAAAAATACACACCGTCACCCAGCCTCTCGGGATACCTAGTGTCGGAGTTGCATGTACCCCATGCACACCGTTTGACCATTTTAAACTTAAAATGACAAGAAAAAACATATAAAAACGAATGAAAACTGACTAACTGCAATGCATTTCATGGAAGCAGAGAATGTCCGAGTGTATTGGGTTAGCTATGCGCACTGTGATTGGCTCATCGCATTTGGGGGCGTGGCTTATAGGTCAATTGGAGATATTAGAAGACATGTTTGTCGTAAGAGTTTTATAGTAAAAATATAGCATATCAACAGTGATCAGCAATAATGATAAGCCTAATACTCACAATAAAAATAATAAGGTCATATAGATCATAACACAGTCTCGGAGGTAAGAAGTGGATTATCCTTCACCTGAAATGTTGGTCTTTTCATCCTGAAATACGAGGCAAATGTTGGGTCACAATAATTAGGAACCACAGTTTCCACAAATCCCTTTTATTCTGGACGGCAAGGGCTGTGACTGTAATATTGACCGCATGTTGCGGTATTAAACATGTATTTATACCGATTTCATCAGGCTCTGAAAATTCTTCAAAAAGAACACAAAGTCTCAGCTGCCGTAGGTGCGTCATCAGAACAGGGTGTTCAACGCACCACCGTTTCCGTTTAAAAAGCATTTTGCAACTTTTTGCCGGGGCTGAACACAGCCCTCATAGTTCCGGTCCTTGATTCTGATTGGTTGAGACGCCGTTGTAAATTACTCTACAAATGTACACCGGTGACCTCATCACATCAGTATTACTGAGCCACTGCATCTGTGTGTTGTTGCGATTTCCATGTTATGTATTTCAGCAAAACGAACTGATTATTAGTTATGCAATGAATTTTGAGTGACCCCGTTATCTTGGATCATTCACCTTTAAGTTTGAGACCCTTCCCTTCAAAGAAAGTCTTCTCATACGTGATATACAATGATGTGCGCAGGCAGGGACTATTTTTCTAGCGGAAGGTTGGCAATTAATGATTTAACTTAAAAAAAAAAGTAACATATTTATCCAGATATTTTGTGTGTGACAACCCTTTAATACAAGCAAAAAGCCCCGTGAAGCCGTGGTTTACAGTGAATTAAAGAGGTTTAGCTGTTCAAAATGAACTGTAAAACATGACTTCTTGAGGCTGGTTGCTTTAATATCTGTCAATGAAGTCAGAAAAATAAACGTAATTCAAAGGGAAAACCAGTTTCTGACTCCACTGGCAGATTTTTGTTCTTGTTTTTTAAGCATAAACTTCAGAAAACAAGACTGTCATTTTGCTTCTCAAGTAAATGTATCTTGATTTAAGAATGTTTCGATGTTTGTACTGGAAAACAAGACAGAAATAGCCAATCAGTGTTTGCAGTGTGAGGTCTGATGTAACAGTGACCCATGCTGTTTGTTTTCTCCACATTTCCAGCCGATCAATGTCAGGGGTCGGAATGACAGGGATAAACACGAGGGAAAGAGGTGACAGAAACACACACAGAGCAGACGGGAAACATGATGGGACGAGGGCCAGTGCTTCTATTTTTGCCATCTTAGAAAATACAATGAATGTACTTGTGATGTGTGATACAGTGGGGTGCTTTTCAGCTTTAGTTCGTTCCAATATTTATTTGCAGTAAAGCAGCAGGTCATTTGTGTCACGTGTATCATACAGTCTCACAGTAAATCTGTCACAAACACATGCAGACATCAGCATGTTTCTCCTAATAATATATATTTTTTGTGTATTGACACAAACACTGCTTTTTCTAGATGTTTTAATGGTGAATTCATGGCTTATGTTTATTTTCTTAACACATTTGGTGCATGGCGAGTATGCAATATTACTTTTCAGGCCAGATTTTATAATTATGTATATATAAATGTACACTACTGTTTAGGGTCGGAAAGATTATTTAGCTACTGTTTTGAAAGGAGTATCTTCTGTTCACCAAAGCTGGATTTATTTGATCAAAAATACAGTAAAAACAGTTATATATTATTACAATTTAAAACATCTGTTTTCTATGTGAATATATTAATAAATTTAATTTATTTCCTGTGTTCAAAGCTGAATTTTCAGCATTATTACTCCAGTCTTCAGCAGAGGTGGAAAGAGTAATAAAATATTCTACTCAAGTAAAAGTACTACTACTTCAATTAAATTTTACTTAAGTACAGGTAAAAGTACCTGTCTAAAAATCTACTCAAGTAAAAGTAAAAAGTAGCTCATTTAAAATTTACTCAGAGTAAAAGTTACTGAGTAACTTTTTTAACAGCGGGGGTGGGGGACTCTCCCGTGTAGGCTTGTAATGGTATGAGATTTTCACAGTATGATAACGTCTCGGTTTATCACGGTTTACAGTATTAATCAATTATTAAATAAATAAACTGTATTATTAAATTATGGGTATTATTATTATTATCATCATCAGTTAAAATGACAGTTAAATTAAAGGGTCACTTCAGGATTTAGCATTAAGCTTTGTATCAGTAGAAAACCTGTAGTATTTTCGAATTACGTGCCCCCCCTCCTCCCTCCTCCCCCCTCCCCCCTCCTCCTCCCTCCTCCCCCCCCCCCTCCTCCTCCCTCCTCCTCCTCCTCCTCCTCCCTCCTCCTCCCTCCTCCCCCCTCCTCCTCCCTCCTCCCCCCTCCTCCCTCCTCCTCCTCCTCCTCCTCCTCCTCCTCCTCATATCCCCTGATATGAGAGATTTATAGCTAAGCTAGCAGGCTCTTGTTCTGTGGAGAAAGCTGAGTAGTAGGGGTTACCATCCTCTTTTTCCCAGACGTCGAGATCGTCCAAAATGTCCGGGATTCAGCTTCTGCTTTCTGCAGTCGCCATTCATTGTTTACATGCACACCTTTTGTTTTAATCTAACTGAATTCATTCCGATTGGTGAATCTGAATGTAGTGTTTACATGAACGCTAAACAAGTGATCGGTTGATGTGTGTTTTGACATTGCTAAGAAAATTCCCGCTCCTCCGTGAGGGCCACGTTCTCCCGCGGCCCTTACTCGTCCTACTCGTCCACAGTAAACATAATGAATGGCGACTGTAGAACGCAAAAGCCGAATCCCTGACATTTTGGGCGATCTCGAAATCCCGGACAGACCGTCACGGAGACTCACTAATAGCCTAGACTTGTTGTTTAACTACTGCGCTCTGTTACCGGTAGGCGTGGCCTCCTAGGGCAGCAAAGCAAGTGCATTCTGGGAGTTGTTGTCTTTCATCCACATAAGCCAAAAATACATTTTCTGGCTTTTCTCAGTCTAGAAAGCTCCAAATTCAAAAATAATTTCACATTTCTTCAACATAAATGACCCATTTTACATACACATTCATCTTCCCAGAGGTGAAGTGCCCCTTTAATGAAAACAGGATTTTTTTTTGGTTGAACAAATGCTTTTATTATAACAAACTTGAAACCATTTGTTTGTTTTGTTTATTCAAATTTCAATAAAACATGTCTAATAAATTAAATTTGATAATTAATAATGAATTAGATTAACAACTTATTTTTAACATTAATAATTTATTAAAATGTTTAAGAAAAATATTGTCCTATGAAATTTTATTCAGAAAATGAATGTTTCTTTTTATGATTTAATCCAAATATATTATCAAAAATGGTTGTAATCAAATGTAAATTTAAAATTGTGTCCTTTTATTTTTTGGGGAAGCGCTGCGAAAACAGATTTACTAAATTAAACCATGGACAAAAAATATATTCCTTTAAATAATGTTTAAATAAAATGTATTATTAGTGTTGTTATTATTATTATTTAGAGAAGTAGGCTACGTTCTATTGTATGCCTATAATAGTAATATATTTCTGTCCTAATTTCTCCTAGTAAAACCAAACTTTTATTTTGACGGGTTGTAGTGAAGACCAAAAGTGTAAAAAAAAAGTGTTTCAAAGTGTATTTGACAATGGTTTATCTCAAATAAAATGATGAAAATGCTCATTAGGCGTTCTCTCAGCGCAGCTCTGGAAATGTTCATGTATTCATATCCTCAAATTGTTTGTGAGACTGAATGTCACGCGTACTTGAGTATGTAGTAAACAAAGCGGCGCAGCTCAGCAGAAATAGGGTTATATATTTACATGCAGTATTTTTGTGCTTAGCTTAAATATTCACAGACCATGTCGCGATTGGATTTATTGCACAGTTCTACTTTCCGTGTATTCATCCATCCATTATTTTGCGTGTTTTACGTGACATCTGCGTTGAATTTCATTTTCATGACTGGATTCCGGGGTTCCCTCTGCATCACGTAAATCGGGACATACCTTTATCTGCAGGAGGGATGGTGTCCTATATCCTCCTTTTGCAGCCACTTTGCGTCCACATTTCTTGCAAATTGGATATCTATCCTCGAGGACAACCACGCTTTTTTTCTACAAAGTATTTTCATACTGGCCATAATTCGCTTGGCGCTTCGGTTTCAGCTTCAGCTGGGTCTGCGTCACCTTTTTTGCGCGTTTGTTCTCCCGCCCTTCAATCAATGCAGTAGGTTTTCGGAGTGTTTTTTTCTTCTTTTTTTTTCTTGTATTATTATTTTTTACTCAGTAACGGATATGATTTAAAATGTAGCGAAGTACAATACTTCAAAGAAAACGTACTTAAGTAAAAGTAAAAGTACAGATTTTAAAAACTACTTAAAAAAGTAGAAGTAGGCCTACACAAAAAAACTACTCAATTACGTAACGCGAGTAAATGTAATTCGTTACTTTCCACCTCTGGTCTTCAGTGTCACACGATCCTTCAGAAATCACTCTAATATGAGGATTTGCTGCTCAATAAACATTTATGATTATTATCAATGTTTAAAATAGTTGTGATTCTTCATATTTTTGTGGAAACAGTGACACATTTTATTTTTCAGGATTCTTTGATGTTCAAAGTTCAAAAGAACAGCATTTATTTAGAATAGAATCTTTTGTAACATTATTAACTGTCAGTTTTGATCATTCCAAACTTGCTTTCAAAATCTTACTGACCCCAAACTTTTAAACAGAAGTGTGTATATATATATAAATATATAGCATAATTGCAGCACTGACTGTTGCTAGGCAACACTACACCCATGCCTCCCATAATAACACAGAATGTTATTAGCCACAGCTTTTTTTAGGAGTAAGTTGGTTCATTTTTACTCTACTTTCAATTACTTTTAATCTAACTTTAAGTCTTCTTCCAAAAACCTAAAAATACAACACACCTTATTATTCATATTTCCTTGATCCTCTTTCGTCTTTTTTTCCCCCTGAGGTTTATGTTGGATTTGGGATTGGTCATGGGTATCAGCGTCTCTCTGGTTTAGATCAGGATTTTTTTTTCAACGCTTGAATAAGTTTTGCGAGGGACAGGGAAGATGAAATGTGTGCAGAGCCCATGAAATTTATGTAAGACATGCGGCTCACCGCGAAACCATTTCACTCCCTTAACTCGGCCAGAGCGATTCAATGGACAACCTGTAATGTCCTTCTGATGAAAACCAGAAGCTTCATCATCTCACAGGTGTGACACGACCGGCCCTGAGCCACACGTGAAAAGATGAGATGGTTTTCTATATAGTACAAAAGATTTCCAATACAACTCCAAGTGATGATCAGCATTAGGCCCAGAATATCTCTGAGAGAGTTTCATTTTCTTAATCACCTCCTGTTTATGTTTGTGCTGGCGTTGATCGTGTTTACCGAAAATGAACAAAGACTGCGTTCAAATACCTGGATGACCTGAAGTCAATTACGTTTCGCAAATGAGACTGGCACCAGTGAGAGTTACACAGAATACAAGATCAGCTGGCTAACCTGAGACTTTGGATTATGTGTCTTTTTAGATCTCAATGTTGTCATATAAATGATGTTATTATTGTGTTTTATCACCACTTCATGTGTTTGGAAAAGCATGTCTCATGTGTCTGCGGTACTTACAAACTTTGGCACTTATACTGCCGTGCCGTTTAAAAAAATCAATATACACACACTTTGGGTCAGATTTACTAACAGTTGTCAGGATTTACTAAAGACATGCAGTGAAAAATTAGCGCTGGAAAGGCATGGACAGGGTTATTTTTGCGGCTTATCTCGCGCGTGTACGTCACTCATTGTTTACACAGAACAGAGATTGTAGGTAAGACGGCTAATTAAAATGGTACTAATTTGCGCTTATCCGGGATGTTTAAACCGTCGTAAAAGAAAACAATAAAAAAAATAAAAAAATAAAAAAATTGTATGAGTGACGTACACGCGCGAGTGATCACTTCCGGTGCTTTCCGGAAAAGACCGAAGCGCCGGCGCCCTCAGATCACTTGGACGTGGCTGTGTTTACAAGAGGTAAAAACGATATAAATACTGTTCGTTTTCTCACACAAACCGCTTGTTTCGTGTCTTAGGCCATCAATGTGTACTTACATTTACGAGTCATTAAATCATGTTTAATTTGGACTTCTCTGTGCATGCTCTTTGAGGTGGTGACCATAGACCTGCATTATATGACTGACAGACAAGAACGGTTTGACCTAAAAATATCAAAATTGAAAATACTGTGGACACAAAGACACCTACATCTTGGATGCCCTTAAGGTAAGCTAAAACATATGAAAAATTAATTTCAAAGTGAACTATCCCTTTAATGTTCAAAGTGCATGACAAATGAAGTTTTTGTCTCCTAAAAGAAAGAATCGATTCTGAACTGCTGAAAGGAGTCGTCAGTAACTCCAGTCTCAATTCCTGTTGCAAACCTACGTAACAATGTAACACATTTGCATAACGCTAGCCTCTGGTCTTCATTGGCTGAACAGCGTCTCTTTGCCCCGCCCTCAAACACTGTAGTTGTACAGTATCTGAGACTGGAAGAGTTAGGTTTGTGTTTATTCCAATGTAAATTCACTTTGATTCACTTCAAATCAAGTCAAGTCACCTTTATTTATATAGCGCTTTTTACCATACAGATTGTATCAAAGCAGCTTTACAGAGATAACATGAAAATAATACAACAAGTTTGTTTCTAGAAGAAAATTGCATCATCGTCCACCTGAAGTAAGGCAGATCAATAATATTGTTGAATATTAAAGGTCCCGTTCTTGGCGATTCCATTTTTCAAACTTTAGTTAGTGTGTAATGTTGCTGTTAGAGCATAAATACCTGTAAAATACCTGTAAAGCTCAAAGTTCAATGCCTAGCGAGATATTTTATTTAACAGAAGTCCCCTTTCAAAGCATACAGCGAACGGCCGGTTCGGACTACATCCCTCTACTTCCTTTTTTAATGACATAACTACAGGAATACACAAAAAAGGGGGCGTGGTCTTGTTGCACTCCCACGGAGAAGAAGCACTTCAGCTGCGCATGCATCTCCAATTTATGGTAAGAGGCGTGACCTTTCCGGGCAACGTGCGATAAGCTGCTCTCCAATCACAACACAGGAACCGCTGGCACAATCAGAACTCATTACGTATTTCTGAAGGAGGGACTTCATAGAACAAGGAAGTCATCGGGACGTGTTTTGGACAGTGAAAACAGCGGTATACAGATAAGTAAATTGTGTGAAAAATACTGTGTTTTTTTTACACGCGAAACATGAACACATGATATATTGCACACTGTAAACACAATCAAAGCTTCAAAAAAACCCTGAAGAACGGGACCTTTAAATGTCCCCAACTAAGCAAGCCAAAAGCCAAGGCGACAGTGGCCAGGAACCCAAACTCCATCAGTGACAGAATGGAGAAATAAACCTTGGGGGAAACCAGACTCAGTCGCTCAGTTCTCCTCTGACCAACAAGCGAACAGTGTGTGATTATGATTCAGGGAGCATTACAGGTCAGAAGTCAGATTGGATCAGAACATTCACAGTATTTATCCAGTTCCATCTGGGTGGAGGTCGGAGTCATCACGCCGGTATGGAGACGAGTTTGTTGAGGATCAGTGCCGATGGCTGTCGTGTCCATGAGGCCTTCACAGGGCTGATGAGGCTGGCACTTCAGCGATGCGTTGTGGTCGTGTCCAGGCGCAGGTTCACCGTCTGATCTTGATCCGGCCCGGATCCGGCTGACTTCAGTAAACCTCGGAATAAACGGAAAGACTAAGGGTGCTTTCACACCTGCCTCATTTAGTTCGGTTGAATCGCACTAGTGTTCGTTGTCCCTCTTGGTGCGGTTCGTTTGGGCCGGTGTGAATGCAGCGATCGCACTCGGGTGCGCACCAAAAGCAGACCAAAGAAGCGGGTACGCTTTCAAGCGAACTCTGGAGCGGTTCGTTTATGGTGAGAACGTGATCTGACCTCGAACAGACCCAACTGCCAAAGAACTGCACATTTTTGGACTAAACCAGCTGCCGTAGTCAAACAAAATTAATATTTAGATTGTCAAAAATGACTGACTCACCGCGTTCTGCACTCTCACTGAAACTCTCCTCATGAACACTGCAGTTGTCCACACTGCACAGGGAATCTCTTATTTATATCGCGTCTAGGCTTTGTTGTTTATGAGGGGGTTTGCGAAAGGATCAAGCTTGTGCTGATTCTGAACATACACTGTGAGCGAATTTTCCTATGTCTCCCGGATCTTCCTCCTCTTTGTTTACTTCCGGGAGTTCTGTTGTCTGTCTGCAACGAGTGATGTGAATGTTGTCACGTGACTGCATTTTAGTTTGTTTCATCAACTAATCGGACCAGAGCAATCAGTGTGTGTGAAAACGAACCAAAACACCTGAAATGATACAAAGTATAATTTTTTGCCCTTAGGCCGTGTGTCCACCAAAGCGTTTTTAGCCAGCTGAAAACGCTAGACGCTCTGCTGAAGACGCCTAGCTGTGGGCGCTTGAGAGCGTTTTGGCAGCACAGCGTTTTTTCCGTTGAGACGTTTCGTTGCTATGATACAGAATATCCGCAGCACACTTTACTTGTAACTGATTTCGCAGATAATTTGTTTAATTTTTCATCCATTTTGTTCGGTTAGCTCTGCTGGTTGATGTCGTTGTACAGAAAGAATGTTGTGACAGTTGGTCGGTGTGGTATTAGTCCCGCCTCTCCTCCACTGTGATTGGACGGCTGGGTAAAAAGTGACAGTGATGAGCGCTGCGTTTTATCCAAAGTTGAACATTTTTCAACTCTAGGCGACCAGTATAAACGCCGGGCGCTCGGCGCTTCAGCGAGAAAAAAACGTTCAGCACCTCGTTACGCTCATGGCGTTCTAAAAACGCGCCGCTCCCATTGAAAACAATTGAAAACATACACCAGGCGCGTGGAAAAACGCTTTGGTGGACACACGGCCTTAGTCCGGACCAAATGAACCGAACTACAGATGTGAAAGGAAAGTTGTTGGAAGTGTCCCCGGTTCGGGCTGACCTAATCTATGCAGCCTAATACAGGATAAGGACTCAGGCTCAAATTGATACGGTAAAACCGACGCCATCGTTACTGTTCATATCTCTGTGTATCAAGTGCTGAGGAAGCCTGAAACTCAGATATGGTAATTAACGTTTCGTTTCGACCAATCAGAGCAGAGCACCTCTCAGAAAGATGGAGTTTGGAGAGACTGAATCTTCGAACAAACCATTTTCAGACTCTTTGAGAAATGAGGTGATGTGCAATGTATATCATGAGAAAATTAAAGTGTTGTAAGAGACTCCAAAAAACAACCTTTAAAATAGCACAATAGGGGGACTTTAATGAAAATGACTCGATCAGGGCTGTGTTTCCCAGACCTAAATAGATGAGAATCCATTGGCACCAACTTAGGAAAGTGAAGCATTTGCAGTTATAGCCTAATACTTGTTTTGTATATCTATATTGTATTTCTAACCTATCCTAACTTTCCGGAAAAAAAAAAACTTTGTTGTAGGCCTACGTGTTTTACATGCAAGACATATGAAAGTCTGTATTTAATGCAGTTGTTTGTTCGCAGTAATAATCAGTTGTTTATTGAGAAACGGGGGACTTTGAAGGTTTTGTTCGTTTAGCATCTGGACGCTCTTTATCCAGGTAAAACAAAGCCTGAGAAAAAGGCTCCTGGGCTCATTTGAATTTCTGCAGCTGTGAATCTTCAAACGACATTGTTTATTCGCTCGACTGCATCATTTCACATACTGAGAGACATTTAGCTGTTTTTAGATCTCTCTATTCCTGCCTGTTTAAATCCAGAAAACCTCCTAATGAAAGACAAAATAATTTGGAGACACTATACCGTAAATCACACAAAGAAGTGTTCAAGGATCATTTGGTTTCTACAGATTTGTTGCGGTCTGTTCTTCATACTAGATTTTAGTTTGGACAGTCAAATAACTTTAATGACTTCATTGTGTTGTATTAACATTAAAAATCGAGTCCTTGAGCTCAAACTGGGCAGCGAGGCTAAACTCTGTAAAAATTGCTCTGTAAACGACTTGTTGCTAGGCGACCGTGCATAACGTCCATCCCATAATTACACAAAATGCATTAAGCTAGAGCTGATGCACAACAGGCGTAATACTGAAGAGAAAAAGGGCAACGTGTCCTGATGGTGTTTCACTTTGTCTAATTCCACATGAAGAAATGAGAAAAGAACATTTTTCAACAATTTTATCAATCTTTACTAAATCAGAAATAGCAATATTACATGTTCAAGTACATAAAAGAGTTTTAGACAAGATCGCCCCTGTACCAAGGAGTATCACCGTAATGCTGATCCATTTTATCTCCATAGATATGAATAGATATATACGTGAAAGTAAATTCATCTGAAAGCCACTGTTAACATAGTTGGAGTAGAAGTGTCGATGAAATGTGCAGATGATGAAAATAGACATTAAAGAGTGTATCTGATGAGACCTTCAACTACATTCTGTGTTATAAACTTTACATTGATTTTTCAAAACAGAAGCTGAAAGGAAAGATAGGAAAACACTAATACTGTAAAGCCATGGTCACACCGAGAACAAGAAGTATAAAGATAAATATAATGATAATTAGCGTCCACACCAGCGGACGATATCGTCTAATATTAAGAACCATTTTTAGAACTCTCGTTATAGTAATCGTTATCGTTATTAATAGTTATCGTCTATGGTGTGAACGGGCTTTTAGACTTTACAATTCTTCAAAATAATAATATCTCTTATAAAGTAAGATTAGCTATTAAACATAACGGCTAAAGAATATCTTGCAGAAATACAGGCACTTTATGCACTGACATCTAGATTTCATATAGTCTTATTATCAGAAACATACTTCACTGACATAATATACATTCTTTCATTCAGCAAATATCCTTTATGCTGCTGTTGTGCTTTTATTAACGTTAGTACAGTCTCATGTTGGTATTAAGATAAGATAATTACAATATCGCTTAAAAAAATTAAATGATTACCTTTAATTTCTAGAATAATAAAAATGAAATGTGCTTTTATGCTTCTGTACACCAATAAGCAACTAAATATTGCGTGTGAAATGTTTTGCAGATATGAATGTGACGATGTGTCGATCATTATTAAGGCAACACTGACTGTACGTACAGTATAATGAACGTAATATCCAACAGTCTGTTTGAGTTTACAGTAGTGGCCAAAAGGGATGTCCGGCTTTGGAAAAATCTTCACTTTTGGACATATTCACCCTTTATTCAAATGTTAATAAAAATGTGTTAAAATTTTTTGTAAGCATATTGTGCTTGGGGTCTATTGTTTTATTTGTGATATTAACTCTCAGGTAATAATATTAAAATTGTGTGGACATAATTTCTGGCCAGGCTGTCATACAAAGAAGTTATGAACATGCAAAAAGCAAGAGAGAACCACCGAAATATTGATAACTGATTAGTCGATGTATGTATTTTTTCTGTGAGCTTTTTGTTTTTCTATGCATTTTTTTTTTTTTGCATAGCTGTAGTTTGCCTTTTTTGCCAAATAATTACCTTATGTTTAGCGTTTTGTTCTTTCCTCATAATTAAAATATTTAAAAAAAAATATATATATATATATTTTCCTCACATTTTGATGGTTTAATCGAACTTCTAGGGTCATTAAGAACAAATCTCCCCTTCGGACATCACCTTTTCCCACTATACTGTAGTCGAGATTTCTCTCATTCAAAACAATGGGAAATAGTAAAATATTTAAAAGTTGCACATACATAAGAAACACCTTTACGGAAAATCACGTTTCAATATAACACCCCACATGTCTTAAAACTGCTTTAACCCACACAAAACAATACTGAACAAGAAAGAAGATCTGCAAAGCACAAAAATAAACAAATAATAATTCAATTTAATGCACCACAAAAATGGTTCAAACTAGCCGGAAACCGAAAACTACAGAATGTCATTATAAATGATTATGTATTTCCTCAAGGGTGTATTAAAATGCCTTCATGGCAGCACTGATGACAAAATTTCAATACTCTGGTCTAATAATAAGCTATTTATTGTAAACAGCAACATTTTAAATAAAGTAAGAGTAAACCTGAAATGTGTAAGAAATCTCACTGTATGTTAAAACATCTAATCTGAATGAGAACGTCCTGTGGATCGAGCCATGCATAGAAACGGTCCTGTTTCTCTGGCAGGGAATATCCGGAGATATGGAAATGGCGTGCATATTTACAGGTTATGACGTTCCGGATGGTATCGTCTGTGTTTGAAGGGAATCTGTCCTCCATATTTCCCTCTGGACGTGCGAGTGAACTCTATACGAGAGCACATCTACAGGGTTCCCTGGTGGAACGGACGGTGCCAGAATCCCACCGCCAGTCATCGTGAAGCTCAGGATCCCGAGGGAAAGGGACTGTGTGTGTTCTGGATCTTACAGTGTTGTGTAGATGTACACGAAGATGATGACAACTAGGTTGAGGATAGTCCCGATGATTCCCAGCATGGCCAGAATGGATTCTTCCTTGCTTTCCTTGTCTTGAATTCCCTTTTCCTCATCACTTAGAGCAGTGTTTACCATTTTCCTTGGAGAAGTCTGCAGTTTTCCTCTCACACCAATCTGGGAAAACACACACACACACACACACACACAAAAACTGACCATCAGTCGATATTTAGACAAGATCTTCATCAAGACTTGTTATTATGTTAGTGACGGAATAAAACATGATTTGGAAACATCAACACAAGGTAAACTACTGTAGAAAGTACTTTGTCGAATTTGTAAATAAAACAATGATTATTGAAGTACATTTTAAAATAAAAAATCTCATGTCACATTTAAGTGTCACTCTTTGTAACTATTTGTGAAATTGTGAAATGTTTTCGGTGTAGTAACCAAATAAAACATCGGCATACAACACGAGTTGTACTATAGTAATGATATCGTTAATGCCATTGCACTTTTATGTATAACATTGTGGTAAATGATTACCATATTTATATACTGTAGTATTTATATGATGCTTTAATGTATTTTATGTATGTGTTCAGCAAACTATGGTAGGACTGTGGTGCATGTCCACAAAAACAGTATGGTAGTTTTTTATTTTTTTATTGTATTCTTTTTTGGATATGGAACAACATTATATTTTCACTTATATATGGTGTAAATATAAATTATACAAATATATATATATATATATAAAAAAAAAAAAATATATATATATATATTTATGTATTAATATTTTTATTATACACTTATTTCAATATTATTATTGGTAATATTTATAATATTTAAATACTTTTAGGTAACACTTTATTTTAAGGTGCTTGTAATAAGCAGTAATAAGCATCTTATAAGCATCTTATAAGGTCTTATAAGTGTCTTATTAACTTTTAATTACTGCTTATTACAAGCACCTTAAAATAAAGTGTTACCTACTTTTGTAATAAAAAATCTTACATAAAATACAATCATCTTTATAATAATAGTTTTATATTTTTATTTTAAATAAAATATGATTTGTTATAGAACGTTAATAAGCGTAATGGTCACTGCAGCATTTCTCTGCTCGGTTGCACTGGTTTTCCTCAAGCTTTTACAGAGTAATGATTTATTAAAGGCATGAAAGAGATTTTTCATCAAAAATATATTCATTTCTATCGCCCCCTGAATAAAACATAATCAACTGCTGAAAAACGGGCTTGAACTCAGGGAAAAGATGTTTGCACATGTATTTAGCACTGCCGGCCCTATTTAGCATTTATGCTTTCTAATAATTAATGGATAAATGTTACAAATATTACAAGTACAGTGAACTAGTTTCGTACTTTAATTTGCTGGAGTTGTGTGCTGTCTGGAGTCAAAAAATTAATAAAAGCAGCTCAAAAAACTGTGTTTCTTTAACTATGAGCACACTTGTGCTCCTTCATTTGTCTAATAATGCAGTGGACAATACATGCATACATAAATACATGGTTGACATGGTTTTGGATTGTTTCACTCTTTGTTTATATGAGCATTTTTAAAATGCATTATATATTTGAACTAATTGAATGAATGACTGAATGAATAAAAATGCTGCCTTCGGAGGATGCAATGCATTCCCAGGTGAAGGCGTCATGCACGTCCGAGTCTAAAGTTAGCTTCGGTGTCTCCTGAGATCCCTTCATCTGATGGACTCATAGCATAGATGCATCCTTCCCTGCCTTTGATATCCCACAATCCTGTGCTTTCCATTCTGTCAGTTGAGCTAAAAAAAATAAAGATGGCGTCTGAAATTAGCGGTTGCTGGTCAGTTTGTGTGTTTAAATGTTTGTTTTTGAAATTGTTTTCTACTTTTGATGTCATTTCTAGTGAGAAATTTATATCGTAGTAAATATTTGCTTAGTTATCACTAAAGCTCTCTCTATTTAAATTGTATCTCAGTTTCATGGCGAAGCTTCCAGTGCAAACGCTGCATTTTTTGCAACGTTTTTGGACGCTGCCATTGACTTACTCATTTAGACATATAGCGCCACCTACTGGCTGTTTAGTTTCTTATTTAGAGGATCATTTCATAAAAAAAATGTATTTCGTATTTTAGTTTGCCCCAAAATTTAAATTATATATATATTTTTACATTTACTCACCCTCATGTCATTTCAAACCTGCATGTATGACTTTCTTTCTTTTGAGGAACATAAAATAATATTTTTTGAAGAATGTTTGTAACCAAACTGTTTTGGTCTGTAAATATTCTTTATCTAAATACCAATTCAGATACAGCTTCTGAATTTTTTTTCTTTTTTCTTTCTAAAGCTACTTTTTCTAATGCCTATTTGATGCTTTTCTCATTGAACACGATAATGACTTGACTTAACACTTTGGGACAGATTTACTAACAGCTTGCACCAGTGCAAATCCTCTTTTGGTTAAAAAACTACTGTCAGGATTTACTAAAGACACCCGGTGAAGAATTAGCACTGAAAGGCATTATTGCTTATGCATTTGTAGCTGTTTCCCTCTCAGACACAAAATATATGGGAGGAGAGTCAACACACAAGCTGATTTACTAAGGTTTACACTAGTCAATTTACTGGTATTTGCGCCATTATATTTAACACCTAAAAAAAGCATAATTTGCTGTCCTCTTGGTAGATTGTGTTCTTTAATCTGCGCCGTTAGTTGATCACGCACATAATTTTCCACTCCCATCGGCGCTAATTTGCCCTGTGATGTGCGATTAATTTTCCATTCATTTGATTAATTAATGAGCACTTCATGTAATTAATTAGAATACAAATTTTAATCACTTGACAGCCCTGGTAAAATGTTAAAAACTTTTATACCTAAAAGTCAGCAAAAATATACATGATAAAGGTATGAAAAGATGCTTCCAAGCGCAGAAAGCTAGAAGCTAGCCATAGACACCGTGAGTAGTGACTTTCCCTTGTCAGTGGTGTAAAATATGTAGTTGGATTGTTTCATGTAACTTAGTTCTTCTCCCTCGCTGTGTTATGGCTTTGACAATCAGCTGATTAGCACTATTGACCGTAAAACAGTAACGTTACAGGAATCACCGACCCGTCGATCGCGGTCGACAAGTCCATCTCGGAAGCATTTTAAGTCGATCGCGAAGAGTTGTCAAAATCAGAGAATAAAAGCCTATTGTGTGTAGTAAGTGGTGTCTAGGGGATGCGGAGGCGCGCGCAGCTTTGCGCTCATGCGGACGCATCGAGTTTAAACCAGGCTTTACGCTTTAACCAGCTCAGCCATAGTAACAGCTCATATTAGCCAGCTAAACTTTTACCACCCTGTAGTTGGATAGTTTCATGTGGTTCTTCTCCCTCGCTGTTTTATGGGTTTGCTATGTGGGGAGAAATGTGCTGGTTACGTTTGTGAGACAATCAGCTGATTACTATTATTATATTATATATTATATTATATACCCTTGATCCTCACCTGACTATGGCTTTGTAAACTTTATCCATGATGTGGTTTATAATGGACTGTGATACAGAAACTTGGCTTACTCTGGCTATTCTCTGCTGTCTCAGATGACGATATGTTTGTCCCGTTTGAGCCACCGTAGCTTCTTCGAAAGGGAGGGGTGAGCAGTGGGCGGAGCCATTAGTGCAACTCGCAACCGAACCGCTAGATGCCGCTAAAATCTACACACTGCACCTTTAAAGCTGATAAATAATGTGTTATTTCCTTCAGCTGAGACACTTCAGATGCGCACTGTTCAACATGATGGTTTTGAATTGTTTAAAATACGATTGGAATCACTTAAAAATGAAGATACCGTAAAGTACAACATGTTCGCGCAAGTCTGTCATATCGGCTACATAAAATTATAATGACAACATTATAATTGTGTGTTTGGGACATGGCTTTTAATGGTGAGACTTTTGTTTTCAGGCTCTCAAAAATTATATAAAAATTTGGCCAATGTATCGGTTATCGGCTTTCAAATATAATGAATTATCGGTTATCGGTATCGAACCAAATGTTCATATTGGTGCATCTATATTTTCCAATGTAACCTTCATACAACAAATATTAAGAAAAAAAACTATTTAATGACAATTAATATTACCAAATAAATGATGTTTAAATCTGTTATTTGTAAAAAAAAAAAAAAAGTTGACGTGTCTTGTGTGTAGTGAATCCTGCGGCAGCAGCTTTCCAGAAGTCTGATGGCAGATTGACAGGCTACACTGTGGGATGATGTGATTTGGGGATCCCTTGAGACTCATTCACGGTCCAGATTCATGATGAATGCAGTCGTTCATGTGGTTTGGCATTCAATCGCTCCACAGGGCTGGACAACAATGTGCCTGTCCTTTTGTCATGAATATTGGAAAGTGAAAGACACAATAGATGCCCTAGTCAAAGCATCCTGTAGGAATTGCAGTTTACTCCGGTAAGATCTTTCTAGAAGCCTATAGAGTGGTGTCGGGATGACGTACAGTTGTAGGCCAACCCAGAAGTTAACATCACACTGGTTCGCTCGACAAAAACTATAGATCAGGGATGGGCAACTTCAGTCCTGGAGGGCCACTGTCCTACAGAGTTTAGCTCCAACCCTGAAAAAAATCTCCTGCCTGTAACTTTCTAGTAATCCTGAAGACCTTGATTAGCTTGTTCAAGTGTGTTTGATTAGGGTTTAAGCTAAAGTCTGTAGGACAATGGCCCTCCAGGACTGAAGTTGCCCATCCATGCTATAGATTATTGCAGAAAACAAGCTCTCTGATCAACAAATGTTTGTGATGCTTACACGTTTTGTCCATCAAGATAATTTTCACAAATGAAGCCTAAACACAATCGCCAGAAGTAAAATAGACTATAAAGGAATTACAACAGTCCCACGACTTTTTCAGTTTTTATCAAAAAAATAAATAAATAAACATATTCCCTGAAAGTTTGATTTAGAATAGTTTGTAAGAGTGTGATTATAAGCATGATGATGCTGTAAACGCAGACTGAGTTCAGCGTAATGACGTTTAATCTCGCTGACAGCTTCTGCTGTCTCATTTAGACACTTTTTCAAGACACGTAACAGTAAAAAAAATCACGAGTGGGGTGATACTGATGTATTTTATGTCGTAGAATAAAACGTGAAAGTGTCTTGAGTTTGTGTTCACCACAGACCTTATTTCAGCCATTTAACCTAAACTGTTTTCAAAATGTGTTCTGAGCATCAAATCATCATATTAGAGTGATTTCTGAAGGATCATGTGACACTGAAGACTGGAGTAATGATGCTGAAAATTCAGCTTTGATCACAGGAATAAATTACACTTTACTATATATTCACATAGAAAACAGTTATTTTAAATTGCAATAATATTGTACTGTTTTTACTGTATTTTTGATCAAATAAATGCAGCCTTGGTGAGCAGAAGAGACTTCTTTACAGAACGTTTAATACTCTTACCAACACCAAACTTTTCAATTGTGGTGTATATTACACAAACACACATACTGTACATTTTCTAAACGATACACAACAGTTGGTAAACAAATATAGGCCTATTTACACACATACTTTTCATATACGGCCTAGTTTTGAGTTAAAAAGCATTGCATTACTTAAGTGCATAAAATGCACTTGTTATAATTAGCAAATTAATCTTTGGTAACGCTTTAGATTACAGCCCGGAAAGTACTGAGTAATTAAAGTGATTTTACAGTGTAACGTTCGGTAATTATAGTGTACCTATAACGTACTTACAATATAAGTATAAGGGAACAATATTTTAAGTTTGGGGAATAAAGGTGTAACAACCAGGAGAATTAAACAATTATTTATACTGTAAGTATTAAAGAACTAAAGGGTGCTTATTCTACTATTATGATATAACAATCTTACATTTGGGAGCAATTTAGCAAGAACATACCTTTATGAAATAATGTTGAACCAGTACATGCTGTATAGGCTTTTTTTATTTTTTTTATTACAGGGTACATATCTATGCATTTATAAAGTTATCTTTTTAACAAAAGTGCACTGAAAACGAAAACTATTGCAACTTTTGCTTAAATATTGGGGAAAGATACTCTTGTTTCATGTAGTGGTGCTTGTTACCCTCTTGTTCCATGTAGTTACAGGGTAAGTGTGACATTGCGGGCTGTAAATTAGAGTGGTGCTTGTTACCCTCTTCCATGTAGTTACAGGGTAAGTACAATAAAAATGCACACACACAATCTTATATCACTGACTCAGAAACCTTTATTTATTATACAAGCACCACTTACCCTGTAACCACATGAAACCGGATTTATTTCCCAGTATATTTAAAACAAATTGCAATAGTCTTAGCTTTTCTTGCCTTGAAACATGTTAGCCCAAACTTAAACATCTGCACTTTTGCTATCAAATTTTTTTTTATTTTTTTTATTTTTATAAATGCATAGATATGTACCGTCATTTTAAAAAAGCCTATACAGTATGTATTGCCTTGGTACACAATTATTACAAAAAGGTACGCAGTATATGTTCTCGCTAAATTGATCCCAAATGTAAGATTGTTGTATCATAATAGTAGAATAAGTACCCCTCAGTTCTATAATACTTACAGTATAAATATTTTTTTAATTCTCCTTGTTACCCCTTTATCCCCCAAACTTTACATATTGTTCCCTTATACTTACATGCAAGTACTTTATAGGTACACAATAATTACAGAAAGTTACACTGTAAAGGCCTCTTAATTACACAGTACTTTCCGGGCTGTAATCTAAAGCGTTACCAAATCTTTTTCTTTCAGTGCATGTGTTTGTGTGTGCTCTATAGTGTGCGTCACATAAACAGGGCTTTCCTCAAACCCAACCCTCTGATTGTACACTAGATGTGCTCTCATGCATCGCGTTATAGAAGACGTTTCGGGAAGGTTTGGAGCGTCAGATGTGAGTCTGGAAACAGCTTCACTAGAGAGAGCAGCTGCGCTGAGCTCAGGAACATACTGGAGATCGTCCAAAACCACTTCACCAACTGGCCAGCTGGGACGACAGCACAATAAGCCGGCCAAGCCATGTGACATTAGTCCAGGAACATTGGTCATCAGGTTCTCTGGAAATATCCCTTTGCACAATTTGAGTATGAATGCAAACGCTCTTTGTTGTAGGGTTGCACATTCAAATGGTGGCGACAGATGTTGCAAACGACTAAAAAAACATGTGATTGTGCTTTTTTCAGAAGATCAAAAGAGTGTTTAACGCTACACTTCATGTGTTGTAAACCCCGAATGACTCTGCCAGTGCGATGCTCAAGCGTTACCGTGAGTCGTTTCGCAACACAGAGCCAATCATAAAAGGCCTCATCGCTCGCTGCTTTAAATATTCATGAGCTCTGGACATCACACAAACCTTCAGCATCTGAGACATCTCCTGTGTTTAGGGTTTCAGAAGCCCTCATGAAATCACTTGAGTGCAGTTTTTCTTTCCCCATTCTCATTCTAAAGAGCATTTCTATACACTATTGATGATCAATATTTTTTTTGCATGTTTTCTTAGTCTAAAGTGAAATTTAAAACTAGACTAGTGAATGCTCTTTAGATGCTCTTTAAATGGATAGTTCAACCAAAACTCAGTTCAACTGAGAATTATGTGATCATTTACTCACCATCCTTTTCATTGCATGGATACAAAAATAAATAAATAAACAGTCATTTTTCAAAATATTATCTTTTGTGTTTCACAGAAGAGAGAATGTCATACAGGGTTGTATTGATTGAAAGTAAATGATTTTCACTTTTTTTGTGAACCCTCCCTTTAATATCACTTTTGCTATTAATATTAATATGTTCTTCACTCGCGTTTTACAGCATTTAATGCCACAACTGTATGCATGAAGTTTCATAGACTAAGTTTTGCTGGAATCTCTGTTTGAATCTTTGCTTGTTATTGTCCAGTCAATGATATTAACTGCATAAATATGCATATTTCAGGTACTCTGAAGTCACTTTGTAGATTAAATGAACCTACGTTTCTCCCACTGCTTGGCATTGGTAAATATTATATTTCCCGGCACGAACCAACATAACCAGACTTGATGCAACCGAGTTGCAAGAGCAGCCTGACAGAAGACAAATTGAAAGATTTTGCTGCCTGACTGCATTTGCATGACAAAAATATGTGCACAGTCTTATAATGAACAGGCTTTCTGGGCCTTTTAATGCAATGATGACAAAATCCAGACCTGAATCTCAATGAACAACCTATGAGATGAGCTGAAACTGATGTTATTAGACAGTTGGATGATGATTGTGTGTCTGAATCCCTGCATCCATGTTCAATAGTGTAAAGCCTGAACCCAACACATATGAGTGTCCACATATTAAGTGCACAGATGATGACCCGTCAGAAGAAATGTCACCTAAGCAGAACACATGAACCTCTCTGGATAAGTGAATGGCCAAACCTTTTCACACTCGAGTTATTTCAGGCATATGAAATGTTTGAAGACGTTAACCTGCTCTGACAGTGTTGCTGTAGGCATTGATTTAAAATGGAGTACAAATAAACAGCCCCCAATAAACACACACACACACACACACTCATGAGCTAATCCATGTCAGATGAAAACGCTCCTCAAGCTTTGTTTATATCTGCCTGTATTATACGGTAGAATTGATTTCTATAATGCTGCCAAAAGCACCAGGACTTTCTCATAACACACATTTATACATCTCAAACTTATACTTTACAATAAATAGGGTTACACTTTATTTTAAGGTGTCAGTATTACAGTGTAATTATGCATTTATGTACTGGAGTAATAATAATGAACTATATTTACTATAGGGTTAGGATGAGGGTCTAGTTTAGGGTTAGTTGCATGTAATTATGCATAATTTATAGTTATTACTACAGTAACTGCATGTAACGTGTATCAATGACACTGTCAAATAAAGTGTTACCCAAATAAGAATAAATATTAACTTTCAAACAAAACACTTTCAGTGTATCATAATCAGTGCAAAAATAATTTCACCTATTAAACTTAAAAACTTAAGTTGAAGTTGTTGCCTTAAATTTTGAAGTATAATCAAATTGGCATTTCAACATTTCTTTTTCAGTTCATTTAAATTAAATAATATTATAAGTGACTTAAAAATCGAGTTGAATTTTGTATAAATGAAGTTGAAATTGGCCAAATTATTTTGATGAGTTAAAGTAATGAAAAAACAGGATGTGCAGTAATGTTAAAATGAATAAACCTGCACTGATTGTTATTTTTATCAAGTTCATCAGAAGCTCCAGTAACTTTATTCTCATGTGAAGGAATGGAAACACTTTATTTTAAGGTGACGTAGTTTCACGTTACTACATGTACATAGTAATAACAACAGTAGATTATTCATAATTACAAGTAAAACCAAACCGTGACTCTATAGTAAGTACCTGTAGTTACTCTGTACTTATTTGAGTAAGTAAAATGTAACTACGTCACTTTATAATTAAGTGTGACCAAAGGCATAAACCCTTCACTTTTATAGCAATATTAATATTTTCTAGACTCTTGTTTTACAGTATTTAACGCCACAGCTGTAATGCATGCATTTTCAAAGACAAAGTTTTGCTGGTAATTCTCTCACTCATTTTTCCTTTTGCACTCCTTCGCACTGTGTTCTCCCGGCGGAGGATCCTCTGGGATTGAGCTTACCTTGCACAGCATCAGGAGGAGCATAGCATCGGACATGCTGAGCGGGATGCTCTTTCCCAGGCGTACACACGTCCCTGGAAGCTCGGAGAGAAGTCCAATCCCCTCATCCTTTATCCCGAAGGGAGATCCCGAATCACGGAGAGTGGCTGAGCTTCCCACGGCGCTCCAGTATTGTCCTGCCCGGTTTCATTTCACTTCTTCTCGAGTTGAGCTTGTGTGAAACACTCTCTCTCCTCTCGCTCTTTGTTCCGTCCGTGAGCCAAAGGTGAACCGATGAGAGAGAGAGAGAGAGAGAGAGAGAGAGAGAGAGAGAGAGAGAGAGAGAGAGAGAGAGAGAGAGAGAGAGAGAGAGAGAGAGAGAGAGAGAGAGAGAGGGCGGTTTAATCACGTGCTAAGTTTTTATCTCCGTCTTTTTAATTAGCCAAACTCGATGAGCTCTTGTCTATCCCGTCTTGGACCCGAGGACAAATTCTCAGCGAAATTTCGTGGGTGGAGAAAAAGCTTTTCTATTTTGTCAATAGTAGCAAAGCTCACAAAAAAAGTCACTCTCAAACTAAGCAGCTCTTTGTTGGTCAATTCTGCAAAACCACGCGACCAACCATGAAATCTTTAGAAATTCCTAATCTTGGATTCCCAAAATTCGCGGAACAACGGTAAATGTGAGCACACCTTTAAACTTCAGCTTTGTTCAGGCGTTCAGAGAGTTTCCGTGCTTCTCCTTGGTTGAAACCCCATAAAAACTAGGACATGAAGTGCCTTAGAGTGCAATAGCAGGAAAAGTGAGAGAGGATTCCAGTTTTTGAGACTCGACGCCTCGAGCGCCCGGCTGTGCGAGTGTGTTAGAGAGACGAGTGCGTGTGTGTGTGTGTGTGTGTGTTGGAGTCGCACCAACACTGATGCTCCAGAGACAGGAGGCTTCCCCTGATTCCCTCCAACTCGCATATCAATGCAGCGCTGGTTGCCTGGCAACCGTCTCAGGACCGCCACACACCGCCTGGCGACAGAAGCGTTTATGACAGCGGAGTTTATGAGGAGGAGGATCTCCTGAACTCACACACTCGACGACACACACGGGGGAGAGATGGAGACCTGACACATCAGACACCCGCCACTGTCTCTTACCCAGCATCCTCTGCTCTGTGTGGAAAGCATGGATACTCCACTGACGTTAACAAACACCAACGGAACTTTCTTTTAAAACATAAAACTAGGATTTTAAACTTTTTTTTTATTTGACATAACAACAAGACCAGAGATAGAAGACAGCTAATGGGAATTCTAAATTATAAGGACAGATAAACACACACACACACACGCACGCACGCACGCACGCACGCACACACGCACGCACACACACACACACACACACACACACACACACACACACACACACACACACACACACACACACACACACACACACACACACACTTAGACCGAGACAACAGAACTTCTGGTCATAAACAGAGATGATCTCATCATAATCGCCCAAATTCATTGGTTTCTTGCATCAGAACATTTGTGATATTCAATTTAGGCTTTTTTAAAGTATCAAACTGATGCAATTTGCTTTTTGAAATATTTTCAAATTCAACTCAAACAAGCAATTCTTACTATCACTACTATTATCGAAGTTTTACAATCTTGCGTCGTAAAAATACTTTAGAGGCATTTACTGTAGGTGCAGAAGCATGTTGATATATCCAGTGAAGAAACTTGCATATTGTTTGCACACTCTAAAAAAAATGCTGGGTTGTTTCAACCCAACTTTGCGTCAAATATGGACAAACCCAATGGCTGGGTTACATTTTTAAATTCAATTTAAACGTTTTAAATGAAAATTTTTAACCCAACGTTTGGGTTTGTCCATATTTGACACAAAATTGTGTTAAAACAACTCAGCATTTTTTAGAGTGGCCATTATTAATGTGCACCGGTTTGCATTAGTCAAAGAGAATAGACTCAATTTCTTCCTCTAATAAAAAACTAAAACTGTAGAGCTGCCTAAACAGGGTTTATTATGAATTGTACAGCCAATCAAAGTCAGACTTCTGCTCCATAACGTTAATACAAATGAGCTATCTTCATGGTCCAGGCTTGCTGATCCCTGATGTGATCGGATTTATGCGTTACACAAATTGTACCTCCAACGTTTTTAAACGGACAACAATTCATTATGTGGTTGGGATGTTAATGGAAATGTTTAGCAAATTGGTTCAAGCTTGCTTTTATATTGTCCATGCAATGGCCTGGAATAGACAGCAATAAAAATGGAAATGCAAAAGAAACATTTGCCCAACTAAAATCACAAGCACGTATAACTGTATTGCTTACTCTCCGTCCTCTCCTGTCTGAGATGAACTTTGAACGGCCAGTTTCAGCGGTACACTTATAACAATCGATCAGACTGAACAATCATTTGACTCGTGGACAGAGAGAGCGCTACTGAACAATCACACTCGACTGGTTTAGAAACGCAGGTCAGCCAAATCCATGCATGCTTTTCAAAAACTCCCATATTCTCCAGCGTTTTCCTCCGCAGCGCCGAGCCGTGGGACTCACTGCGCCGACACACACAGCAGAAAGAAGTTTGCATGTGTTTGCAGAATAAAGACAACAGGACCTTGAAACGGCCCGGAGCGATGCGATTAGTGCTTTCATCCTAAGTGTTTCGGACCCAGTTGAAAAGGGCATCGGAGACATTAAGCATCAGCTCAGGAGAAGAGGAGGGGAACTCTTCCTCGTACAGCACAGTTTCACTTGCCAAAGATAAAAACACTGACCATGCTGCAAAACCCACGTTTCAGGCCTCTATCCCGACCGGAAACACGGATACAGTTGGAACTGGTTTCGCTCCTTCAGTGGCCGACGCAACATCTGTTATTTTTAACCATAAAGTTGAATGTCAATGTTTTCATGCTTTCAGCAGCTGATAATTGACCCTTCGCCAAACCCCGCCCTCCTTAGTTACTGTTGCTACGCCTGTCAAGCTTTCGTGGCTGCCACGTCTATTACAGTGTGAATGCACCGGTGTCAGACATTCCCAAGGAGATAATTAGTCATTTTTGGCGAACAAGTGAAATATCTGAGAGAGCAAGACAAAAGGGACTGCAGTATGCATTCGAGGGATATATCCACGACATAATATGCAACCGATTAGAGAATAATTTCATCAAAATTGAAGCTAAAGCCTATAACGTTAGGTCCCAGCGCAAGCAGCAGCCGCCTCCTTAGCAGACCATTCACATGGGAAACACACAAATTGAACAGCTATGTTCATGCACAGCAGAGTAAGTGAAATGTGAAAATAATCTAATATCAAATCAATTTAAATCAAACAGTTTATCCATCAATCTAACACGATCGGATTGGGGTAAAGTTACAGGGGTAAAGTTAACGTTAGTAGGCCGTCCGCCGTCGATTAACACAATGATGAAACATATTTTAAAGTATGTCAGTGAGCCTCCGTCTTGCCTTTAATCGTCTTATTTTACGTTCAAATATATGCATTATGAACAAAGAACCGCCATTATTTCCAAGCAATAGGCGTTTTTTTTTTGTTAATCCTGTCGACATTTAGTTGTGAATGGGTTTCCACACTGCTTGATCACGCCCGGGATTTCTCCCCTTTGGCTTTTAGGTTTCGGGAAGAGAAAAAATCCCACCCCACCGTCCAAACTTTTAGAATACCGGGTATCAGATTTGAACAATCCATACGCACAACGCGTCGGCATGTTTCCCTCGCCCGAAAGCTTGACAGACCTCCCGCGCCTAGTTACGGTTGCTAAGCCACGATTGGCCAGTGGCGGTTTTCGGGCGTGGCTTAGCGAAGGGTCAATTCACCTCACAAAACACCAATCTGTTAGCCTGGGAAAACCCAGACAACTTCCGGCAAATTTAGATTTGCTCTGAAAGTTAGTCTGGCAAAGAGCTCATTCAAGCCCATTTCCAATCCGCCGAAATTGCGGCACCAATCAGAAGCGTTGGGGCGGGCTTTACACGATGACGACAGCGCTGGGATTTTGAAGCAGATTTTGTAGCCTACATTACAAAGATGGATGCCGCCGTCGAACATCACTCGTTCCAATCAGCTATCGCGTCTGTTTTAAGCCATTTGAACGTTTCCTTTTAGTTAAACACCGAGCAAAGAACAACACTCGGAGATGTTTCTGCCGCTCTGCATACGTCATCTCCTTCATCGCTCTGATTGGGTTTAGGTCTATCCGCGACGTCCGTTGGTGACGCCCCTCTGGAAATGATTTGTCTATGACGCTTTGCCAGACCATAACTCACTTACAACTGAGAATGCTCTGGTTTTAACCAGGCTAATAATCTGTGTCCTCACTTGCAGATTCACTCATATTTACTGTAGTCTGGATCTACCTGTGTAGTTTTTTATGTTTTTAGGTTATGAAGAAGTGATTAAATACCATGTTTTGATTGGGACATGACCTTTGACATCAACAACAAAAATATAGAAGCATTTGGAAAAGAAATGGAAGCATTTTTAACAGAAATTGATGAATTTTACAATGGAAGCATCTGTTAAAACTTTTAAATGATCAATATTTAGCTTTTATTTGATATTTTTTTGTTTTGTGCTTTTGTTATTTGTTACGCCCCCCATCTAGGGGAAAGTGTGCAACATGAAAGACTCAGCAAAATGCAGTAGATTTGAACAACGATGACTTTATTGCCTTAATTTGGGACTTTTGATTCAGGAGCTGACTGGGCCAAAATAACCAACAAAACTTCTTTATTTTTAAACCTCTTTCCTATTTATTCATTAAGAATAAAATAAAATACTCGTCCAGCTGAGCTACAGGAACATCTATTATTGAAGCCTAAACAAGAAGAGGCACGAAGCAACAGACGTGAGATGGGATTTGGATGAGTTTATTTGTTTATCCTGATGAATAATGGCTTTTCTTCATGAGTTCTGTTGTGTTGGCTGTTCCCTTCACAGACGTCTGTCACAGTGCCATTTATCCTCATTAGAGCTGAACATGACATGGCCATGTTGTGTGTGTGTGTGTGTGTGTGTGTGTGTGTGTGTGTGTGTGTGTGTGTGTGTGTGTGTGTGTGAGCCTCGCGCAGTACGAGATCTCAATAGTAGAAGATGCAGATGATCTACACTGAGCTTTCATGGGACGTTTGGCATGTGTGTTCACAGACTGAGGAGAACAAGTTTTCACATCATTATAAAGCTGTAATACAATTAAAGTATCGCTAGTGTTAGTATTGAGACTATAGTTATTATCAATATTTTCTGTTTTCATTTGAAGTTTTAGTGATTTTGTTGTGCATTGTGTCATTTTTAATAGTTTTTTAAATACGTCTAAATATAGTTTTTATTAATTTTTATTTTTGTTTTAGTTATTTTTAGTAGATCAAATAAGTTTCATTTTTTATAATTTATTTTGTTTCATTTTATGTTTATTTTATTTCAAGTAACAGTTTTTTTTGTAGTTTTAGTTTTAGTTAACTATCATAATACTGATAGATAAAAACTTAAATTAAATAAATACTAAAATTGCTACAACTAAACTGAAATAATAAAGCTAAATAGCAATATTTACTGTAAACTAACAAAACTGTCAAAAGCACTTAACAAAATGACTTCAACTTAAACTAGAATAAATTTTTTAACTGAAAATATAAAAATAAAATCTAATTTTAAATATTAATACATTTAAAATAGTATGCAAGTAATACTAAAATAGCATAAATAGCTTTTTTAAAAGTATTTTGGGTTATTTGCCCACAGATTTCAGTCACTCCTCAGTTTGCAAGCAATAATAATTAAAAAAATATATCAATACAATAAAATAGAGGATTGAAAAGCAAATGTGCAGCTTGTATTTAAGCATAACGTGAAGTTTATAGTATTTGTTCTGTCCACAATCAGGACCAATGATATTTCACTGTGGGCGAAGCTACTCTGCAAAACAGGAGTTTGTTTGTATGTTGTGGCTGCTTAAAAAAGAAATGCAAATTTTCATGGAATTTGCTGTAAATTTTAATCCATTTGTTGCAATGAATCTCTCTAGGGTGGCATTTGCTCAATGCATAAAAGATGCATTACTGTATGTATAGTTATATCCCTTTAGGAAGACACTTTCTGTCATCTTTTTATTTTCATCCTTTCATAATTTTTAGCTGGTGTCAATAGTCTCTTCCCAACATGCATTATGATTAGATACTTTCAAAATAACTTTAAATGTGTGTGTTGTAGTTTGCTAGGCATTGTAAGTTCAATACTGCAAACTTATTTTCAGTGGAAATCGACAGAATGCCAGAAAAGTTGCAGATAACCCAAAATATGAATGTAATATATCTCCTGTTTTCCACACATTTCTGCATATCGTCTGAACTCCAGTGGGATATTCTGCATCTGTTGTGTGTGTGTGTGTGTGTGTGTGTGTGTGTGTGTGTGTGTGTGTGTGTGTGTGTGTGTGTGTGTGTGTGTGTGTGTGTGTGTGTGTGTGTGTGTGTGTGTGTGTGTGTGTGTGTGTATGTGTGCGTGTGTGGGTGTGTGTGTGTTGGTTATACACTTAATCGTCCTCAGGAAAGTCTCTGTTTTGTATCTGCGAGCGTTTCTTGCTTCAGAGCGAGCGGTGTTCGATAAAAAGAAGCAAACATCAAAACAACAGCTAACAGTCATAAATGGAAAAACATTTGAGAAATGAGGCCAGGTTCCCTTGCATAAGCAGTAAGTTAAAGGGATAGTTCACCCACAAATCTACATTCAGTTCTAAAACTGTGAGACTTTCTTTCTTCAGATTTATACTGCTTGCTCTTTTCCATGCAATTACAGTGAATGTGAAGCGCTGCTTTGACACGGGGGCGAGTAAATAATATCAGAATTGTCATGTTTGTGTGGACTATTCCTTTAAATGTTTTCTCTGAGTCTGTGCGCTGCCGGTTTCGTCTGGAGAAAGCTTTAAAGTGTGAGATGCATGAACGCTGGATTCTCCACAGATCGTCTCTCATCCTGAAACATCAAACGGCTGTCAGACTCAGACCATGAAAGTGTGTTTGCCGGGAAGCTTTCATTCTCCTGAAAACTATCCAGACCTGGAGAAATCTGACACATATCATACATTAAACACACTCACAATACGAGTCTTATACAATAGAAAGACAGATAAATGTACTATTATGCTATTATATCCTGCTCTCAAACTCACAAATATTGCTGTGTTTAAATATACCTTATATTAAATATTGAAACACTTTACAATAAAGTTCCATTTGCTATTAATCTTTGGTCCTGCAAATGTCAGCATTAACTACATATTTAAAACCAAAAGTTCTATCTGTTAAAATTAGTTAATGCACCATGAGCTAATATGAAAAAACCATGAAAATTTGTATTTTTATTAACTAACATTAACAAAGATTATTAAATGCTGTAAAAAAAAATATTGCCAATTGATAGATTATTTTAGCTAATGCATTAGCTAATGTTAACGTTATTGTAAAGTGTTTACAATATAATACATTTGGTCATTTTATAATATATTTCACATGAAAATATTGTTGATATTTAATTATTAATAATATGAAAACTTTTTCTATTGGAAATAAAACAAAGAATGAATATGTTGATCATTTATTGGGGTCTTTAGATGTTTGTTTCTCTTAAGATGAGTGTTTTAATGCACTGAAATCAGGGTGTATTTTCATGAGACATCTTTAATGAGGAACATGCTTTCAGTAACATAGTGATCAATAATAATTTCTCAATAGATTCACTATAATCTCATGAAAAGTGCATGCAACCTTACAGAAATAAAGAAACATTGGGATGTTTGCATATAAATCTGTCAAAAGCAAAATGGTGTGGAAGGATCTGTCAGTTTCTAGTTGAATGATCTGGAGTGAGCAGATATTACCATAAAACATGAATCTGTCTTACTGCAGGATTAGTGCAACACAAACCCAGATATACATCTGAAGATTCTGGTTATTAAGAACCCTATGAGAAATCTCAGGCCTGCCGACTGGACCGCTGTAAATTGGGGATGATTCTGAGGGTTTAACAATAGCACTTATCCAGGCAAGATAAGGCCAGTCTCTCTCAAGCTCAGAGATTAGAGGATGTGATTTTGGCAGCCGTTCAATCCGTTCCCCTGATCTCCGGTACGTCAATCCCTCAGTAGGAGGAGAATTGACTCACACAGCAGAGAACGACTGGAGGAAACCTGGAGATGTTGGAGACCAAGGTTTAAACAGAGTCCAGAGCCCTTTCATTTTTTTTTTTTGCAAAACGTTTTTGTGATAGCTTACTTATATAACCCACAATTAATTTACAGAGTGTCTATTTACTCAAAGTGTAAATAGTCAGCCTTGTGTGAGCAGAGGCTATTCACACTAGCCCACTGATGTCTGATTGGTCCAGACAAAATTACAGTTAACACTGGACTGTAAATGTAGCAATATAGGAGTAAGGCACGTGGCAACGAGTTGTGATGCAAAGTTTGACCCAAGTTTGAATCCAGCTTTTGCTGAACCCGCTCTACTCACTTTTCCCATCAACGCGTATTTAATAATAGTGTTTATTGGTTAGGGGTAGGCTTAATGAGGGCGAGGGTGTGTGTGTGTGTGTGTGTGTGTGTGTGTGTATGTGTGTGTGTGTACGCAGGGCGTGTGACGCATCAGTGCAGCAGTGTTGGAGTAGTAGTGCTTGTAGGCTGCATGCTGCTTCTGCTTGCCACTCTCTGCTTTCAGCTACTGCCACCGGATAGCCCCTTGTTTATCAGGGGCGAAAAGAGGAGCCGAGTGCGTAAGTCTCCTCAGCCGGTACATAGCCTCTCCACTGCCAAGATCTCGTACACGCCTCCTCGTGGCACACATGGTAACTGGTCCCTTGCGGTTCCAGGCTAAGCTGTACGGGATCTCGGAGCAGCAGTGGGCCCCAGAGACGTGGCATGCAGGCCCAACGGTGAATGGAAATGCCCTGCTGCCCGTCAACCACTGTCCTATGGGTAAATAGCTCCAGCTATGGGTAAATAGTGAAGACCCCAACGGCGGCGCAGGCGGAAGATGGTGGTGTGAGAACCACCACAACAGCTGGGAAGGCGGAAGAAGGCAACACCACAGCCACGTGGGTTAACTCGGGAGGGTACAGTGGCTAGTTGAGTAAACCCCCAAGACAAATCTGCACCTGGGGACAGGCACAGGCGGAGTCCAACAGACCGGACCACCGGCAGCCCCCTGTAACTTCCTACCAGACGAAGGTCGTCATGGGTTCCCTCATGCAACTGGAGGTCCATCTGGCAGGAGTGAAGATGGTGGGAGTGAGGTCTGCGCACCCACACCCTCACCTTAATCCTCACCTATGCGCAAGCTTCTTGCTCCCCTATCAAAGTTAAAAATAAGCTAAGCATTGCTTCGTGGAGCGTTCGTACACTCCTGGACCTGGCCGAAACTCCTGACAGGCCACACCGCATGACAGCACTGGTGGCCCTGGAGCTCGCTAGATAAAATATCGACATTGCAGCTCTCAGCGAGACCCGACTACATGGGGAGGACTCCTTGACAGAGGATGGAGTTGGCTTTGATGTGAAGTCTAAACTGCTGCAACGCATTCTGGAAACCCCTATCAGCATCAATGAAAGATTGATGACATGGCGCATTCCCCTGGCAAAGGAACGCTTCGCCACTCTCATCAGTGCATACGCTCCAACTCTTGATGCCGAGTGCAACATCAAAGAAGATTTCTACAGAGCTCTTGATGCCATCCTACAAAAAACCCCGGCTACAGATAGGCTTAAACTCATGGAAGATTTCAGTGCCAGAGTGGGTACGGAGCATCTGGTATGGAGTAAAGTCATTGGCCAGCATGGTGTGGGGAAAATGAACCGCAATGGGCTCAGACTCCTCTCCCTCTGTGCAGAGAGCACCAGCTGGTCATTACTAACACCAACTTCCTGATGAAGAACAGGCTCAAGACCACCTGGCAGCAAAACAAAACATTGACATCTCCTTGACTACGTGATTGTCCGTCAAAAGGACAGACAAAATGTCCTCACCACCCGTGTCATGCGCGGAGTTGAGTGCTGGACTGACCACTTCATGATCAGATCCAAACTACTCATGAGCATTCAACCCCGTGGCCCGAGGACAGCTCCAAACAAGAAACTAAACTATACAGCGCTGAACAGCATCACCACCAAAGACAACCTCCGACGGCTCCTTGCTGAAAACCTCAACATGATCCCGGAGGAATCAGCTGACTGGCCAGCTTTGTGCCAGGCTATTCATAACGCAGCCTCAGAGGCGTTCGGCCAATCAAGGAAACATCACCAGGACTGGTTTGACTGTAACTCAGCTGAGATACAGTCACTTATAAAAACCAAGAATGAAGCCCACAAAGCTCTCCTGTCCTGCCCTGGATCTCCCCCCTTATAACCACCTTCACTGCTGTAAGAGCAGAAACCCAGTGAGCCCTTCGGACTATGGAGAACACCTGTGGATGCAAAAGGCGCAAGAAATCCAGAACCTGGCAGACTGCAATAACACTCAAGGCTTTTACAATGCAATAAAAGCATTGCACGGCCCCAGGAAGCAGGCGATTGCCCCAGTCTGATCAGCTGACGGGTCCACACTCTTCAGTTTTGAGAGTCTCTTCAACCACAGCAACCCTGTTGACCCACATATCCTGGATAATCTGCCAGACCTGCTACCAACCATGCACCTGGACACTCCACCACTTTACTCAGAACTTCGGCAAGCTATTGCAGGGCTGAAGAACAGCAAAAGCGCTGGACCCGATGGAATCCCTGCAGAGGTTTTCAAACACGGCGCCTCCTGATCCAAAACATCTGGGAACATGGGACCCTCCCACAGGACTGGAAGGATGCTAACATCGTGGTCATTTACAAGCAGAAAGGAGACAGAGCAGTCTGCGGCAACAGCCGTGGGATATCTCTCCTCTCCGCAACAGGGAAAGTACTGGCCAAGATCATGCTCAGCAGACTGGTTGAGCATATCCCAAACGCAGTGTGGCTTCCGGAAGACCAGATCCACGACAGACATGTTTTTTGTCTTGAGGCAGTTGTTGGAGAAGAGCCGAGAACATCACAAAGACCTTTACGTAGGCTTCATTGACCTCAGCAAAGCTTTTGACACCATCAATCGTGAGCTGCTCTGGAAACACCTCTCCAAAATTGGGGTCCCACCCAAGTTTCTCAGCATCCTACAGCAGCTGCATGACGGGATGCAAGCCAGAGTGCTCACGGGAGAATTCCAGTCGAAGCCTTTTGAGGTAAACGTTGGAGTGAAGCAAGGCTGTGTCTTGGCTCTGATGCTCTTTAACAAACTCCTCTCTGCCATCACCTGCCTCTTCCATCATGTCATGGGATATGAAGACGGTGTCCATGTGGAATACCGACTTGACGGAAGCCTTTTCAACATCCGTCGGCTTCAGGCCCGCACAAAGACAAAGACCTGCCAAATCTGTGAGCTTCAGCATGCTGATGACTGTGCAGTCTTAGCTCACAGCCCGGACTCTATGCAGCACGCCCTTAACACAATATCCAGTCTGTACCAATCTTTTGGCCAACAGGTTTACACTCAAAAAACCAAAGTTATGTCCCATCTCACCACCCCCACCCTGGCTGATACCCCCATGGCATCTGGTTTCCCCTGCTCCATCTGCGGTCGAGTATGCGGCTCAAGGATCAGACTCAACGCTCACGAGAAGTAGCACCAGTGGCAAGGTTGCTGAACCACACCCCCCTCCCAACCCCATCCCTGGAGTCATCATCAAACACGATGGACAGCTAAGTGTGTGTGTGTGTGTGTGTGTGTGTGTGTGTGTGTGTGATACATGGGTATTAAGTATTTTAGAATGTTGTACTTCAAAATGCCATTTGGATGTCTTATGGCGTCTTCACATTTTCTTCTATTGAAAATGCTTATTTGCTGCTTTTAACAGATATTGTTTTCATTTCATCAGACTCAGAATGATTTATATAATCTTTTAAATAAATAAAATATAATACACACCAAGAAAATGCTGGGTTGTTTTAACCCATGTTTGGGTCAAATATGGACAAATCTAACTGGTGGGTTTAAAAATTCAAACCTATGGTTGGGTTTGTCCATATTTGACCCAAACTTGAGTTGAAACAACCCAGCATTTTTAGAGTGTAAATATATAATAATATATAAATTAAATATATTAAAAATGATAGAAAGCTTGAATGCAACTTGGATATAGAAGCTTCCCATGTGCGCTTGAAGACGGCATTACATCAGTTTAAATAGCCCACTGATCTACATATGAGAACGTGACGAGTAACGAACGATACATATAAACAAAACAGAGAGATATTTATCTTGGCACACATACAATCAGGATCACTAGAGTGACAGGATCAGTTTGGAACTAATTTATAACTAGTAAAACACCAATTATAATAGTCTTTATTCCACAATTTGCATCACAGCAAAGGCAGTGGCTGAAATCTTCAGTTTCTAATGTTCTGAGGGTTTCAGCATGTTGCTATTTGCTCGCTTACTGCACAAGTAAAAAGAGAGTGATAAAATAAATGTGGACAGCAGCTCAGCTATTTGCTGTTGGACACATGTTTGACTTCATATTGAGAGCTCTGACTTTTGATTACAGATTTTGGCAATGTTAAAACTGAGCACAGTTTGTGACATAGAAACCTCTTTTGAAACTCTATGAGACATTACTGTTTCAGCAAAATCTCCATTGGCTCTATCTCACAGCTGGAGGAGAAATGATTAAGACATTAAAGAGATCTCATTTGTGATTTGTCCTTCCTGCAGGACACTTTAAATCTCAAATGAAACCAAAACGATTGTTTTGGAGCGTAGTGACCCACTTCTTTGTCATTTCGCCCTGCCGCGTCACACAAGGGCTCATCCAGAAGTTTTTATCGAGCATAATTCACTGCATATTGAGTGAAAGAAATGCAGAAATCTACTAGCCGGACGATTTCTTTGTGTTTCTCCAGGGAAATCGCTTTTCTGGATCCTTTTGCTGAGCACATTAAATGTAAATCTTTACGCTTTGTGCGTCATCTTCTGAAGTGTTTAAGTGCGATGAATGAGACGTGTAATTACGTCCTGGAGAATATGCTGCTGATTACTTCACTGTCCTCCACTTTGTCAGCACTGCCCATTTAATTACAGGTCTGACAGAATGGATGTCCCAGCACTAAAGTTCCACCGTTTTGCTCGCATAAGTATCCGTCTGGAATTATAACGGGATGAATTCTGTCCGTGCTGCGAGAGAAATGGCCATTCAGCCGTGGCTCAATAAAGAATGCCAGTGTAAAACGTGTCAGTTTTTGAGATGATAAACATGTTTAATTCCGGCGTGCTTGACAAGATGCGAAGAATATGCATGAGTGAGTATGCATTATTAAAGGTGCTGTGCTGCTGGTTTCTCTGTGTTAATCTAGCAGTGCTGACTGCGCGTGTAGCAGAAGTAAAGCGCTGTGATTCGGGTCTTATATCAGAATCGCGTGCAGCGCTTGCATATTTCATAGCCATAAGCGAAGTTGAGACCTCTGCTTTGATGCGATGCACTGGCCTGCAGCGTGAATGACCAGCACAACGAGAGACTGTCCTGTGTCTTTTGAAGTCTCCTGCTTCTCAGATGTTTGTGTCTATTTTTATTTTTATTAAGGATTTTTGGAAGAAACATCTGAAATAATTTCTGCAGCAACTGAGAACTGAAAGTTTTCTGTGGGAAATCAAAGGATTTTAGTATGGTCATTTTACATGTTTCTTCTAGCCGATAATTGGGTTTCATGTGAGGGATCTTGTGTCGTTTTTGAATGAGCTGTGCACTTTATAAAAGCAACTACATATTTTTGTCAGGGGTTAGCGTGTAGTTGAATCCAAAGGATAAATGAAGAAACAATATTTAATAAACACAGAGATCAAGACTACACACAATTCACATAATGTCAAAGCAAGAAAATGAACAGAGGAGAACTCAGGGCTTAAAGGGTTAGTTCACTCAAAAATGAACAATCTGTCATCAATAACTCACCCTCATATCGTTCTAAACCCTGTAAAACTTTCGTTCTTCTTCAGAACAATAATGAAGATCTTTTTGATGAAATCTGAGAGATTTATGTCCCTCCATTGAAAGCCACACAACTGACACTTTGACGCTTCAAAAAGTTCATAAAGTAATCGTAAAACTAATCCTTATTAATTGAGTGGTTTATTCAAAACTTTTCTGAAGAGACTCGATCGCTTTATATGATGAACAGATTAAAAAATTCAGTGAATATAAACCGAAGCTTAACCGAATCTGCTTGATGCCCGTAAACAAACCTCATTGGTTCTTATGGATGTTTAAACGTGCTGCGTAATACGAGAATGAACCTCATTGGTTCTTGCACGTCAAGCGAACATAATGGGCTTCCATTTACCATCTGATGTGAGTTGATGAAAGTTTATATGTGAATAAAAGCCTAAATACAATCTGTTCATCATAAAGTGATCGATTCTCTTTAGAAAATTTGGACTAAACCGCTCTATTAATACTGATTCGTTTTACAATCTCGTCAAACTTTTTGAAGCGTCAAAGTGTCAGTTGTGTAGTTGTCAATGGAGGGACAGAAAACTCAGATTTCATCAAAAAGACAACATTTTCCTTTTTGAGTGATCTATCCATTTAAATACACAGAGGATGATGATCAACGTATAGGAACAGGTGTGGACTGATTTGAAACCCTGACAACTAATGACAGAACTCAGACAAATGGTGACTATGACTAAACTATGAAAACTATGATTAAGTCAGCATTTACGCTGCAGGTCTTGATGCCCAATTCCAATTTGTTGACATATTCTTTTAAACGTGACCCATATCCGATATGTGCATTTACACTATACACTTGGTGAAACAAACCAAGGTTGACGTACTGACCCGGAAAAGCTTTGGCCTAAAAACGGCATGATTTACAATTGACAGACAAAATTGATAATACAAGCTTTGGTTAACATTGGGTTAAGCTTTCGTCCTCCATTGCGCCATTGAAAAGATCGTTGTTGGTCACCGTCACGTCATTCGCCAATGTCGCTTTTTCAATTTAATATGACTCATGTTGACGGGAATATCCAATCTGTCCACTTACATGGCAGATGCAAATGCACCTATCCGATTCATATTAGATTTATTTCCACATATGAATGAATATCTCTTTTCCTGCTTACATGTTCATGGGTCATATCCTGTGCCACATGGGAGGACAAAATTGCAATTGGGTCACTTGAACCATGTAATGTAAATGTGGTCTAAAAAAAATAAACAAGACACTGAAACTGAACATAACTGAGACAATTTCCCTGTTTACAGGACCATTTGAGTCTGTGATTTACTTGAAACTACATAAAAACCTATGTTTGACCAACAGAATCTCACAATTGTCATAACTAGTCAAACACATTTATCTGAACAAAGAACAATCCCATTAATCCCCTCATGTGCCCATGAACCACCAAACCAGAGTCATATCAATATATTTGACCCCTTTAATAGAGAATATGATTCTCTTCTCCAGACGTGCACTAGAGAAACTATAAAAAGCAGAGGATATTTCGATTGCAGACAGTAGAGGTGAAACAGCTTACGGCTTTTGCTCTTCCTCGGTGTGTGTGTGTGTGTGTGTGTGTGTGTGTGTGTGTGTTCAGTGTTCTAATGACGTCCTGTGACAGCAGATGCTAATGAGATGGAGTTCTGAATTTCTCACACTAACTGCATTTCAGGTGGGCGCTCGCTACTTAAACAAGCTTTATTTAAGCTTTATAGAGTCCTTATCCATTATTTATTAAGAGGCAGAAATTAAAACCTGCATCAGGAATAACCTTTATTAATATTCATCTCAGAATCGGGAAGAATTTAGTATGCTTTTTTAATGCCGCATTATTTGGCCACTATAAATCATTCATGACATCTGGTGACTCTTTTCAAATGAACATGTTCTGCATTAGACTATAAATATGAGCCATAAATAACTATTTAAGAGTTAGATGACAGGAAGTTTTTATGCAGTGAAATGACGTGCTGGTGGTTTAGAAACCAGTTGAATGATGAATAATCTCTGTAATGGCTAAACAATGTCTATTTCATCTGGGACGTTCATGAGAAATCTCAACCAGGGTGAGGAATCTGAATTATCTTCATTTACCATGTTTGATTTGAAGCTTCTCGAAAAGTTGAAAGTGTCTCGTGGTGAGTTGAAATTCTGTGCACGTCGCTCCTCTTTTCCATAATAGCGAGCCTTTGAGACTCTTGAAGCTCGCTGCTCTATCTGCAAAACTGGTTTCATCAGCACATTTTAAAGAATTCATTAAGGTCCTTGGGTCACACTGACTGTCATATCCCTCCTTTTTATAATTTTCTGGAATCCCATTAAAATGTTTATCTATTTTCATCCTCAGCCTATCTGTGGTTAATGGATATGTGCAGTTACAGTCCTGAAATCGACCGTTGCACGTCATGCTTAGTATTATTATTGTCCATCTTTGTCACAGTTTTGTATGTGTTCGGATCAAAAACAATATGAGAATCGACATGCTTTCATAGTTGAGTCGTGCAAACTGCTCTTGTAACTTAATGGCCAAATAAAAACTGCATCATTGCAATATTTGCCATTCACAGGCTTTCCAAAGGGATCTGAAGTCTTTCCAAATTGAAGTGTGACAGACACCTGTCTGAGTTACTTTAGACGTCCCTTATTGAAGGTCTGTCTAATGAAGAGGTGGCTATTAGCGCTTCTCCACTGAGAATCCATGAAATTGGTGTGGAATCGGAGCCAAACAAACGGCAGACGGGCGCATCAGTCAATAACACTAAGCCAATTAAAATCACTCTTCATTTGGGCTGTGATCTCTATTGATCTGCCTTTCAATTCTTATCCATCAGACCTCTGGATTCCCCCAGAAGCTTCTGCGATTCCATCTTAAACCGCTCACAAGCGGGCACGCAGTTCAGACGCTGTGTTCAGATGCTGTGTTTATAACCCTAGGTTGTTTTGAGCTCAGGAAACAAAAGAGTGGTGTTGTCTAAGATTTATTCTAGTTTATTGGCCTTTATTGCTCCAATTTGCCTCAACATTCTTTTGCTAAATCGTGCAACATATCTATCTATCTATCTATCTATCTATCTATCTATCTATCTATCTATCTATCTATCTATCTATCTATCTATCTATCTATCTATCTATCTATCTATCTATCTATCTATCTATCTATCTATCTATCTATCTATCTATCTATCTATCTATCTACTAGAACAGGTTTTCATGCTTGAATGTTGATTATTCTCCTCACATTCTCCATTGTTGCGGCTCCTCTCTTCCCAGTCTGTCAGTAACGCTCTGTTTAGTTCCTGTCTCTATGAAGCCCCTCCTTCTGAAAAGCACACTGCGCTCTGATTGGTCGGCTGGATCAGTGTGTTGTGATTGGTCGAGCGCTTTGAGTGTGTTTGGGAAATGTCCTGCCCCTTACCATAACCGCCAGTTTAACACACTACTAACTAACTCAACCAGGCCCCGCCCCTTTATTCTGCGTATGAATTATTATAATGAGGAATATTGTGACGTGTTCGTTCCCGGAAGAAACTCAAGACTACAATGGAGGCGTTTCAGGAGTTCAGAAACACTGACACTGATATAGAGAAGAACTGGAGCGTTTTCATGCTCAAACAGCAACATTACACACTAAAGAGAGAGGAACATGGGAAAAAGCTTTTTTGTTTATTTCTCTAATAAACAAATGTGTTACTGTGTTTGATGTCCAGTGTAAAATCTGAATACAGTAAATGCAACACCTGCTTGTGTTGTGTCTGTCCTGTAATGCAACGATGTGTGAAAGGAAGCGTGTATAGCTGAAGGCGTTTATGTTCTCGTTCATGTTTACATGTTTCAGCCTATGGTTTAACATACAGCACTGGCATCTCAGATTTATCATATGTATATGGAAAGATTATCAGTGGGTGAATTATGAGGGAAATTATTCAGACGTTGTCTTTAGAGGGTTTGTGAAAGCATGCCAGCGTCACGATTTACAGCACTTGCTCTCTTTTTGCTTACAGTTTTTAATACTCGACACACCTAAACGTTAATAATAATTTTTTTGCCAACGCCAAGGTCTCAGACTGTCAGTATCTTTCCCTTCAGGCGCAAAAGCAAGTTTCTGCTTCAGCAAGTTGGATAATAATCTGACCTCATCTGGTTTGGTTAGCCGAGAGTTCACAGCTGCAGTGGGCAGGTAATGAATTCTGTGCCATTTTAAAATTCTACAGATATCACTTACGTGAACCTTGTGAACCGCCTCCATCTGTTCCCATTAAAGGTTGCTAAACTATCAGACCCTGTGAGTTTTCTTTCTGAAGTTATAGAATTAATTTTCATCATGTTGCGACCTGATCTCTTGTTCTATGCAAAGTAGAAAAACACGTCCAGATGTGAGAGGTTACCAAGTGGAATCGTAGTCGTGTGCCGTGCAGAATCTTTAGTGGTTGTGTGTGAAGACTAGCATCACTAGTGCTCTTACAATGTGGGATTGGAGCAAACCCTTAAAGTTACATTTGCTTTGGCACAGGGAAACACCACTCATGTTTTCTTTAGTAAATGTAAAGCTATTATTTGCGGATGTCATTCTAAAGGAACTGCGTGTAATTTCACTTTGTGTTTTTGTGTGTTATTTAGGTGAGCGGTATGTGAACGCGGCGCTTCTTACGGGACATGTATGCAGTATTTAAAACAAATTAAAAATAATTTACCTTTATTTTACCAGGAAATAGTCCCATTGAGATTCAGAATCTCTTTTGTAATGGTTGATAAAAAGTTTCCCATGCATTATGTTGCTTGATAGAGAGCGCATTGATGAACAGTGCATGAAAAGGTCACAGCCACAAAGTGACAAACTAACCCAAAATGACTCACTGATTCAGGTCTTGTTTGTGCATATAGCAATAGCATTCTACTGTACTTTGCACACTATTTGCAGTATGAATGCAAGTATTCAGTATGTAACCAGTATATGTACTGCAATCCAATGCACTACACTTTAGAAAGTGTTTAGAAAGTTTCTCACAAAATTGGATTAAAAATGCAACATATTTTTCACTCCTAAAATGATAACTAGATTAACTGTTTGCTGAATAAAACATGCAGTAGTAGTTTAAACAAATTATTTATATGTTCAGGAAATGCATTAGGCATAAACAGTCTACATTAAAGGAAGACTTTATTTAAATTAAATTAAAATGAATTGCAAAAGTTATTGAATCAAACTGACGTTCAGTGTTTTGAATCAGATTTGAATCAAATTGAAGACCAGTGAATCTTGACTCAGTTCAAAAGCTCAGTATTTCATTCTGGACAAAAGCACTCACAATACAATCCAATGCAATATCAGCCATGATTTAAAACTTCCTTCACTCATGATCTGCCAAAGCTCAGACATTGTTTTATTAAATTTTTGTATGCATCTGGCAGACACTTGTATCCAAAGTTATTTAAGTTATTTACATTCGTTAAAGGCATAGGCTCATGCATGTCCTGGGAATCGAACCCATGCCCTTGGTGTTGCAAACATCACGCTCTGCTGTTCGAGCTGCAGGAATCTATATAAAAAAAAAATCCTTTATGAAAGTAAAATGGGTTGAAATCTACGGGTTCACCAGGTATTTGGCACCAAATCATCTTTATCCATTTCTTCTCGACCAGGGAGGCATACTGCATAAAATGAAGTCAATTACTGTAATACAGACACATTCAGAATGGCTCGCAGTTGCAAAACAGGTGAGAATTATCATAATTGTCTGACATTGTCCTTTTTCCAGCATTCTCGGTTTAGAAGCGAGCTGATAATACGCGTGATTGAAAGAGGCGAGCGGAGGAATAATGTGCTTGTGGATGTCCGCTTCATTGTGTGAAACTGGCTAATGAATACGAATGAAGCCGTAGCGGCGTTATGGAGGAGAGACAGCGTGACACCAACGCTCCAGATTTGGCGACGCTGTTACTGGCGCGCCGCGGCACAGAAGAGCTGGCAGAGCCCGTGTTCTCGTCACGACAGTCGGCTCGGTCCCAGCCAGCACATTGTTAGAGGGGTGATTAATTATGGTGCTGATGAAACGTGATGGCAGTGGAGATGTCAGTGAGATGACAGGAGGGACACATCACACAGCGACATCTGGAAGGATCCTCAGCCTCCACACCAGCGCTGTCTCTGCAAATCCCTTAATGTCACGGACAGCGTCTATTTATGTATCTAATGCAGGAGCAGCCGGTCAATGTCAATGTGACACGTGTAAAGCTGCTTCATTTACACTACAATCATAATAATATTGGTCCTTTTATCATTATGTGACCTAGAGAACATCACCTCCATATATAAAACAACAACGAATTATTTATGAGCAACAGATATGCACATTAGAAACCTTTCTGTCACCAGATGTATTTATAAATATGAATGTATATGAAAAACAATTGGGGTCAGAAAGTTTACTCATGATACAATTTAGCATGATTTATCGATTTCCACACAAATGTGAAGCAGCAGAACTGTTTTCAACTTTGAAAATAATAATCATAAATGTTTCTTGAGCAGCAAATCATCATATTAGAATGATTTCTGAAGGCCTAAGTACAGCCTTTTAATGTTTAAAAACATTTTTTTAAAATCTTACTGACCCACAACTTTTGAATGGTAGTGTAAATCTAAGTGAAGTCTTTGTATGTTTCACCTAAATTGTTTACTCGCCCTCATTACATTCCAAACCTGTATGACTTTCTTTCTTCTGTGAAATACAAAAGAAGATATATATATATAAAAAAAAAAAGTCCATACAACTTAATAGGGTCCAATGTAAGTTGGTTCCCAATGATCTTCAAAACATCTTCTTTTTTTGCTCCATGGAAGAATGAAAGTCATACAGGCTTGGAATGACATGAGGATGAATAAATAATGACAAAAATGTCATTATTGGCTACTATAAGTGTAGTTGTACATATGAGTAAATAAACTCCTTTTGGATCCTGACCTCAATTTCCCAATGTCTGCAAAACTCTTAACCCAAACATGAGCGTCATGAGGACATAATTGAATATTTTCCTTGATGAAAAACACAGGAAACACAGTAAATTTCCCAGATGAATTGCTTTATTTACTGAAGTAAATGGGATGGATGTTGGAAATCCCAAAGGTGCAGAGAACAGTCCGGCGTGTGTTTGTGAATCTCACGTTTAAACCTTTCTTTGCCGGTCCGACTGGATCTATTTCTGGCTCGTGTGTCGAAGGCGAAGAGAAACACTGAACCTGCATGTTTATTCACATTTTTTCTTTATGCATTCCCTTGTCAAAAAAAGAAGTAGACTTTAGCATACTCTTAAAACAAGTACTTATACAGAAATAATATACTTTCAAAGAATATACTTAAGTGTGTTAACAAATAGTCATGAAAGTGGACTCTCTTTAAGTTCATTTAAGTGGCCATTTATAGGGTAATATTATATATTTTATTTAGTATATGGCCATACACAGATATTTATGGGGGCAGGTGTTCAAATGAAAATATTTAATAATTGACTTACTGGTAAACATCTTTTAACTATTTACATGAATTAACATTATAGGGCTTTTACTAATCAAATGAAATCATAATAAACAAACCCATTTACTGATTAGTAAAATACATTTACACTGCAATTACAATTGCATAAATAATGTTACGAGATTAAAGTTTTTAGAATTTTTTTTTTTTGAGTGTGTAGCAAAAGAGTAGGCAAGCTTTGGGACATCAGTATTTCGTCATCTTTAACGGACAGCTCTGTCACCATTAAACTGCTGTCAATCATCTTTAAAACCCTCCATTCAATCTAATTTAATTTCCTACCGTTTCAGGGAGAAATGTTGTCGTACGTTGATCTGCCAGTCGTGGGTCTTTCATGCGGAGACTCTCCTCACGTGTTTGCAATTTGAATATAATGATGCATTTAAAAGTAGCTAAATGGCTAAATGTATCTTTACAAAAGTTCACAATGCTGCTGCAGATGAAATATGTGTACAACCAGCCTGTTCTCACGTAAATGCGTCTCTATAACAAGCATTGTGTACTATCGTGCAATTTATACGCGAAAATGAGTTTTTACGTGCATTTGATACGCAGTTTTCGCGTGCATTTGATACGCAGTTCATTTGCGTGTAATACACACGCACCCCACACCACTACTAAACCTACCCCAACCAACTCATGCGTATCCTATGCACGTAAAAACTCATTTTCGCGTATAAATTACACGATAAACACACTGCGTGCTATAGAGACGCATTTAGTGTGATCGGGTTGGGACAACATTGAATAAATACATTTTCGTCAGGTTACATACTGATAATTAATCACTCAAACCCCTCTCTACATAACCACCGGACTCGCAGTCCACCATGTCTGTAGTTTTTAAACACTTTTCACTCGTGTTTGTAGTTGTAATCAAATCCTTGTCCAACGCACGATGGGTTGTGGGCAATATAAGCAATAAAGGCCCTTGCACACTGAGTCCGAAATTTTCGTATGCGTTTTTTCATATTCGTGATTCGGTGGCTCTGAATTGTCAAAACACTTTAAACTGCTTGCTACGGATGCTAAAAACGCAGAAAATCGAACCCGATCCGATTTTTTTTTATGACGGACGAAAGTTTCGGAGGCAGTGTGCAAGCGTGATTGACATAACGTGAGGTCGTATTTATTTTTTAACGTGCGAAAATTTCGGACGCGAATTTCGGACTCAGTGTGCAAGGGCCTTTAGAGTGAGCACGGATCTGCATTTCGAATTCTGACCGGAAAAAGTAGAGCATCTGGGTATATTTAGAATACTCATTTCAACATACTACGATTTGGGACGTACTAATTCTATTTTCGAATACTATTTAGGACGGATAGTATTCGAAATGGGACTCACCAATACTCTCTTGAGTAGATACTTTTTTTGAATAATTACTTCACGACATCTAAAATTATGTTCTGTGTAGTATGAATGAAATCCATATGTACTACATCCACCATGGTATCATTAGCCGCGTTTCCACTGCCGGGCTAGGGCCGGGGCAGAGCTAACAGCGAGCCGAGCCGAGCCAGTGGCCTCGGGCCTCAAGCACCGGGCTTGCGTTTCCACTGTCGGGCCAGTAGCCCCGCAGCGCTGCCCTAAACCCCGCCCCTAACACACCTTTCTGGATCAAACGTCATACAACCCAACCCATTTCAGCGGGTATTATGAATTTATTTATTTTTTAAGTTAGGAAGATAGCATGTATATTAACTCACCGACCGTGGCTGCAATAGTGTCCCGATTGTCTCGCGAGTCGCCAGTAACAGAGGGATGCAGCACACCGTCCATCAAGTCGATCCATGGAAAATCCCTTCCCTTCTCTGTTCATTGTGCGTTTTAATCGCCTTATACAAACTGCGCCCGCAACTTTTTTTATTCTTTCCTGAACTTAAAGCGTTGCTCGCTGAATGCTTAGCTTAGAAAATTTAGCATCGATGTATTTTATAACGTCCTCGTTTCTTCACACGCCGTCAAATTGACGTTGTACCCTTTGACCAGTACAGGCGATTCTCCTTTTCGAGCAGCAATTATTTTGCGCGATATAAAAAAGTGAAATGTGCATCTTGCTTCAGATCATAATGTTCCATAACACTGATAAACTCCGCCTTTTACCTTGAGCACGCCTCGCCCGAGCTGGCCCGCTTTGGCCCAAGGTATTCGACGGGCCAGAAATCCTGGCCGTTGGCCCCGAGTAAGCTCCGGAAGTGACAGTGGAAACGCGACTGGCCCTGGCACGCACTGGCACGGCTCGGCCCTGGCCCGGCAGTGGAAACGCAGCTATTGTCATGTGACCTTCCACTATCAGTTTTTCCTTCACTGCCATTTACAAATCCTCTCCTGAAGCCTCATGGGATAGTAAAGTGTCCATCATATGCACAGTTCAGAATCTCGCCAGAAGTAGTAGATCATCCGGGTACTTTCACATACCATTTTAGGAGTACCTTGAATTCACACACTTATTTTGTCATGTACTATTTTTCACAAAGTATGCCATTTCAGATGCAGCCAGTCTTTATGAATGGCTCATTGACTCAACCTGATTAGTTTAAAAATGCCAAATCATTCAAGAACGAAACAGTTGCTGCAAAACTCAACGTTCTGCTTTTTTAATTATTTTCGCTGGCTAATGCTGGTATTCAGAAAAGAGCACTCTTGCTTGTGTGATATTGCTTAATTATATTATACAACAGGGATGATCCATATTTTGGATTCTTTATTCTGGTGGCATTTCTGACTTTGCATGATGCTATTTTACACCAACAAACAAGCATGCTTGTTACACATAATGGAGGGCTATTACCCAAATTAGGCTGGATTGAAATTAAGTCAGTTACTTCCACTTTTAACAGCGTTTCACAGAAATCACTTACTGCACCTTTAAGTAGCCTACAGTTTTTTTTAAAGTGTACAAAGAATTGAAGTACACTTTACATCTAGTACAATTGAGTGTACTTCATTTTCACAAGGGCCTTTGAACAGCTATTAACTGTAAGACAAGAGTGTTGACATTAAAAACTATGCTTCAATTTCTTCAAAACAATTTTTAGGGGTGAACTAATCCATGTGCCCAACAGGTTGCATGTAATCAAATTTCAGTGGAAGTTGATTTCAAACAAGTCACAATATGCAGAAACACTTTGAGATCACAGGAATATGATAGGGAAGACAACTCATTTACATCTGCAGTGCTTCATGGGACAACGCGTTCCTTGCAAAGCGCTTTTGGAATTTGCATGCCAAATTCTTAAGAGCATTATGGGTAGTGTTTTCACCAGGTGTTCTAGTTAAACAAAATCAACAAACTGATGGTTTCAAAAGTATACCAATTAACCTTGGTCTTACACTAGTGACCTTTAAAAGGTTCATTTTAAAATTCCCTATGGAGAAACTTCTGTACCTCTTCAAGTCCCATATAGCATGCAATCAAAGGGTTCCATATGGGACTTACAAACATACAGTAGAACTATCAGTTTCACCACATTGGCAGAATGAGACACTACCAATTTAAAATCTGTTAGACCAGACATAAAGCAAAATGACAAGTCAAATACAAGCACGAATTGGTTTGTCAGTTTTATTGAGAACCTCTCTTTTGCTCTTGAACCATTACAGGACCCAGTGACGCCTTGCCTTCCCACTGAATGCCTAGAAGAAAAAAGCCAAGTTAGAGCCAAACTTAAACCTCAAAAGAAACCTTAGAGTAAAAGCAACCAACCTCCATAGGGAGAAGCAGCAAGACCATCAGGACCACATGTTGAGTCACAGCAACCACAAACTTGGTAGTTTCCATCAGCAGCAAACCATCTGTAACAAGACAAAGACATGGATCCTTTAACATGAGCAAAGTCAGTCAAAAAAAAAAAAAAAAAAAAAAAAAAAAAAAAAAAAAAAAAAAAAAAAAAAAACTTACCCATTGGCAAAGGAACAGGACTTGCGCTGAGCGTCACTGGGTGCAGAAGCAATAGTTGCCTTCAGAATACATGTTATGTAGATCTGCAAGGGATGACAGACAAGTCACAAAACCAAAGCAGATGGGAGGAGAAGTCAAATTAACTGATATTCATAGTACATACAGAAGGACTGTTGCCCTCCTGGAACATAAACGCCTCCAGCTGGAACTGGATCTTGTCCACCTGGGACCGAGGCATGAAGCGGGAGCTGGAAGCTGTAGTTTTGGCATCCACAAAGCACCTGACGAAAAAATTACAAAGAGCAACTCATGAATGTCAACTATAGAGCATCAAGCAAATAGACCCGTTACCCATGACTCGGTGACAAAGTAGTTACAAAAAGCAACCAAAACATCAGCCGTATAGCATCTAGAGCCATACTGTACCCATGATTCTCAATGAATGAATATCTTGGAAGGGAGTTCACATCAGGTACTTGAGTGGCCACACAGCGGTCCACAAACACACGCAGAGGCACATGATTGTACTGCTTCACAGATGCCTCGATGTTAATAACACCACCCAGGAAATAGGAGTATGAAGGCCTCTGATAGGACCAATCATCTGAAAAAAAAAAAAAAAAATATATATATATATATATATATATATATATAGCCACAATCGTAAGGTTAAAGGTTTATTTTATTTTTAAAAAACCTGCACAAACCCATCATGATCTTCAGGGAGAAGAGCAAGACTTCATCACCAGCCTCCGTTGAGGAATAAGGGACCCATATTGGCCTTAAGGCATCACTGCTTACATTCTGAAGCCTATGGTTCATGAAAGTGCCCAATAAATGGTCTCCAAGTTGCATGAGAAAGTGCAGAAAGTCACAGAGATCACTTACCTTTGATAATGGCATTGAACACCAACAATTGCACCATCAGCCCGGGTAATCGGAGTACCTGCAAGCGCCTCTGGGGTGTAGGTAAGAGAGAAGGTGTAGACGAGCGCATCCTCGTTCATCTGTAAAAAGACAGTGGTTACCAAGAGGGTCATCCCAAAGAAAGCACATATACCAAAACTGTGCACTCATATTGCTATGAAGGGGAGGAGGTGCACTGTGGAATTCCTCATCACCAAAGCTGCCCTCAGAAGCTCCGGTGTAGCCATAGTTAGTCAATGTTTTGGAGACATGCACTTATGATTGAACATGCACATTTTCAGTGCATGCCAGGGCATTCAGGGTAAAAACTAACTCTTGTGCTCTAACAGTGGTAAAACTGTTGTTCTTGTTTCTTAAGCTCCATTCATGGGATAGTTTACATTACATGTTGGTTTGAAGTGTTATTTAACAGAAAGTAGTTTGAAGACTCAGGATTTCTCCATTAAAATAGATAGTACTTGGCCTTAGCTGCCCTGGCATTGCAAATATGACAACCAAGTTAACTGACTTTCCTTGAAAGATTTTGTCTATCCTCTGCCACAACAAATAACCCATTAAGATTTATGAGTTCTTACCATCAGCACACTGTTGCAGTCCTGTAATTCATACTCAAAGATGAGCACTCTTGCCCCAGGATCCTGACCAACAACAGGACATCCACCTAAAGACAGACCAGTTGGCTGGATCAACTGACCATTGCTGAAAAAGTCCTGCTGGACTTCTACAAGGACCCGGTTCTCGCCACATTGAACCGCTACACTGCTGGGAGTCACGGGTTGCCTCAACTGGAAGTCCACCGCTAACTCACTCTGCACCTCGGGAACGACGGGATACCTCCAATCCAAAGGCTTCACTGGACCCTGCAACAGCTGCTTCTCCTGAAGGCCAAAAGGCTCTTGCGCAAGGCTTTTGGAGACAGGACCCAAAGGACTCTGAAACTGAGAAGCCACTTGCAAAGGGTTCCAGAGCCCTAGAGGGGAAAGGCCAGGACTTCTGGAAGCTGGATCTGATTTTGGCCCCATGCTTCTTGGACTTTGACTGTACCTCAAACTTCCCCAGACATCAGGCAGATCAAATGCAACCACCAAAACCACCATTAACACACCTTTCAAGAACCCCATCTTAACAAACTTTGACACAAACACCACAACACACACCAGTGCTTGGCTTTGCCATTTTGTACAGCTTTGAATTAAAGTGGCTCCACCCCCTTTACCTTAATTGATTATACTTGATTCTCCTCTGGACCTGTACAGTTTTTGCATCTCTGGGACATCCCCGCTCTGCAAATTTTGTATGTCTCTCTTATCTGACACATTGAGGGGGGTATTTACATGACACCATTTTCAACTAAAACTTTTTATGCATTGTGTTCATTTACATGACAACAGTGTTTTGGGGGCACACTTTCTATTTTGAAAACTGCTTTCAAAGTGCAAGTATTTAAAAGAATATCATTATTGTCTCCATGTAAACTACAAAAACATGAATTTATGATAACTTTGACATCATGTGTATGCGTATTACATGTTCAGTTTATAGGTGTGTAGTGTTTCTTTAGTAAGTGTCATTGCCAATTTCTGGCCTGGCAGCAGAATACGGCGTTTTTAGTCGTTTTCACGGATCCTTATGAACTGGGATAGTTTTGACAACATTGTTATCTGTACTCAAAACTTTTAAAAAATGCGAAGGAAAAACTTTTTAGTAGAATTGCCGCGTTTCCACTGTCGGGCTAAAAGCGGGAGTGCTATTGCGTGCCAGTGTCTTTTCCACTGTCACTTCCGGGGCTTGATCAGCGTCTGGGCTTCCTCGAGGCCAACGGCCAGGGTGTTTTGGCCCGCCGAATACCTTGGTCCAAAGCGGGCCAGCTCTGGTTTGAGGAGTGGTCATGAACAGAGGCAGAGTTTATCTGAGTCAGGAGATGGCAGCGCCAGATGACTTCATACCTTTGGATGACTCAAAACTCACTTTCAGACAGCAGCGAGTGTTTGAATACCTTCTGTTTGTGATCGGATGTGGATTCTGATCACCGTATTTAAGGCAAAAATATTTATATGCGATGCAAAAGACTATGCACGCTAAGCATTACCATAGTAAACGTGGTAAATACGACCGCTTGAAGAAATCAGACACATCATATAGGCTATCACAATTGTGTATTTATTTTATTTGTCAGTACATGTAGTCTCTTTATACCAGACTGTCTGATATCCGGATTGAGCTCCGCATATGTCATTAAATAAAGCAAGTCCGTTTTTTTGGGAACTTCCTGTTTCTCTGACTGACAAAAATAACTGTATAGGGACGGTCACTGGAGAGAGTGCTAAAGCTCCTCAGACAAGTTAATGTCTCAATTCACCTACTTATACTACACCCTAAAAGTATGTACTCTTTTCGTGAAGAAAAAGTAGATAATTTTGAGTGTGTAGCAAAAAGTAGACAAGCTTTGGGAGATACTATCACGTCATACAATTGCGTCTTTAACGGTTGCTCTCTGTCGCATCCTGTCACAGTAAACTGGTCTGTCAATCATCTTGTCACCGTTAAAATCCTACACGTTTAATTTAATTTAATTTCCTACTGTATCGGAGAGAAATGCAGTAGCACATTGATCTGCAGTCGCGGGTCTTTCGTGCGGAGAACTCTCATATTAACGCATAATGATGCATATAAAAGTTAATGGCCAAATGTATCTTTATAAAAGTCCACATTGTTATTGCAGATGAAATATAACACAGATTGCATTAAATATATATTTTTTTATCAAGTTAAACTTTGATTAGTCACTCAAACCTTTATCTAACCTCTCACCGTCGTTCGTGCATAATCCTTTATGTTATAGTTTAACACATTTTACACAGGTTTGTCATTCCTCCACCAAAGCGCAATGGGTTTGTGGGCAATATTAGCCTTTATAGTGAGCACGGATCCACACTTCGAAAATCAACCGGAAAAAGTAGACCATCTGGGGACTTCTGGCATACTCTTAACATACTATGCTTTGGGACACACTTACGTTAATCTCACATACTGTTTAGGATGGATAGTATGGACATTGAAATGCAGGGATACTCTCTTGAGTAATTAAGTAATTACTTAACCACTTCTAAAATTATGTACTGTGTAGTATGAGTGTGTGTGTAGTATGAATAAAATCCATATGTACTACATCCACCATGTTGTTATTGTCATGTGACCTTCAAGCATCAGTTGTCACTTCACTGCCATTCACAAATCCTCTTTTTATGCCGCAGTAAAGTGTCCATCATATGCACTCTTCAGAATCTCACCGGAAGTAGTAGATCCTCCGGGTTCTTTCACCTACTCTTTTATGAGTACTGTGAATTCAGACATACTTAGTCACATGTTTTTTTCACCAAATATAGTAGGCATGTATGCGATTTCAGATGCAGTCACTGTCTTTATGAATGGGTCATTGACTCACCCATTTCATCCAAAAATGCTGAATCGTTCAATAATGAAACACTGTTGCTGGGAAACGCAAACGTTCTGCTTTTAAAAAATGTAATTGGCAAAATAAGTCAAAATTGACAATGTCGTCTAATATCGTCAATTAATATAATTAACTTATTTTATACAACAGTTTAATAATCAATCACAATAATGCTGGTATTCGGAAAAGCACTTTTGCTTCTGATATTGCTTAACTGTATTATGTTATAAAGACAAAAACAATAACTCATACAAGGGAAATACACATCTTGAATTATTAATTTGGGGCATTTTCTGACCTTGTATGATGCCATTTTACACCAACAACAAACTTGCTTGGTTGTGGAGCATAATGGAGGGCTATAACCTAAATTAGGCTGGCGGTATTGAAATATTTTAATAGTCAGAAAGTCACTTTCAGTGTTTCTAAGAAATCACTTACTGCACCTTAAGTAGCCTACAGTTTTTTTTTTTATTAAATGTACTTCTAAGATTTAAAGTATACTACAAGTGTGCATTTAGTACAACAAGAGTGGTGACATTATAAACTAAGCTTCATTGTCTTCAAGTCATAATTTTTGGGTTGAAATATGGTCCATGGTCTCAACAGGTTTTATAAATTTAATGTTATCAAACTTCAGTGGAAGCGGATAAACAATTTTCAAAATATGCAGAAACACAGAGCACAGCAAAATGGGACACAAACTCAATTACATCTGCAGTGCTTCATGGGACAAGGCATTCTTGGAAATATTTGCTTGCCAAAAACAAGAGCATTATTGGTAGTCTTTACCAGGAAATCTAGTTTAAAAACAAACGGCTTCATAATTAACCTTGGTCTTACACTAGCGGCCTTTAAAAGGTTCATTTTAAAATTATCTTTGTTAGTCCCATACAGCCTGGAACCCTTTGGTTGCAGGCTATATGGGACTTGCAAAGGTACTGACGTAGTTTTCTCCATAGAGAATTGGAAAATGAACCTTTTAAACTCACATATAGCATGCAACCAAAGGATTCTAGACTATATGGGACTTAGAGTAGGAATATCAGTTTCACCAAATTGGCAGAATGAGGCACTTCCAATTGAAAACTCTGTTAAACCAGACAAAGCAAAATGACAAGTCAGATACAAGCAGGGATTGGTTTGTCAGTTTTATTGAGAACCTCGCTTTTGCTCTTGAACCATTACAAGACCAAGTGACGCCTTGCCTTCCCACTGAATGCCTTGAAAAAAAAAAGCCAAGTTAGAGCCCAACTTGAACCTCAAAAGAAACCTTAAAGAGTAAAAGCAACCAACCTCCATAGGGAGAAGCAGCAAGACCATCAGGACCACATGTTGAGTCACAGCAACCACAAACTTGGTCGATTCCATCAGCAGCAAACCACCTGCAACAAACCAAAGACATGGATCCTTTAACATGAGCAAAGTCAGTCTAAACAAACAAAAAAACACAACTTACCCATTGGCAAAGGAACAGGATTTCCGCTGAGCATCACTGGGTGCAGAAGCAATAGTTGCCTTCAGAACACATGTTATGTAGATCTGCAAGGGATGACAAGTCACAAAACCAAAGCAGATGGGAGGAGTCGTCAAATTGACACATGATATACATAGCACATACAGAAGGACTGTTGCCCTCCTGGAACATAAACGCCTCCAGCTGGAACTGGATCTTGTCAACCTGGGACCGAGGCATGAAGCGGGAGCTGGAAGCTGTAGTTTTGGCATCTACAAAGCACCTGACGACAAAAATCACAAAGAGCAACTCATGAATGTCAACTGTAGAGCATCAAGCAACTAGACCCGTCACCCATGACTCGGTGACAAAGTAGTTACAAAAAGCAACCAAAACATCAGCCCTATAGCATCTAGAGCCATACTGTACCCATGATTCTCAATGAAGGAATATCTTGGAAGGGAGTTCACATCAGGTACTTGAGTGGCCACACAGCGGTCCACAAACACACGCAGAGGCACATGATTGTACTGCTTCACAGATGCCTCGATGTTAATAACACCACCCAGGAAATAGGAGTATGAAGGCCTCTGATAGGACCAGTCATCTATACAAAAAAAAAACATTTTAGACACAGCCACAATAGCAAGGGTAAAGGTTATTTTATGGAAAGAAAAAACCTGTACCAACCCATCATGATCTTCAGGGAGAAGAGCAAGACTTCTTCACCAGCCTCCGTTGAGGCATAAGGGACCCATATTGGCCTTAAGGCATCACTGCTTACATTCTGAAGCCTACGGTTCATGAAAGTACCCATTAAATGGTCTCCAAGTAGCATGAGAAAGTGCATAAAGTCACAGATCACTTACCTTTGATAATGGCATTGAACACCAACAATTGCACCATCAGCCCGGGTAATCGAGTACCTGCAAGCGCCTCTGGGGTGTAGGTAAGAGAGAAGGTGTAGACGAGCGCATCCTCGTTCATCTGTAAAAAGACTGTGGTTACCAAGAGGGTCATCCCAAAGAAAGCACATATACCAAGACTGTGCACTCATATTGCTATGAAGGGGAGGAGGTGCACTGTGGAATTCCTCAATCACCAAAGCTGCCCTCAGAAGCTCCAGTGTAGCCATAGTTAGTCAATGTTTTGGAGACATGCACTTATGATTGAACATGCACATTTTCTGTGCATGCCAGGGCATTTAGGGTAAAAACCTAACTCTTGTGCTCTAATAGTGGCAAAACTGTTGTTCTTGTTTCTTAAGCTCCATTCATGGGATAGTTTACATTACATGTTGGTTTGAAGTGTTATTTAACAGAAAGTAGTTTGAAGACTCAGGATTTCTCCATTAAAATAGATAGTACTTGGCCTTAACTGCCCTGGCATTGCAAATATGACAACCAAGTTAATTGACTTTCCTTGAAAGATTTTGTCTATCCTCTGCCACAACAAATAACCCATTAAGATTTATGAGTTCTTACCATCAGCACACTGTTGCAGTCCTGTAATTCATACTCAAAGATGAGCACTCTTGCCCCAGGATCCTGACCAACAACAGGACATCCACCTAAAGACAGACCAGTTGTCTGGATCAACTGACCATTGCTGAAAAAGTCCTGCTGGACCTCTACAAGGACCCGGTTCTCGCCGCATTGAACCGCTACACTGCTGGGAGTCACGGGTTGCCTCAACTGGAAGTCCACCGCTAACTCACTCTGCACCTCGGGAACGACGGGATACCTCCAATCCAAAGGCTTCACTGGACCCTGCAACAGCTGCTTCTCCTGAAGGCCAAAAGGCTCTTGCGCAAGGCTTTTGGAGACAGGACCCAAAGGACTCTGAAACTGAGAAGCCACTTGCAAAGGGTTCCAGAGCCCTAGAGGGGAAAGGCCAGGACTTCTGGAAGCTGGATCTGATTTTGGCCCCATGCTTCTTGGACTTTTGACTGTACCTCAAACTTCCCCAGACATCAGGCAGATCAAATGCAACCACCAAAACCACCATTAACACACCTTTCAAGAACCCCATCCTAACAAACTTTGACACAAACACCACAACACACACCAGTGCTTGGCTTTGCCATTTTGTACAGCTTTGAATTAAAGTGGCTCCACCCCCTTTACCTTAATTGATTCTCCTTGATTCTCCTCTGGACCTGTAAAGTTTTTGCATCTCTGGGACATCCCCGCTCTGCAAATTTTGTATGTCTCTCTTATCTGACACATTGAGGGGGGTATTTACATGACACCATTTTCAACTAAAACTTTTTATGCATTGTGTTCATTTACATGACAACAGTGTTTTGGGGGCACACTTTCTATTTTGAAAACTGCTTTCAAAGTGCAAGTATTTAAAAGAATATCATTATTGTCTCCATGTAAACTACAAAAACATGAATTTATGATAACTTTGACATCATGTGTATGCGTATTACATGTTCAGTTTATAGGTGTGTAGTGTTTCTTTAGTAAGTGTCATTGCCAATTTCTGGCCTGGCAGCAGAATACGGCGTTTTTAGTCGTTTTCACGGATCCTTATGAACTGGGATAGTTTTGACAACATTGTTATCTGTACTCAAAACTTTTAAAAAATGCGAAGGAAAAACTTTTTAGTAGAATTGCCGCGTTTCCACTGTCGGGCTAAAAGCGGGAGTGCTATTGCGTGCCAGTGTCTTTTCCACTGTCACTTCCGGGGCTTGATCAGCGTCTGGGCTTCCTCGAGGCCAACGGCCAGGGTGTTTTGGCCCGCCGAATACCTTGGTCCAAAGCGGGCCAGCTCTGGTTTGAGGAGTGGTCATGAACAGAGGCAGAGTTTATCTGAGTCAGGAGATGGCAGCGCCAGATGACTTCATACCTTTGGATGACTCAAAACTCACTTTCAGACAGCAGCGAGTGTTTGAATACCTTCTGTTTGTGATCGGATGTGGATTCTGATCACCGTATTTAAGGCAAAAATATTTATATGCGATGCAAAAGACTATGCACGCTAAGCATTACCATAGTAAACGTGGTAAATACGACCGCTTGAAGAAATCAGACACATCATATAGGCTATCACAATTGTGTATTTATTTTATTTGTCAGTACATGTAGTCTCTTTATACCAGACTGTCTGATATCCGGATTGAGCTCCGCATATGTCATTAAATAAAGCAAGTCCGTTTTTTTGGGAACTTCCTCTGTTTCTCTGACTGACAAAAATAACTGTATAGGGACGGTCACTGGAGAGAGTGCTAAAGCTCCTCAGACGAGTTAATGTCTCAATTCACCTACTTATACTACACCCTAAAAGTATGTACTCTTTTTGTGAAGAAAAAGTAGATAATTTTGAGTGTGTAGCAAAAAGTAGACAAGCTTTGGGAGATACTATCACGTCATACAATTGCGTCTTTAACGGTTGCTCTCTGTCGCATCCTGTCACAGTAAACTGGTCTGTCAATCATCTTGTCACCGTTAAAATCCTACACGTTTAATTTAATTTAATTTCCTACTGTATCGGAGAGAAATGCAGTAGCACATTGATCTGCAGTCGCGGGTCTTTCGTGCGGAGAACTCTCATATTAACGCATAATGATGCATATAAATGGATCTTTATAAAAGTCCACATTGTTATTGCAGATGAAATATAACACAGATTGCATTAAATATATATTTTTTTATCAAGTTAAACTTTGATTAGTCACTCAAACCTTTATCTAACCTCTCACCGTCGTTCGTGCATAATCCTTTATGTTATAGTTTAACACATTTTACTCGTGTTTTGTCATTCCTCCACCAAAGCGCAATGGGTTTGTGGGCAATATTAGCCTTTATAGTGAGCACGGATCCACACTTCGAAAATCAACCCGAAATAGTAGACCATCTGGGGACTTCTGGCATACTCTTAACATACTATGCTTTGGGACACACTTACGTTAATCTCACATACTGTTTAGGATGGATAGTATGGACATTGAAATGCAGGGATACTCTCTTGAGTAATTAAGTAATTACTTAATTTTAGAAGTGGTTATGTACTGTGTAGTATGAGTGTGTGTGTAGTATGAATAAAATCCATATGTACTACATCCACCATGTTGTTATTGTCATGTGACCTTCAAGCATCAGTTGTCACTTCACTGCCATTCACAAATCCTCTTTTTATGCCACAGTAAAGTGTCCATCATATGCACTCTTCAGAATCTCACCGGAAGTAGTAGATCCTCCGGGTTCTTTCACGAGTACTGTGAATTCAGACATACTTTAGTCATGTTTTTTTCACCAACTATAGTAGGCATGTATGCGATTTCAGATGCAGTCACTGTCTTTATGAATGGGTCATTGACTCACCCATTTCATCCAAAAATGCTGAATCGTTCAATAATGAAACACTGTTGCTGGGAAACGCAAACGTTCTGCTTTTAAAAAATTTAATTGGCAAAATAAGTCAAAATTGACAATGTCGTCTAATATCGTCAATTAATATAATTAACTTATTTTATACAACAGTTTAATAATCAATCACAATAATGCTGGTATTCGGAAAAGCACTTTTGCTTCTGATATTGCTTAACTGTATTATGTTATAAAGACAAAAACAATAACTCATACAAGGGAAATACACATCTTGAATTATTAATTTGGGGCATTTTCTGACCTTGTATGATGCCATTTTACACCAACAACAAACTAGCTTGGTTGTGGAGCATAATGGAGGGCTATAACCTAAATTAGGCTGGCGGTATTGAAATATTTTAATAGTCAGAGTGTCACTTTCAGTGTTTCTAAGAAATCACTTACTGCACCTTAAGTAGCCTACAGTTTTTTTTTTTAAATGTACTTCTAAGATTTAAAGTATACTACAAGTGTGCATTTAGTACAACAAGAGTGGTGACATTATAAACTAAGCTTCATTGTCTTCAAGTCATAATTTTTGGGTTGAAATATGGTCCATGGTCTCAACAGGTTTTATAAATTTAATGTTATCAAACTTCAGTGGAAGCGGATAAACAATTTTCAAAATATGCAGAAACACAGAGCACAGCAATATGGGACACAAACTCAATTACATCTGCAGTGCTTCATGGGACAAGGCATTCTTGGAAATATTTGCTTGCCAAAAACAAGAGCATTATTGGTAGTCTTTACCAGGAAATCTAGTTTAAAAACAAACGGCTTCATAATTAACCTTGGTCTTACACTAGCGGCCTTTAAAAGGTTCATTTTAAAATTATCTTTGTTAGTCCCATACAGCCTGGAACCCTTTGGTTGCATGCTATATGGGACTTGCAAAGGTACTGACGTAGTTTTCTCCATAGAGAATTGGAAAATGAACCTTTTAAACTCACATATAGCATGCAACCAAAGGATTCCAGACTATGTGGGACTTAGAGTAGGAATATCAGTTTCACCAAATTGGCAGAATGAGGCACTTCCAATTGAAAACTCTGTTAAACCAGACAAAGCAAAATGACAAGTCAGATACAAGCAGGGATTGGTTTGTCAGTTTTATTGAGAACCTCTCTTTTGCTCTTGAACCATTACAGGACCAAGTGACGCCTTGCCTTCCCACTGAATGCCTTGAAAAAAAAAAAGCCAAGTTAGAGCCCAACTTGAACCTCAAAAGAAACCTTAAAGAGTAAAAGCAACCAACCTCCATAGGGAGAAGCAGCAAGACCATCAGGACCACATGTTGAGTCACAGCAACCACAAACTTGGTCGATTCCATCAGCAGCAAACCACCTGCAACAAACCAAAGACATGGATCCTTTAACATGAGCAAAGTCAGTCTAAACAAACAAAAAAACACAACTTACCCATTGGCAAAGGAACAGGATTTCCACTGAGCATCACTGGGTTCAGAAGCAATAGTTGCCTTCAGAACACATGTTATGTAGATCTGCAAGGGATGACAGACAATTCACAAAACCAAAGCAGAAGGGAGGAGTCGTCAAATTGACACATGATATACATAGCACATACAGAAGGACTGTTGCCCTCCTGGAACATAAACGCCTCCAGCTGGAACTGGATCTTGTCAACCTGGGACCGAGGCATGAAGCGGGAGCTGGAAGCTGTAGTTTTGGCATCTACAAAGCACCTGACGACAAAAATCACAAAGAGCAACTCATGAATGTCAACTGTAGAGCATCAAGCAACTAGACCCGTCACCCATGACTCGGTGACAAAGTAGTTACAAAAAGCAACCAAAACATCAGCCCTATAGCATCTAGAGCCATACTGTACCCATGATTCTCAATGAAGGAATATCTTGGAAGGAAGTTCACATCAGGTACTTGAGTGGCCACACAGCGGTCCACAAACACACGCAGAGGCACATGATTGTACTGCTTCACAGATGCCTCGATGTTAATAACACCACCCAGGAAATAGGAGTATGAAGGCCTCTGATAGGACCAGTCATCTATACAAAAAAAAAAACATTTTAGACACAGCCACAATAGCAAGGGTAAAGGTTATTTTATGGAAAGAAAAAACCTGTACCAACCCATCATGATCTTCAGGGAGAAGAGCAAGACTTCTTCACCAGCCTCCGTTGAGGCATAAGGGACCCATATTGGCCTTAAGGCATCACTGCTTACATTCTGAAGCCTACGGTTCATGAAAGTACCCATTAAATGGTCTCCAAGTAGTATGAGAAAGTGCATAAAGTCACAGATCACTTACCTTTGATAATGGCATTGAACACCAACAATTGCACCATCAGCCCGGGTAATCGGAGTACCTGCAAGCGCCTCTGGGGTGTAGGTAAGAGAGAAGGTGTAGACGAGCGCATCCTCGTTCATCTGTAAAAAGACTGTGGTTACCAAGAGGGTCATCCCAAAGAAAGCATATATACCAAGACTGTGCACTCATTTTGCTATGAAGGGGAGGAGGTGCACTGTGGAATTCCTCAATCACCAAAGCTGCCCTCAGAAGCTCCAGTGTAGCCATAGGTAGTCAATGTTTTGGAGACATGCACTTATGATTGAACATGCACATTTTCTGTGCATGCCAGGGCATTTAGGGTAAAAACTAACTCTTGTGCTCTAATAGTGGCAAAACTGTTGTTCTTGTTTCTTAAGCTCCATTCATGGGATAGTTTACATTACATGTTGATTTGAAGTGTTATTTAACAGAAAGTAGTTTGAAGACTCAGGATTTCTCCATTAAAATAGATAGTACTTGGCCTTAACTGCCCTGGCATTGCAAATATGACAACCAAGTTAATTGACTTTCCTTGAAAGATTGTCTATCCTCTGCCACAACAAATAACCCATTAAGATGTATGAGTTCTTACCATCAGCACACTGTTGCAGTCCTGTAATTCATACTCAAAGATAAGCACTCTTGCCCCAGGATCCTGACCAACAACAGGACATCCTCCTAAAGACAGACCAGTTGGCTGGATCAATTGACCATTGCTGAAAAAGTCCTGCTGGACTTTTACAAGAACCCGGTTCTCGCCGCATTGAACCGCTACACTGCTGGGAGTCACGGGTTGCCTCAACTGGAAGTCCACCGCCAATTCGCTCTGCTCCTCGGGAACGACGGGATACCTCCAATCCAAAGGCTTCACTGGACCCTGCAACAGCTGCTTCTCCTGAAGGCCAAAAGGCTCTTGCGCAAGGCTTTTGGAGAGAGGACCCAAAGGACTCTGAAACTGAGAAGCCACTTGCAAAGGGTTCCAGAGCCCTAGAGGGGAAAGGCCAGGACTTCTGGAAGCTGGATCTGATTTTGGCCCCAAGCTTCTTGGACTTTGACTGTACCTCAAACTTCCCCAGACATCAGGCAGATCAAATGCAACTACCAAAACCACCACTAACACACCTTTTAAGAACCCCATCCTAACAAACTTTGACACAAACACCACAACACACACCAGTGCTTGGCCTTGCCATTTTGTACAGCTTTGAATTAAAGTGGCTCCACCCCCTTTACCTTAATTGATTATCCTTGATTCTCCTCTGGACCTGTAAAGTTTTTGCATCTCTGGGACATCCCAGCTCTGCAAATTTTGTATGTCTCTCTTATCTGACACATTGAGGGGGGTATTTACATGACACCATTTTCAACTAAAACTTTTTATGCATTGTGTTCATTTACATGACAACAGTGTTTTGGGGGCACACTTTCTATTTTGAAAACTGCTTTCAAAGTGCAAGTATAAAAGAATATCATTATTGTCTCCATGTAAACTACAAAAACATGAATTTATGATAACTTTGACATCATGTGCATGCGTATTACATGTTCAGTTTATAGGTGTGTAGTGTTTCTTTAGCAAGTGTCATTGCCAATTTCTGGCCTGGCAGCAGAATACGGCGTTTTTAGTCGTTTTCACAGATCCTTATGAACTGGGATAGTTTTGACAACATTGTTGTCTGTACTCAAAACTTTTAAAAAATGCGAAGGAAAAACTTTTTAGCAGAATTGCCGCGTTTCCACTGTCGGGCTAAAAGCGGGAGTGCTATTGCGTGCCAGTGTCTTTTCCACTGTCACTTCCGGGGCTTGATCAGCGTCTGGGCTTCCTCGAGGCCAACGGCCAGGGTGTTTTGGCCCGCCGAATACCTTGGTCCAAAGCGGGCCAGCTCTGGTCTGAGGAGTGGTCATGAACAGAGGCAGAGTTTATCTGAGTCAGGAGATGGCAGCGCCAGATGACTTCATACCTTTGGATGACTCAAAACTCACTTTCAGACAGCAGCGAGTGTTTGAATACCTTCTGTTTGTGATCGGATGTGGATTCTGATCACCGTATTTAAGGCAAAAATATTTATATGCAATGCAAAAGACTATGCACGCTAAGCATTACCATAGTAAACGTGGTAAATACGACCGCTTGAAGAAATCAGACACATCATATAGGCTATCACAATTGTGTATTTATTTTATTTGTCAGTACATGTAGTCTCTTTATACCAGACTGTCTGATATCCGGATTGAGCTCCGCATATGTCATTAAATAAAGCAAGTCCGTTTTTTCGGGAACTTCCTCTGTTTCTCTGACTGAAAAAAATAACTGTATAGGGACGGTCACTGGAGAGAGTGCTAAAGCTCCTCAGACGAGTTAACGTCTCAATTCGCCTACTTATACTACACCCTAAAAGTATGTACTCTTTTTGTGAAGAAAAAGTAGATAATTTTGAGTGTAGCAAAAAGTAGACAAGCTTTGGGAGATACTATCACGTCATACAATTGCGTCTTTAACGGTTGCTCTCTGTCCCATCCTGTCACAGTAAACTGGTCTGTCAATCATCTTGTCACCGTTAAAATCCTACACGTTTAATTTAATTTAATTTCCTACTGTATCGGAGAGTAATGCAGTAGCACATTGATCTGCAGTCGCGGGTCTTTCGTGCGGAGAACTCTCATATTAACGCATAATGATGCATATAAAAGTTAATGGCCAAATGGATCTTTATAAAAGTCCACATTGTTATTGCAGATGAAATATAACACAGATTGCATTAAATAAATATTTTTTTATCAAGTTAAACTTTGATTAGTCACTCAAACCTTTATCTAACCTCTCACCGTCGTTCGTGCATAATCCTTTATGTTATAGTTTAACACATTTTACTCGTGTTTGTCATTCCTCCACCAAAGCGCAATGGGTTTGTGGGCAATATTAGCCTTTATAGTGAGCACGGATCCACACTTCGAAAATCAACCCGAAATAGTAGACCATCTGGGGACTTCTGGCATACTCTTAACATACTATGCTTTGGGACACACGTTAATCTCACATACTGTTTAGGATGGATAGTATGGACATTGAAACGCAGGGATACTCTCGAGTAATTACTTAACCACTTCTAAAATTATGTACTGTGTAGTATGAGTGTGTGTGTAGTATGAATAAAATCCATATGTACTACATCCACCATGTTGTTATTGTCATGTGACCTTCAAGCATCAGTTGTCACTTTACTGCCATTCACAAATCCTCTTTTTATGCCGCAGTAAAGTGTCCATCATATGCACTCTTCAGAATCTCACCGGAAGTAGTAGATCCTCCGGGTTCTTTCACCTACTCTTTCATGAGTACTGTGAATTCAGACATACTTTAGTCATATGTTTTTTTCACCAACTATAGTAGGCATGTATGCGATTTCAGATGCAGTCACTGTCTTTATGAATGGGTCATTGACTTACCCATTTCATCCAAAAATGCTGAATCGTTCAATAATGAAACACTGTTGCTGGGAAACGCAAATGTTCTGCTTTTAAAAAAATTTATTGGCAAAATTGACAATGTCGTCTAATATCGTCAATTAATATAATTAACTTATTTTATACAACAGTTTAATAATCAATCACAATAATGCTGGTATTCAGAAAAGCACTTTTGCTTCTGATATTGCTTAACTGTATTATGTTATAAAGACAAAAACAATAACTCATACAAGGGAAATACACATCTCGAATTATTAATTTGGGGCATTTTCTGACCTTGTATGATGCCATTTTACGCCAACAACAAACTAGCTTGGTTGTGGAGCATAATGGAGGGCTATAACCTAAATTAGGCTGGCGGTATTGAAATATTTTAATAGTCAGAAAGTCACTTTCAGTGTTTCTAAGAAATCACTTACTGCACCTTAAGTAGCCTACAGTTTTTTTTTTAAATGTACTTCTAAGATTTAAAGTATACTACAAGTGTGCATTTAGTACAACAAGAGTGGTGACATTAAAAACTAAGCTTCATTGTCTTAAAGTCATAATTTTTGGGTTGAAATATGGTCCATGGTCTCAACAGGTTTTATAAATTTAATGTTATCAAACTTCAGTGGAAGCGGATAAACAATTTTCAAAATATGCAGAAACACAGAGCACAGCAATATGGGACACAAACTCAATTACATCTGCAGTGCTTCATGGGACAAGGCATACTTGGAAATATTTGCTTGCCAAAAACAAGAGCATTATTGGTAGTCTTTACCAGGAAATCTAGTTTAAAAACAAACGGCTTCATAATTAACCTTGGTCTTACACTAGCGGCCTTTAAAAGGTTGAATTTAAAAATTATCTTTGTTAGTCCCATACAGCCTGGAACCCTTTGGTTGCATGCTATATGGGACTTGCAAAGGTACTGACGTAGTTTTCTCCATAGAGAATTGGAAAATGAACCTTTTAAACTCACATATAGCATGCAACCAAAGGATTCCAGACTATATGGGACTTAGAGTAGTAATATCAGTTTCACCAAATTGGCAGAATGAGGCACTTCCAATTGAAAACTCTGTTAAACCAGACAAAGCAAAATGACAAGTCAGATACAAGCAGGGATTGGTTTGTCAGTTTTATTGAGAACCTCTCTTTTGCTCTTGAACCATTACAGGACCAAGTGACGCCTTGCCTTCCCACTGAATGCCTTGAAAAAAAAAAGCCAAGTTAGAGCCCAACTTGAACCTCAAAAGAAACCTTAAAGAGTAAAAGCAACCAACCTCCATAGGGAGAAGCAGCAAGACCATCAGGACCACATGTTGAGTCACAGCAACCACAAACTTGGTCGATTCCATCAGCAGCAAACCACCTGCAACAAACCAAAGACATGGATCCTTTAACATGAGCAAAGTCAGTCTAAACAAACAAAAAAACACAACTTACCCATTGGCAAAGGAACAGGATTTCCACTGAGCATCACTGGGTTCAGAAGCAATAGTTGCCTTCAGAACACATGTTATGTAGATCTGCAAGGGATGACAGACAAGTCACAAAACCAAAGCAGAAGGGAGGAGTCGTCAAATTGACACATGATATACATAGCACATACAGAAGGACTGTTGCCCTCCTGGAACATAAACGCCTCCAGCTGGAACTGGATCTTGTCAACCTGGGACCGAGGCATGAAGCGGGAGCTGGAAGCTGTAGTTTTGGCATCTACAAAGCACCTGACGACAAAAATCACAAAGAGCAACTCATGAATGTCAACTGTAGAGCATCAAGCAACTAGACCCGTCACCCATGACTCGGTGACAAAGTAGTTACAAAAAGCAACCAAAACATCAGCCCTATAGCATCTAGAGCCATACTGTACCCATGATTCTCAATGAAGGAATATCTTGGAAGGGAGTTCACATCAGGTACTTGAGTGGCCACACAGCGGTCCACAAACACACGCAGAGGCACATGATTGTACTGCTTCACAGATGCCTCGATGTTAATAACACCACCCAGGAAATAGGAGTATGAAGGCCTCTGATAGGACCAGTCATCTATACAAAAAAAAAAACATTTTAGACACAGCCACAATAGCAAGGGTAAAGGTTATTTTATGGAAAGAAAAAACCTGTACCAACCCATCATGATCTTCAGGGAGAAGAGCAAGACTTCTTCACCAGCCTCCGTTGAGGCATAAGGGACCCATATTGGCCTTAATGCATCACTGCTTACATTCTGAAGCCTACGGTTCATGAAAGTACCCATTAAATGGTCTCCAAGTAGCATGAGAAAGTGCAGAAAGTCACAGATCACTTACCTTTGATAATGGCATTGAACACCAACAATTGCACCATCAGCCCGGGTAATCGGAGTACCTGCAAGCGCCTCAGGGGTGTAGGTAAGAGAGAAGGTGTAGACGAGCGCATCCTCATTCATCTGTTAAAAGATTGTGGTTACCAAGAGGGTCATCCCAAAGACAGCACATATACCAAGACTGTGCACTCATATTGCTATGAAGGGGAGGAGGTGCACTGTGGAATTCCTCAATCACCAAAGCTGCCCTCAGAAACTCCAGTGTAGCCATAGTTAGTCAATGTTTTGGAGACATGCACTTATGATTGAACATGCACATTTTCAGTGCATGCCAGGGCATTTAGGGTAAAAACTAACTCTTGTGCTCTAATAGTGGCAAAACTGTTGTTCTTGTTTCTTAAGCTCCATTCATGGGATAGTTTACATTACATGTTGGTTTGAAGTGTTATTTAATAGAAAGTAGTTTGAAGACTCAGGATTTCTCCATTAAAATAGATAGTACTTGGCCTTAACTGCCCTGGCATTGCAAATATGACAACCAAGTTAATTGACTTTCCTTGAAAGATTTTGTCTATCCTCTGCCACAACAAATAACCCATTAAGATTTATGAGTTCTTACCATCAGCACACTGTTGCAGTCCTGTAATTCATACTCAAAGATTAGCACTCTTGCCCCAGGATCCTGACCAACAACAGGACATCCACCTAAAGACAGACCAGTTGGCTGGATCAATTGACCATTGCTGAAAAAGTCCTGCTGGACTTCTACAAGAACCCGGTTCTCGCCGCATTGAACCGCTACACTGCTGGGAGTCACGGGTTGCCTCAACTGGAAGTCCACCGCCAACTTGCTCTGCTCCTCGGGAACGATGGGATACCTCCAATCCAAAGGCTTCACTGGACCCTGCAACAGCTGCTTCTCCTGAAGGCCAAAAGGCTCTTGCGCAAGGCTTTTGGAGACAGGACCCAAAGGACTCTGAAACTGAGAAGCCACTTGCAAAGGGTTCCAGAGCCCTAGAGGGGAAAGGCCAGGACTTCCAGAAGCTGGATCTGATTTTGGCCCCAAGCTTCTTGGACTTTGACTGTACCTCAAACTTCCCCAGACATCAGGCAGATCAAATGCAACTACCAAAACCACCACTAACACACCTTTCAAGAACCCCATCCTAACAAACTTTGACACAAACACCACAACACACACCAGTGCTTGGCCTTGCCATTTTGTACAGCTTTGAATTAAAGTGGCTCCACCCCCTTTACCTTAATTGATTATACTTGATTCTCCTCTGGACCTGTAAAGTTTTTGCATCTCTGGGACATCATCGCTCTGCAAATTTTGTATGTCTCTCTTATCTGACACATTGAGGGGGGTATTTACATGACACCATTTTCAACTAAAACTTTTTATGCATTGTGTTCATTTACATGACAACAGTGTTTTGGGGGCACACTTTCTATTTTGAAAACCGCTTTCAAAGTGCAAGTATTTAAAAGAATATCATTATTGTCTCCATGTAAACTACAAAAACATGAATTTATGATAACTTTGACATCATGTGCATGCGTATTACATGTTCAGTTTATAGGTGTGTAGTGTTTCTTTAGCCAGTGTCATTGCCAATTTCTGGCCTGGCAGCAGAATACAGCGTTTTTAGTCGTTTTCACGGATCCTTATGAACTGGGATAGTTTTGACAACATTGTTGTCTGTACTCAAAACTTTTAAAAAATGCGAAGGAAAAACGTTTTAGTAGAATTGCCGCGTTTCCACTGTCGGGCTAAAAGCGGGAGTGCTATTGCGTGCCAGTGTCTTTTCCACTGTCACTTCCGGGGCTTGATCAGCGTCTGGGCTTCCTCGAGGCCAACGGCCAGGGTGTTTTGGCCCGCCGAATACCTTGGTCCAAAGCGGGCCAGCTCTGGTTTGAGGAGTGGTCATGAACAGAGGCAGAGTTTATCTGAGTCAGAAGATGGCATCGCCAGATGACTTCATACCTTTGGATGACTCAAAACTCACTTTCAGACAGCAGCGAGTGTTTGAATACCTTCTGTTTGTGATCGGATGTGGATTCTGATCACCGTATTTAAGGCAAAAATATTTATATGCGATGCAAAAGACTATGCACGCTAAGCATTACCATAGTAAACGTGGTAAATAAGACCGCTTGAAGAAATCAGACACATCATATAGGCTATCACAATTGTGTATTTATTTTATTTGTCAGTACATGTAGTCTCTTTATACCAGACTGTCTGATATCCAGATTGAGCTCCGCATATGTCATTAAATAAAGCAAGTCCGTTTTTTCGGGAACTTCCTCTGTTTCTCTGACTGAAAAAATAACTGTATAGGGACGGTCACTGGAGAGAGTGCTAAAGCTCCTCAGACGAGTTAACGTCTCAATTCGCCTACTTATACTACACCCTAAAAGTACGTACTCTTTTTGTGAAGAAAAAGTAGATAATTTTGAGTGTGTAGCAAAAAGTAGACAAGCTTTGGGAGATACTATCACGTCACACAATTGCGTCTTTAACGGTTGCTCTCTGTCGCATCCTGTCACAGTAAACTGGTCTGTCAATCATCTTGTCACCGTTAAAATCCTACACGTTTCATTTAATTTAATTTCCTACCATATCGGAGAGAAATGCAGTAGCACATTGATCTGCAGTCGCGGGTCTTTCATGAGGAGAACTCTCGTCATATTAATGCATAATGATGCATTTAAAAGTTAATGGCCTAACAGATCTTTATAAAAGTTCACATAGTTATTGCAGATGAAATATAACACGGAATGCATTAAATATATATTTTTTATCAAGTTAAACTTTGATTAGTCACTCAAACCTTTATCTAACCTCTCACCGTCGTTTTTGCATATCCTCTATGTTTTGTAGTTTAACACTTTTTACTCATGTTTGTAATAGACTATGTGCACGTTAGCATATGCTACTTCCGGCTGCGAAACCGATAGGGGGTGTCTAGTTTCCGGTAGCCTGATGGACGACGTAGAAGTAACGTTAAACATTGTTTACTTTTCACAATGCAGCAGCGCCTGGTTACCGTAATTCCTCAAATAAAAACCGGTATTCAAATAAACGCCGGGCCTCTGATAATGGCCGGGTGCGTGATCAACGCGGACAAATAAAGGCCGGGGGAAAATTAGTGTGGATAATCTCCTAAATGACTTTCATTGAAGAGATGTTACACCTGTCCACTTCATGCGTGTTCTGTGATCTGATCGTGAAAAGACCATGTATAAATGCCATCCGAAGCACATTCGAGACAATTTAAATCCGATCGCTCAAACCACTTCTTCAGGAGGAGATCTGAGACGAGATTCCAGACGAAACTGCACAAGTGTAAATCAAATGCATCTGATTGTTGAAACCACGTATCTAAATTTTACTCCTCCCAAAAACGCTAAAAAATAAGTGTGAGAGCGTGTTATAGGCTATGTAATGTTATAGCAAGATGTGACAACGCTACTGCAACACGCATCACGGCAGCCGAGCATCTATCCATAAAGCCAACGTGCAAACTATTGCAAATTAAAGTGAAAGTAAGTCGCAGACAATTCTCCTCATCATTAAAAGTAAAGAAACGAAATGATCTTACCAGGCTTGTTGCCGCTCTCGCTTATTGCGGTCTTTTGATTTAGAAATGAGCTGATCTATCAAATGCAGCTCATATCTGTTGCTTTCGGTGACGTCCACTCCATTAAATCCGCATATAGCGTGGGAATTGAAGATTTATATCCATTTTGCGAAAACGCATTTGTGAGCAGATTTAAGTAGAATTGTTTTGATAAATCAGAGAGCTTTCCGATCTGAGAAAACACATGAAGTGGCCAGGTGTAAACATCCCCTAATATGCATTCAAGTTCATCGTAACGTACAGCCAATAGATGGTAGTAGACAATAGATGTAACACACATATAATTTAGTGCTGCTAGTGTAACGGTCTTTTCAACAACTTTAATGAAAACGAAATTGTCTTGAGGAGCATGGAACCCAGACGGAAATTTGATTTAGATTTTTTTTAAATAAAGCGCCTGCCTCTAATAAAAGCCTGTTACCTTCTGCAGTTTAGGTAAATAAAGGCCCCAGCTTTTATTTGAGGAATTATGGTATTACCACCGACTGCCCTTTGAAAAGTGAATCGGTTTTTTTTATGTTTTAGGTCCATTGCGAACGATTAAACTAACTTAACGCCGGTCCACTGATGTAAACAAGACGGCAACCGGAAACGAAGTACCCAATTTCCACCCTCAAGCCGGAAGTTAGCATTTTTCTCGTGCACAGAGCGAATTCCTCCACCAAAGTGCAATGGGTTGTTGGCAATATTAGCCTTTATAGTGAGCACGGATCCACACTTCGAAAATCAACCCGAAATAGTAGACCATCTGGGGACTTCTGGCATACTCTTAACATACTATGCTTTGGGACACACTTACGTTAATCTCACATACTGTTTAGGATGGATAGTATGGACATTGAAATGCAGGGATACTCTCTTGAGTAATTAAGTAATTACTTAACCACTTCTAAAATTATGTACTGTGTAGTATGAGTGTGTGTGTAGTATGAATAAAATCCATATGTACTACATCCACCATGTTGTTATTGTCATATGACCTTCAAGCATCAGTTGTCACTTCACTGCCATTCACAAATCCTCTTTTTATGCCGCAGTAAAGTGTCCATCATATGCACTCTTCAGAATCTCACCAGAAGTAGTAGATCCTCCGGGTTCTTTCACCTACTCTTTTATGAGTACTGTGAATTCAGACATATAGTCACATGTTTTTTACCAACTATATAAGGCATGTATGCAATTTCAGATGCAGTCACTGTCTTTATGAATGGGTCATTGACTCACCCATTTCATCCCAAAAATGCTGAATCGTTCAACAATGAAACACTGTTGCTGGGAAATGCAAATGTTCTGCTTTTTTTAAATTATTTTCATTGGCAAAATAAGTCAAAATTGACAGTGTTGTCTAAAATTGGCAATTAATATAATTAACTTATTTTATACAACAGTTTAATAATCAATCACAATAATGCTGGTATTCGGAAAAGCACTTTTGCTTCTGACATTGCTTAACTATATTATGTTATAAAGATAAAAAACAATAACTCATACAAGGGAAATACATAACTTGAATTGTTATTAATTTGGGGCATTTCTGACCTTGCATGATGCCATTTTACACCAACAACAAACTAGCTTGGTTGTGGAGCATAATGGAGGGCTATAACCTAAATTAGGCTGGCGGTATTGAAATATTTTAATAGTCAGAGTGTCACTTTCAGTGTTTCTAAGAAATCACTTACTGCACCTTTAGTAGCCTACAGTTTTATTAAATGTACTTCTAAGATTTGAAGTATACTACAAGTGTGCATTTAGTACAAAAAGAGTGGTGACATTAAAAACTAAGCTTCATTGTCTTCAAGTCATAATTTTTTGGGGTGAAATGATCCATGGTCTCAACAGGTTTGAGATTAATGTTATCAAATTTCAGTGTAAGCTGATGATAAACAAAAAAAGTGTCAAAATACACAGAAACACTGAGAGCACAGCAATATGATAGGGACACCAACTAAATTACATCTGCAGCACTTCATGGGACAAGGCGTTCTTGGAAATATTTGCTTACCAAATACAGGAGCATTATTGGTTGTTTTTAAAATAGTTCATTTTAAAATTCTCTTTGGAAGTCCCATACAGCTTGGAACCCTTTGGTTGCATGCAAGTCCCATATAGCATGCAACCAAAGGATTCCAGACTATATGGGACTTAAAGTACAGTAGGAATATCAGTTTCACCACATTGGCAGAATGAGGCACTTCCAATTGAAAATCTGTTAAACCAGACAAAGCAAAATGACAAGTCAGATACAAGCATGGATTGGTTTGTCAGCTTTATTGAGAACCTCTCTTTTGCCCTTGAACCATTACAGGTCCAAGTGAGGCCTTGCCTTCCCACTGAATGCCTTGAAAGAAAAAAAAGCCAAGTTAAAGCTCAACTTGAACCTCAAAAGAAACCTTAAAGAGTAAAAGCAACCAACCTCCATAGGGAGAAGCAGCAAGACCATCAGGACCACATGTTGAGTCACAGCAACCACAAACTTGGTCGTTTCCATCAGCAGCAAACCACCTGTAACAAGACAAAGACATGGAACCTTCAACATGAGAAAAGTCAACTTAACCCACTCCCCCCCAAAAAAACAACTTACCCATTGGCAAAGGAACAGGATTTCCGCTGAGCGTCACTGGGTGCAGAAGCAATAGTTGCCTTCAGAATACATGTTATGTAGATCTGCAAGGGATGACAGACAAGTCACAAAACCAAAGAAGATGGGAGGAGAAGTCGAATTAACTGATATTCATAGCACATACAGAAGGACTGTTGCCCTCCTGGAACATAAACGCCTCCAGCTGGAACTGAATCTTGTCAACCTGGGACCGAGGCATGAAGCGGGAGCTGGAAGCTGTAGTTTTGGCATCTACAAAGCACCTGATGACAACGCAATCACAAATAGTAACTTATGAACGTCAACTGTAGAGCATTAAGAAACTAGACCTTACCCATGACTGTGACAAAGTGATTAAAAAAAAGAAACAAAAGTCCTACCGCATCAGGGGCCATGTCCTTACCCGTGATTCTCAATGAAGGAATATCTCGGAAGAGAGTTCACATCAGGTACTTGAGTGGCCACACAGCGGTCCACAAACACACGCAGAGGGACATGATTGTACTGCTTCACAGATGCCTCGATGTTAATAACACCACCCAGGAAATAGGAGTATGAAGGCCTCTGATAGGACCAATCATCTACACAAAAAACACTTTAGACACAGCCACAATAGCAAGGGTAAAGGTTATTATTTTATGGAAAGAAAAAACCTGTACCAACCCATCATGATCTTCAGGGAGAAGAGCAAGACTTCTTGACCAGCCTCCGTTGAGGCATAAGGGACCCATATTGGCCTCAAAGCATCACTGCTTACATTTTGGAGCCTGTGGTTCATGAAAGTAACCATTAAATGGTCTCCCAGTTGCACGAGAAAGAGCAGAAAGTCACAGAGAGCACTTACCTTTGATAATGGCATTGAACACCAACAATTGCACCATCAGCCCGGGTAATTGGAGTACCTGCAACCGCCTCTGGGGTGTAGGTAAGCGAGAAGGTGTAGACAAGCTCATCCTCATTCATCTGAAAAAATATTGTGGTGACCAAGAGGGTCATCCCAAAGACTTTACATTCACCAACATGGGAGAAAGTACTCTGCAATATGGTGGAATAATTCCTTAAGGGCAAATCACCACAGCTGCCCTCAGAAGCTCCGGTGTTGCCAGAGAGTCAATGTTTTGGAGACATGCACTAAGGATTGAACATGTACATTGACTATTCCAGTGTAAAAACTAGCTTTACCACTATTAAGGCACAATATTTATTATTCTAGTTTCTTAAGCTCCTTTCATACCATTTATGGGATAGTTTACATCAGCTGTTCGTTTGTAGGGTTATTTAAAGGAAAGTAGCTTGAAAATTCAGGATTTAGCTTCCCTGGCATTGTAAAACCAAGTGAACTGACTTTCATTGAAAGGTCCTCTGCCACAACAAATAACCCATTAAGATTTATGAGTTCTTACCATCAGCACACTGTTGCAGTCCTGTAATTCATACTCAAAGATAAGCACTCTTGCCCCAGGATCCTGACCAACAACAGGACATCCACCTAAAGACAGACCAGTTGGCTGGATCAATTGACCATTGCTGAAAAAGTCCTGCTGGACCTCTACAAGAACCCGGTTCTCGCCACATTGAACCGCTACGCTGCTGGGAGTCACGGGTTGCCTCAACTGGAAGTCCACCGCCAACTCGCTCTGCACCTCGGGAACGATGGGATACCTCCAATCCAAAGGCTTCACTGGACCCTGCAACAGCTGCTTCTCCTGAAGGCCAAAAGGCTCCTGCGCAAGGCTTTTGGAGTCAGGACCCAAAGGACTCTGAAACTGAGAAGCCACTTGCAAAGGGTTCCAGAGCCCTAGAGGGGAAAGGCCAGGACTTCTGGAAGCTGGATCTGATTTTGGCCCCATGCTTCTTGGACTTTGACTGTACCTCAAACTTCCCAAGACATCAGGCAGATCAAACGCAACAATCACCACTAAGACAACTTTCAGGAACCCCATCCTAACAAACTTTGACACAAACACCACAACACACACCAGTGCTTGGCTTTGCCATTTTGTACAGCTTTGAGTTAAAGTGGCTCCACCCCCTTTACCTTAATTGATTATCCTTGATTCTCCTCTGGACCTGTAGAGTTTTTGCATCTCGGGGACTCACCACTGCACATTTTGTATGTCTCTCCTATCTGACACATTGAGGGGGGTATTTACATGACACCATTTTCAACTGGGCCAACGGCCATGGTTTTTTGTCCCGCTGAATACCTTGGTCCAAATCGGGATAACTCGGGCTTGAGGAGTGGTCATGAACAGTTTATCTGTGTTAGGAGACGGCAGCGCCGGATGACTTCATACCTTTGGATGACTCAAAACTCACTTTAAGACAGCAGTGAGTGTTTGAATACCTTCTGTTTGTGAATTGATGTGGATTCTTTTCACCGTATATTTAAGGCAGAAATATTTATGTGCGATGCTAAAAACTATGCATGCTAAACATTACCATAGTAAACATGGTAAATACGACCGCTTGAAGAAATCAGACAAATCATATAGCCTTGTCTATCACAATCATGTATTTATTTTATTTGTCTGTAAGTCTCGTCTCTTTATACGGGACTGTCTGATATCCAGATTGAGCTCTGCATATGTCATAAAATAAAGCAAGTCTGTTTTTTCAGGAACTTCCTCTGTTTCTCTGACTAAAAATATAAGTGTATTGGGACTGTCACTGGAGAGAGTGGTAAAGCTCCTCAGGTCGTATTTTTGGTGGAAAATGTGGTAGAAATGATAATTCTTTCTAAATGTAAAATAAACATAAAATTAACAACACATTACTGTGACCACAAATAAACAGAGACAGATGCGACTGAATAAGTACATGTGTCCTCTTTCATTTGTGAAATAACGGTAAATACCACTTTATTTCTGTGTGACTAATGTGCAATCTTGACAAATAAATGTATTATGGTCAATGTATCACTTATTAGTGTAAAACTATGGTAAAACATTGATGCTTGGGTTTTAAATCTTTAGGTAAACAACAAAAATGTCAACAAACTGACACTTTTATCATGTTTGCTTTGCGATCTCGCTACTTTCCTTTGATTTAATTCTCAGTTTTCTGATAAAACTTCCATTTGTTGGTGAAATGATGTGACGTTGTTCCAGAGAGGCGTGTTATGGGTGGGTTTTAGTGAAGCGTAGGAGGACTGTAGGAGGCTCCACCTATTTCAAAACATGCCTCCATTATGTTGTCCTTTTCTGCTCGTCCGGTACTCTGCAACAATCTTGTTCCTGCAGCGACTTTCAGCATGTTTCCTGAGACATCGTCTGATGTTTACATTTTACATGGCGTGAGAAAGTTACATAATCACATGAGATCCAATCAGAGAATCCAATCAAGAAACTCAGACAGCGTGTCCAAGATAACTTAATGTCATCTAAAAAGCATCTGAGTGCAAAATGATCAAGATTCATGAATATTAAAAAGACAGGTCCCAGAAAAAAAAGTTAAAAGTTTAGTTTTGTATAACCACTACAGCTTATGACGACTTATATTTATAATCCCCGAGTATATTTATGGCCGTGAGTTGAACTCTGTGTCAAACAGCAGGTGAGCATATGGACTGGTGTTGCGCTGCGTAACTCCTGTTTGAGTCATTAATTAAGATATAAGCATTTTTGTTTTTATGCGTGCTGCTGCATTATTTCTGGTTTGCTGCTGTGGACAGTCTGCTAAACCTATAGTGACACTGTGTGTTAATTTTAGCAGCTGTGTTTGTGTAGAGGATCTTTGCAGTGGAACCTGTGACATTGATTTGAGGTTTTTGGAGTTTGAGTGAAAGACCTGCAGGTGTTGCATCAGAAAACAGCAGACAGCTGCCCACAAACATGGGCGGCAGTGGCTCAGTGGTTCATGTAGGTTGTTCAATCCCCGGTTCCACATGACCAAGTGTTGAGGTGTCCATGAGCAGGACACCTAACCCCAGCTGCTCCCGACGAGCTGGATGGCGCCTTGTATGGCTGACACCGCCGTCAGTGTATGAATGGGTGAATGTGAGGCAAACTGTAAAGCGCTTTGGTGGCCATTGGGTCTGTGAAAGCGCTACATAAATGCAGTCCATTTACCATTTACAAAACGCAACTGATCTGACATCAGACCAGCGGTTGCATAAACTGCTTAGACTAGTCTTACAAGTTACCTTTTTTTTTTCTTTAAGACTGTTCATAACTTTTTTTATGCCAGTTACATAAAAAAGGTAGATTGGTCTAATTTGATGACGAAAAGTAAGACGGATTCTCACTAACTAACTGCTGGTTGGTCATAGTTCTTAAGACACATTCTCCACATAATGTCAAGTCAAGTCACATTTATTTATATAGCGCTTTTTACAATACAGATTGTTTCAAAGCAGCTTAGAGATAACAGAAAAATAATGCAAAAAAGTTTGCTTCCAGAAGAAAATGGCGTCACAGTCCAGCTGTAAATTCAGTGATGTTTCATTTTTGTTTTAAAAAAGTTATTAATTTAGTTCATTTATATATATATATATATATATATATATATATATATATATATAGCCGCTCTGGAGTAAACCTTGGTGTCATCATCCAGCTCAGTTTAGTTCTTGTATAATAGTGTCAATGCAGGCAGATCAATATTATTGTTGAATATTACATTAAATGTTAAATTTAATGTCTCTATTTATGCAATGGTCTCTGGATGATGAACACCCTGTTTTACCTTATCGAGGGTTTCTTACGTCATGTGCTTTCAATTGATATACAACCTGCTGGAATACTTGATTGTGATTGGTCAATGGCATTATTCAGTAGTCAGACAGGCTGTAAAAAAAGTTGGTTTAGGATTTACTTTTAAATAATTTACACTCAGAATTTCACAAATAATTAGAAAAAAACGGCAAGCAACATGGAATTAAACATGACATTTTGAAGGAGAAAAACTGAAGTATTATAAACTACTTTTCATTTAAATTTTCAAAAATCTTGATAATTATGTTTAATGAGTCTAAACTGTGAAATAGAAATCAGTCCAGTGATTTCTTACATGCATACTCTCTTTCTTCTCACATAAAAATATAATTTACACTCAAATCCATATCTCAGTATTTATTTGGTTATGTATTTGGTTTGGTTTGTTGGTGAGGATTCTGGTTTATTTTATGATAATGTCTGATTTACATAACCCTGATCATCTGTGGGTATTCATAGTTTGCTGAAGTAACACATTTTAAGAATTAGTGTGTAAAAATATGGCACAATGTGCTGCAGGCATTTTCCATATTGATTTTTCAGTGGTGTTTTTATCTCTATTTTGAATGATGTTGGGTTGTGTTTTAAAGTCAAAGGAAATAGCCATAAATTTCATGAATAATGTCCTGGAAGAAAATGATCTGTATACCTTTTAAGTTTTTCAGATTTACTAGTCAAGGACTGAAGATGTTTTTGCATCTTTTGCATTTGTTTTCTGCTTGGCTGGAAGTTTATGGCAGAAGTTAATAATTTTGGCACAGTTTTTGAGGAGGTTCTCAATATTTCTGATGCCATATGTTTGACGTATATTTTATATTTTAAATTCTATAAAAAAACATTAGAAGAAAATCTGATTTCCAAGTCAAATACGGTCATCTTTTATTTTAATAACGCTTTATACAGATTGTTTCAAAGGAGATTTACAGTGAAAAACAGGAAAATAATGATTCAGTGATCCAAACTCACGAGGCAATAGTAAACAGTCATTATATTATTCACTTGAAATCAGTTCAGTTTTTTCCATTTCTCACCATTTTTTTTTCAGAAACCTTTTTCAACCTCATCCTGATTTCAGTCTTCACCAATTCAAGTCAGATAATCTTCAGACTATGCCAGTCAAAAGTTATTAATGTCCTTTAATCAGTAACTTTATTTCTCACATTTCTGTAGCTCAAACAGTAAACGCCAACGTCATGGGTTTGATTCTTAGGGAAAGCATAAAACGGTAAAATAAATGCAATGCAAGTCACTTTGGATAAAAGAATCTGCAAAATGCATAAATGTTTATTTACATACATTTTTCAATCCCTCCAACCAACAGCCACCATTGTTTGTAACGCCCACTTTCCACAATGCAAATAATTCCCAATGGAAATTCCCGCCCTAATTTTTTTAAATTCTAGAAGATCCTGTTTTGCTCAGAAATGACGTTAGATTTTTGCATATTGACATGAATCTTTGTAAGTATCATCCCCTGAAAACACCAAATTCAGACCTTCTGCTCAAAAGTTTAATCTACTCATATTTGAACTTCTTTTCCTAATTTCACCACCAGGGTGACAAACAAATCTGCTCAACATCACAGCGCACATGCCGCTGGTGTGTTTGGCCCATAACTGCTGTTTGCAGTTACGTTTAATAGTTATACTTGGACATGAGTCTCATTAGGCCGTTTATGATGAGTAGAGAGTGAAATAACTAAAAGCATCTGCTCCGGGATGTGACAATGGGATATGAACAGATGTTATATGTTGATTAAAGGCCAATTGATGAGTGTGTAACAGAGCATTGCATCACTGCATGTGTGTGTGTTAATGAAAGCAAAGGCTGATTCATCACTTCTCACACTCTCACCAGTAAACACAGCATTTCCCCTGATGTGTCCATGTCAGGAGGTCACAAACGCTGAATGCCAGAGCATATAGTGCACACTTTCTGTAAATTATAAATCAATATGTGCTTTCACGACTGATAAATATAGACCGGTGCAGTTGTGTCAAAATATGTCAGGTGTATTGATTACATTTATTGACCATAAATATTTCTTACATGAAACTATATTTAAAGGGGCCAAGCACCGAAGGTGTGTAGGCATAGGCGTAATTTGCGGGTGGGACATTAAAGTACACACTTAAAATAATCGGATCTATGTATTTATTCACGTGAAAATTCTCGGCACTGACAACATATATTAGTTCTCATTAAACGACAAATTAAACCCAATTTTTTGCTCCTCATTCTGCATTTGTGGCGCTTGTAATTGCTGCTTGCAGCTATATTTTTCATTAAAAAATATTTTGTCCATATGACAATGAGATAGTTGTTGTTTCCTTGTGTAAGTGTGCATGACTCCATTGTACTTTGTCTACTCCTACTTTGATATAAAAGATTATTGCATATTTTACAAGAAAATACTATTTCAGTCTTTCTACTTTAAAATCACATGCTTAATTCAATGTTACTTGCATGTTTTTGTAATTATTTGTGAAATTTACAAGCTATTTCTGAGTGACAAGTTAGATTAATTCATCTGCATCCTGAATTTTAACCTGTATGTTCAACTGTAATCAAAATCCACAGCCTTTTATATGGAAACAAGATGCTTTAACAAAAGTGCTTCAAGGGAGAAAAACAGTATGTGGTACCTTCTCTTCAGGGCTGTTCAAAACATCAAAGTACTTCCTGAGGACAAAGATGTATCTCATATGGAAATCAGTGTTTCATTTGCATTACAAAGCGTCTCAGGAGAATCAAATTTTTTCATTTGAACATGCATTGCACACTTTGCAATTTTAACCACTTTTTTTTTTTTAAGTTCTTTTTAGAATAATTTCTATAGCAACCAGTTGGAACACTCTTGAATCCACATAGCAACATCCTAGAAACCACACACTTTTTTTTTTCTTTTTTTTTTTAAAGAACTACGGTAACCCTTTCTGGTTTCTTTCATCAGCTGGTCCACAGTGTAAAGATTGGTTTGCTGGCTGTCTGCTGAGCAGGTTCTTCAGGTCGGGCCTGTAAAACGCCACATGATTAGCAGTAGGTGCTGTTTTTGTGGTTTTAGTTAGAAATCAATGTTCATTAATCATGTCAGAAAGCCACTGGCTGCACTTCTGAGAGCAGGATCGCTGACCAGAACCGCACATCGTCTGACCCAGCACAGCGTTTGTGCACCACAGCACATCAAAACACACGGCCTGATTCCACACACACTGATACTGTTAATTTCATTGTTAGCCAGGATTTACTTTGGATTAGACACACAATATAAATCCAGAAACTTTGCCAGGAATAAGCCAAAATGACAAAACATTTGTGGGTACAAGATATTTGCACACATCCTGATTATTGCTTTCAGTATACAGTTAAGTCAACATCGAATTAAAACATATTTACTGTCTTTATACATGTACTTTTGAATTGGACTTTGGTAACACTTTACAATAAGTAAAGTAATCACTTGGTAAACATTTTACAGAGATTATAGCGCAGGATAATTAGTATCCGTTTGACATGTCCCTGGTCTTATTGTGAATTTTTTTTGTGCATGTAATGCATTAAAAATGCAACAACTTATTATGACAAACAGACTGTAAAATTTCATGGTTACATTTATATTGATTTATGTCACAATGCATTAAAGGTGAAGTATGAGCCAGGTATCCCAGAATGCATCTCACACCAACCAGCAAGCGTCAATGGCGGAGGAGAAACCCTGCATCATTAAAAAAATGAAATAACCTTACAAACGTTCACGCTTTACGCCTCCCTAACTCAAACGTCACAAACACAGTTATCTTTTAACAGGTAAAAGTAGTCTACTTTCAAACTACTTTCAATAAAAGGTCCAACATATAAGGAATACTTTTAGCTGTGTTGCTATGTGTCATAAGCAATTGAGTGGACTAACACTCTGTCTAGAGCAAATACAAGGGTCTAGCTAATAATAAACCCATCCAACGCATCTGCTCCGGGTGCATTTTTTGACATGTCACGCCATTGTTTGAGTCTGTTTACACTGGACACATCAAAGTAAACATTATAAACTAATACATTTGTCTTTATGAACGGATGCATGACTTTTTATTGACAGGTCCATTGTAGGGCTTAACCTCGTTCGCTTTGACATGTTCATGATCTGTTTAATCTTTGAAGGTTTAAATGCAGCATAATTTAGCTTGCACCCCTGCACCCGTAGCTGAATCTCTTTTCCCATGTAATTCGTCAGCCATTGTCCCACAGCTGCTAAACACCCTTTGGCTCCGCCTGCTACACTAGCCACGCCCCAAACTCTCAGTCTGCTACAGTAGCCACGCCCCAAACTCTCAGTCTACTCTCAGTCTGCTACAGTAGCCACGCCCCAAACTCTCAGTCTGCTACAGTAGCCACGCCCCAAACTCTCAGTCTGCTACAGTAGCCACACCCCAAACTCTCAGTCTGCTACAGTAGCCACTCCCCAAACTCTCAGTCTGCTACAGTAGCCACGCCCCAAACTCTCAGTCTGCTACAGTAGCCACACCCCAAACTCTCAGCCTGCTACAGTAGCCACGCCCCAAACTCTCAGTCTGCTACAGTAGCCACGCCTCAAACTCTCAGTCTGCTACAGTAGCCACACCCCAAACTCTCAGTCTGCTACAGTAGCCACACCCCAAACTCTCAGCCTGCTACAGTAGCCACGCCCCAAACTCTCAGCCTGCTACAGTAGCCACGCCTCAAACTCTCAGTCTGCTACAGTAGCCACACCCCAAACTCTCAGTCTGCTACAGTAGCCACACCCCAAACTCTCAGCCTGCTACAGTAGCCACGCCCCAAACTCTCAGCCTGCTACAGTAGCCACACCCCAAACTCTCAGTCTGCTACAGTAGCCACGCCCCAAACTCTCAGTCTGCTACAGTAGCCACACCCCAAACTCTCAGTCTGCTACAGTAGCCACACCCCAAACTCTCAGTCTGCTACAGTAGCCACGCCCCAAACTCTCAGTCTGCTACAGTAGCCACACCCCAAACTCTCCATCTGCTACAGTAGCCACGCCTCAAACTCTCCATCTGCTACAGTAGCCACGCCCCAAACTCTCCATATGCTACAGTAGCCACACCCCAAACTCTCAGTCTGCTACAGTAGCCATCCCCCAAACTCTCAGTCTGCTACAGTAGCCACGCCCCAAACTCTCCATATGCTACAGTAGCCACACCCCAAACTCTCAGTCTGCTACAGTAGCCATCCCCCAAACTCTCAGTCTGCTACAGTAGCCACGCCCCAAACTCTCCATCTGCTACAGTAGCCACACCCCAAACTCTCAGTCTGCTACAGTAGCCACGCCCCAAACTCTCAGTCTGCTACAGTAGCCACGCCCTAAACTCTCAGTCTGCTACAGTAGCCACGCCCCAAACTCTCAGTCTGCTACAGTAGCCACGCCCCAAACTCTCAGTCTGCTACAGTGTCCACGCCCCAAACTCTCAGCCTGCTACAGTAGCCACACCCCAAACTCTCAGTCTGCTACAGTAGCCACACCCCAAACTCTCAGTCTGCTACAGTAGCCACGCCCCAAACTCTCAGCGTGCTACAGTAGCCACACCGCAAACTCTCAGTCTGCTACAGTAGCCACACCCCAAACTCTCAGCGTGCTACAGTAGCCACGCCCCAAACTCTCAGTCTGCTACAGTAGCCACACCCCAAACTCTCAGTCTGCTACAGTAGCCACACCCCAAACTCTCAGTCTGCTACAGTAGCCACACCCCAAACTCTCAGTCTGCTACAGTAGCCACACACCAAACTCTCAGTCTGCTACAGTAGCCACACCCCAAACTCTCAGTCTGCTACAGTAGCCACACCCCAAACTCTCAGTCTGCTACAGTAGCCACGCCCCAAACTCTCAGTCTGCTACAGTAGCCACGCCCCAAACTCTCAGTCTGCTACAGTAGCCACACCCCAAACTCTCAGCCTGCTACAGTAGCCACGCCTCAAACTCTCAGTCTGCTACAGTAGCCACACCCCAAACTCTCAGCGTGCTACAGTAGCCACACCGCAAACTCTCAGCGTGCTACAGTAGCCACACCCCAAACTCTCAGCGTGCTACAGTAGCCACACCGCAAACTCTCAGCCTGCTACAGTAGCCACACCCCAAACTCTCCCTCTGCTACAGTAGCCACACCCCAAACTCTCAGTCTGCTACAGTAGCCACACCCCAAACTCTCAGTCTGCTACAGTAGCCACACCCCAAACTCTCAGTCTGCTACAGTAGCCACACCCCAAACTCTCAGTCTGCTACAGTAGCCACGCCCCAAACTCTCAGTCTGCTAAAGTAGCCACACCCCAAACTCTCAGCCTGCTACAGTAGCCACGCCCCAAACTCTCAGTCTGCTACAGTAGCCACTCCACAAACTCTCAGTCTGCTACAGTAGCCACTCCACAAACTCTCAGTCTGCTACAGTAGCCACGCCCCAAACTCTCAGTCTGCCACAGTAGCCACACCCCAAACTCTCAGCGTGCTACAGTAGCCACACCCCAAACTCTCAGTCTGCTACAGTAGCCACGCCCCAAACTCTCAGCGTGCTACAGTAGCCACACCCCAAACTCTCAGCGTGCTACAGTAGCCACGCCCCAAACTCTCAGCGTGCTACAGTAGCCACGCCCCAAACTCTCAGACTGCTACAGTAGCCACACCCCAAACTCTCAGTCTGCTACAGTAGCCACACACCAAACTCTCAGCGTGCTACAGTAGCCACACCCCAAACTCTCAGTCTGCTACAGTAGCCACGCCCCAAACTCTCAGTCTGCTACAGTAGCCACGCCCCAAACTCTCAGTCTGCTACAGTAGCCACACCCCAAACTCTCAGTCTGCTACAGTAGCCACACCCCAAACTCTCAGTCTGCTACAGTAGCCACACACCAAACTCTCAGTCTGCTACAGTAGCCACGCCCCAAACTCTCAGTCTGCTACAGTAGCCACGCCCACACCCCAAACTCTCAGTCTGCTACAGTAGCCACGCCCCAAACTCTCAGTCTGCTACAGTAGCCACGCCCCAAACTCTCAGCCTGCTACAGTAGCCACGCCTCAAACTCTCAGTCTGCTACAGTAGCCACACCCCAAACTCTCAGTCTGCTACAGTAGCCACACCCCAAACTCTCAGTCTGCTACAGTAGCCACACCCCAAACTCTCAGTCTGCTACAGTAGCCACACCCCAAACTCTCAGTCTGCTACAGTAGCCACACCCCAAACTCTCAGTCTGCTACAGTAGCCACACCCCAAACTCTCAGCCTGCTACAGTAGCCACGCCCCAAACTCTCAGCCTGCTACAGTAGCCACGCCCCAAACTCTCAGCCTGCTACAGTAGCCACACCCCAAACTCTCAGTCTGCTACAGTAGCCACACCCCAAACTCTCAGTCTGCTACAGTAGCCACGCCCCAAACTCTCAGTCTGCTACAGTAGCCACACCCCAAACTCTCAGTCTGCTACAGTAGCCACACCCCAAACTCTCAGTCTGCTACAGTAGCCACGCCCCAAACTCTTGCTATTGGTTGAGCTGGAAATTAATTGACGGATCTGAGCGGACTACTCTCAGTGTTCTGATGGAGGCTCAATGTTCACACTTTTTGTGGAGATAAACCCATGAATGGCACACTATTAGTAGTCTAACAATAAAAATAGGTTAAAAGAATGTATTTTAACAAGTCATTGTCACCAAAATATCTTAAACACAATTTGGTTGTGTTGAATCAAATGTCACATGATCTACAACACTTTAAATGGATTATGCAAAAGGTCATAGTTTTATTTCTCGGTAAGATGAGCATTAGTGGCTTCAGCTCCGCTTGGCTGGCGTATCGAGCGTTTAACAGCGTAATGTTAATTGAGGGTGGCGTGAGACTGTAAAAAACGTACATGTGCTAAATTGAGAGTCACATGGAGGGCAAAGTCATTCACCTTTACACCGGAGTAACTCACACAAACATCAAACAATCACACATATAATAGCACTAACACACTACACTTACTATTTCTGCGTATGTACAGAAGTATGCATGTATTCTTTTTCATGTGAATTTTCTCTATGCACGCAATAACCATATGATTGGCTGAAAATTGCATGTGATATTTCCCACAATGCATTGTGCTCTTACATTTATCTGGCACATCAAAGGGAATACATTTTTTTACAAAACAAAAAAAGCAAACAAACTATTTATTTCAAGGATAACATTAAACTTTCAATATGATTCGGTCAAATGCCAACAGTATAGCATACACTGTTTGGAATGCTTATTTTTGATTATTGCATACTGTTTCACATACTCTTTGTTTTTAAAGTAGCATGCAGTATTCAGTATATTCTGTGCAGTAGGCAAGTACTCATCGGCACATTTAAAGCACACGGATGCAAACCCATCGTAATATGCTGACAGACAAAAATTAAAACAAAGCAAAAAAGGCTGAGGCGAGAACACTATATTATATCTAATAACGTCAATATTACACGTCAGGCTTGAAAAAAAAATGGGTTGTAATAAATCAATGAGGATAAAAATAATAAGTGTGCTCTGCTTCTTCAAATTACCACTGCCTGGATTTTGTCGTGTTCACCATTTTTCCGGTGTCATTAAAGCCCGAGTGGAGAGCAGTTAAAAAGCTCTTTGCATTTATTTTGACACAAAGGCAGATGGTGTTTCCGGCTCCAGAACAAAGCTGACTTTATTGGAAATTGCTTTATAAAAATGCGACATATATTGCAGAACCGCAGCACAAATGTGAGGAAACAGCCTTGACGTGATGAAAGACCTGAAGAGAAAAAAGCAAAAGTGGTTCAAAGCAAATGTGATACTTAAGATATAGAAAATATCATCAATTCATTTACATAAACAGGTTAACTCTTGACAGGGTTATTATAGTTACATTTGGCGGTAAAAAGTTTGGAATAATTACGATTTTTAAAAAGGTTTTTGAAATGATTTCTGGAGGATCATGTGATAGGAGTAATGATGCTTTGATCACAGGAATAAATTCATATATTCATATAGAAAACAGCTGTTTTACATTGCAATAATATTCCACTGTTGTTATCAAATAAATGCAGTGAGCAGAAGAGACTTCTTTCAAAAACATTAAAAAAATAAATTATCCAAACTTTTGAACGCCAGTGTAACTAAAACTAAAAACTTTTCGTTACTTGAAATAAACTTTACACTATATAGCAGAAATGTTATAATAATAATAATTTAAAAATGCACAAAAAAACCCACAACAAAATTATTAAAACTAACTGAAATTAAAAAAATATTTTTAAAAATATTGACTTTGCAAAAGACACACAAAGTAACCAAAACATTTTTTTTTGTGCGATGCTGCATTTTGTTTTCAGAATATACAAATATTAATAATATTTCAATAAAATAACACTCTTGATATGCCACTTTAATTTGTTTATGTTTTAATGGCTGATATGGACGTAGTTTTTATACTGACGTCTCAGTGTGGATGCAGCATCGTGCAAAAAAAATTGGTTTTGGTTACTTTGTGTGTCTTTTGCAAAGTCAATCTTTTCCTGTAGCTCAAACAGGAGCGCATGACTCTTGCTTCAGCAAGCTTGTGGATTAGAATTTACCCAATAAATGTGAGGTAACAATTTGCATCGACTTTGGTGGGGTAGATTTAATCCCATATATTGAGTATAAACTATCTGAAGTAAAAAGCTATTAAATACTTGCATAAATTGGGTAACAATACCTCACATTTATGTATATATTCAACAGCTACTTACTCATTAAAATTAGGTAAAAATTATCTCTTCAAATCAAAGTTAATTAATATCAGTTAATAACAATTACTTATTCAGAGAAGGTAAAATGTACCCCCCACAATAAAGACATTCAGATGGTTCATCAGATCAATGTTTTTAATCCAAAAAAATCCTATGAAACACTCAAAATATAGTGCAGCACAACAGCTTTACACAACATTTCAAGTAATGAACATGTTTTATAACTCACTGATCTATCAAATGTTGTTTCAATAATGTTGGAAATAAAACATATCCCTGTTTTAGGACATCCGGATCAGAGCAGAAAAGAGAAATGAGGAAAGAAGGGAGCAGAGAAGAGAAAATGAAAGGAGAAGTGAGGAGATCAGAGCAGTAATGGATGTCCAATCACATTTTCTTGTATCTAAACTCTTAGACTAAACTCTTTGGCCCGGTTTCACAGACAGGGCTTAGATTAAGCCAGGACTAGGCCTTAGTTAAATTTGGACATTTAAGTAGCTTTTATAAACGTGCCTTAGACAAAACATTACTGGTGTGCATCTTGAGACAAAACATTAGCAGACATATTTTAAGATATTTCAGTGCAAGTTGCTTTCAGTTAAAACAGCTCAAACATGCATTTTAGTCTAGGACTATCTTAAGCCTTGTCTGTGAAACAGAGGGGTTTGTGTCTCTTCAGATTTAAACAACAGTGACTGACCAAATCTGTGGTCCAGGTACATTCATATAACAAATAACCGAACAGCCTTGTTTATATGCAGCAATGATGCACCAAATTATAAAAAAACACAGAATTAAGTGCTAAATAAAGTACAAGGGAAAAGAAGAAAAATATAAAACTACACTCCATTACAACTCCATTAAAAGTATGTCCAGACAAAAGATCCTCTTCGAACAAGAGGGGAAATGTGTGTCTACTGCATGAGCTTATTTTTGAGGCTGTGGACCTTTTTCAGTAGTTTTGCCCCGTCAATTTCCCAAAAAAGTTTTTGAAAAGCTTCAAACGTGTTCTTCAGCTCCTTTGGATATTCGATGTCGATTGCATAAATGAGTCCCATCAGCAGTATGCATGCCTTTGTTCGGCTTCCACATCCTTCCATCACTTGGTTTCCCTCGATCACAATAGACAAATCTGATGGATCCTCCTCAGCCATGACATTGCTTCACAATCACCTTCATCGTTTTGTCTGTGTAGTCCTCCTCACATTCCTACATGTTAAAAAGAAACAAACAAAAAGCATACACATTTTTATTTTATTTAAGATGCTGTTTCAATATATTTCAGTTTATCTAAAAGGAGAGCAGAGGGGGAGTGGAAGGCAAAAGGAGAAGGTGGATACGAGAGGAGAGGAGAGGAGGATCCCTCGAGTTAATCAAAAATCTGTTATCAATATGACATACCTGGCAGTCATGGAAAAGATCTTCTAGTCTTTCACCGAGGTAGTTAACGAGGCAGCAGACAACAGCATCTGTTTTTTTCTCAATGTTCTGTGTCTGTAGGGAGATACAATTTAGTGATAAGACTGTTAGCGGAGTGGGGAGTGATTTACATATACTAAGACCGAATTCCGGCCCTGCAACAGACTGGCGACCTGTCTAGAGTGAACCCTGCCCCTTCGCCTGATAAATGTTGGCGTTGGCTCAAAAATCACTATCATAAAGATTATATCGATTAGCATTACATTATAAATATAATCTATTATGAAGATATCTGCATGGCTTAAAGAACACAAATACATCATAAATCGTTGCAATCATGTTTATTGCGTCCAAAACATCCTTATCTGCATGTATTCAGCGATCTTTGGAAACGTTGTTGTGGTCAGGTGGTTTCAGGTGTCACATGTCATGTGGCTCTTCTTCGTGATATAGCTATATGGAGTATAATAATATGCACACGGCGCCCCCCGGCCCCGGCTGCCAGTGTGTATTGACAACACACTACGTCTGAGTATCCAGCGCTCTTATGATTACATCGGCCCATTTTGGGTATATTCAATAAATATAATTCCTCTATACAGAAATCTGACATAAACCTATTGATAATCTATAAATATTTCTCCGAATCTGCATATTTTTGAGCAGAAAGTACTGAGGGACGTTATTAGGTCGAGCTCTGTCATGACGACAACAGAATGGGAGCCGATGGGAGCGGATGACGCGCCTAATTCACATTAAAGGCATCGACTGTTTTTTTATTGCATAACATAACAATACATAACGGTCACTATAAATTTCTCAGAATAAAATAGTGGTCAAATACTGAAACCTGAGTCTTATAGCTGTTTAATAACGTATAATTTGTCAAGGTAATCACATTAAATCTGATTTTTGAACTTTGAACACGTTGCCCAACGGCCGACCGTCGGCTTGATGTGTCCCGGGCCATGGTGACGCCAGCAACAGATTCAAACTTTAATTTCAAGTAATGGCATGTTAAACAAACGAAAGCCGAATACAAGTGAAGTGTAATATCTCATAATTAAAAATATATATATATACAGCACTCCTATGTAAATAGCTTACCTTAACTTAGCTGTTCGATAGCAGCCAGAGAGAGGATCCAGCGTCGTCCACACTCACTCAAAAACGCGGGCTGACGCATGCGCAATTTAAATAAAAAAAAACTCACGGTTTGGGGGTAAATTTTACTGCATTTTTCTATGTGATGGTTCTTACTGTTCATGAATGGGTAGCATATGTAGAATTTACCCATTACTTTAGAATTCGTTGGCTAGCTGCAATAATCATGTACATTTTATATGGTTTCCACAGATTATATTTACCACTCTCCAAAATCACTTTTTTCAGTAACACGTGAATGTAAGTTAGCGAGAGTGTCTGTTAAAGGTGCAGTGTGTGATTTTTAGCGGCATCTAGCGGTTCGGTTGCGAGTTTGCACTAATGGCTCAGCCCACTGCTCACCCCTCCCTTCTGAAGAAGCTACGGTGGCTCAAACGGGACAAACATATCGTCGTCTGAGACAGCAGAGAATAGCCAGAGTAAGCCAAGTTTCTGACAGTCCATTATAAACCACATCATGGATAAGGTTTACAAAGCCATAGTCAGGTGAGGATCAAGGGTCTTAATATATAATATAATAATAATAATCTGGTGATTGTCGCACAAACGTAACCAGCACATTTCTCCCCACATAGCAAACCCATAATACAGCGAGGGAGAAGAACCACATGAAACTATGCAACTATATATTTTTTCTAACAGGGTAGTAAAAGTTTAGCTGGCTAATATGAGCTGTTACTGTGGCTGAGCTAAAGCGTAAAGCCTTGTTTAAACTCGACGCGTCCGCATGAGCGCAAAGGTGCGCGCGGCAAAAATGACGTGATTGTAACAGCGCGCGCGCCTCCGCATCCCCTAGACACCATATACTACACACAATAGGCTTTTATTCTCTGATTTTGAAAACTCTTCGCGATCGACTTAAAATGCTTCCAAGATCGACTTGTCGACCGCGATCGACGGGTTGGTGACTCCGGAAACGTTACTGTTTTACGGTCAATGACAAGAGTAGCCTACTAAATCAGCTGTCTCACGAACGTAACCAGCACATTTATCCCCACATAGCAAAGCCATAACACAGCGAGGGAGAAGAACTAAGTTACATGAAACAGTCCAACTACATATTTTACACCACTGACAAGGGAAAAGTCACTACTCACGGTGTTTATGACTAGCTTCTTCTAGCTTCCTGCGGCTTCTCTTTCAAGGTAGTGACGAATCGCGCTCTGTAGCGCTGTGTGTTCGCTGTCGGCTACGGTAGAAACATGACAACACAATATGTCGACCTTCATAGAAGGGGGAGCCCGCGGTTATGGAGATATAAATGTCTCATTCTAAGGTAATAAAAACATTACGGTTTATTAAGTAAGTTCTTTATACACCACTGAAAACATAGTTATGGATGTCATATTGCATTTCTGTTAATAGATACTCAAAATTTGTACACATTGCACCTTTAAAGGTGCCCTATGTAAAAATTGAGGTAAAATTATCCAAAAAATGAGCTACACGCATCAAAAGAATGAGAAGAAATAAGTGCAATGATGTCATTAAAAAATTGACAAGTTATAGTGCTGCCGAGATATAAACCTAAATTAGCATGCTAAATTACTAGCGCCGGCCCGACTGGTGTCGTAATACCAGTTTCGGCCATGGGAGGCGGTATGCGGGCAACATACATAACCACCAGCCAAACTGCAGTACACGAATAACTCGCACAGCTTGTGGGCGGACTTGAACCTGATGTCAATCGCGTCTATATGAGACCGGCCATAGTGTTGAGATGTTGTTCATTGAGTCTCTAATTTCTAAAAATCTCCAAATGAACTGCGGCCTTACTATCGTGTCAATTGATTTGATTAATATGCGCGAGGGAGAGAGAGAGCAGGAGGACTGCGCTCGTGTTGTTTGAAGACGTGAGAGTGCGCGCGCGCGGCCGGGGCGCTCTCTCTCTCTCTGCTCGTTATAAGCCTGTCAAGCGCAGCAGTCATTCTATTCTACATCACTCACCGATCAAAATAGGCTTTGGCGGGACAAAGCGGACGATTTGACGGTTTTAGAAGATTAACAAACCGAAACTAAAAAACAGACTAGAGTAGGCCAACTTTCTGGAGGTATACTGCCCCCATCTGGTATGGAATATGCGGAGTATGAATTTTATTTTTTGGCAGACATTCCACATGGCACCTTTAAATAAAAGGCTGACTTTATAAAGTGGTGCAGGGATCACGTCAAAACCCGGAAGACTAATTCACCACTGGTTCTCTCGAGATCTTCCTATGGGGGTTTTCAATTTATGTGGTAAACATAACTTGACGATACTTTGACGTTTTGTTCTACAGCGTAAACTGCACACACTCGCACACCAAACTGTCTTATAGCCTAGTTACTTATTAGAAACATGCGTTTTCAAAAAATAAACAGAACTGCTTCAAAAATTCACGTTTTCGGTATGGGTGTGTGTAATTTACGTTGTAAAGCAAAACATTCAAGTTATGTTTACCACAGGCATTATATTAACCATAAATGTAAAACCCCCATTATAAATCCCCGTACAGGGAAATCTCGAAGGAACCAGCAGCAAATGAGTCTTTGGGGTTTTGACGTCATCCCTGCACCGCTCTATTGGAAATTGCTTTTAAAAAGGCAACATAAATTGCAGAAGCACAGCATAAATGCAAATAGGAATCAGTCTTGATGTAATGCAAGACCAGAAGATAAAAAAGCAAAAATTGCAGAAAGCAAATGTGATGCATAATATCATCAATGAACAAGTTCACTGTTGATTCACAGCTTTAAAGGTGCACTCTTATGTTTCATCGGCTGATGTGGTCATGATGTTATACTGATGCATGCGTCATGCAAAAGGCGTCATGCAAAAGAATTCAACGTTTTTGATTACATTAATATGTGTATGCTTCCTCTGTAAATTCAACAGATTGCACACTGTACAGATTCTGTATACATTGGCTCTGTTCATTCTCCCTATGTTGCTTTATTTTGAGTGTGCATGTCCTTAATTTGTTGTTGAGGAACTATCAGGAAAAACGTTCCACTATTGCATCAGATGTATGTAATGTATGTATGTGAGAAATAAAGCTTGATTTGTCCTGCTGCTAAGGACATCAACTGATCTCGAATGCAATAAGCAGCTTTGGAGAACGCCTGTGCTAAATGCATGAATGCAAATTCAGCTTTTCAAGTACACTAGCATACAGATGCTCTCAATGCTAATATGCATGGACTAAATGGCACAAAATTCCAATTTTGATTTAACAGGGTCTTCAAATACTTTGATTAATGTAAAATTAAGTCGTACGCCCCCTAGTGGCGCCCTGCTGCTTTCATCACATGCGACCTCCAGCTAATGTAGTCTTTTATCAATAGAATACAGTCTTAGGCTATAAAAGTTATGAGATTTCTGCTAATTTTAAACATCATAGGCAATGGATGCCTGTGCAATATGGCATCTAATGTTAGGATTTTAAAAGAAACCTGGTCTTGTGCAACAAGTGTATGCGTGTGTGTGTGATTTCTGAGAGGTCAGAGGCGCTGGGAAATAAGAGAAATGTAAAAACGACTCTCCACGGGAAATCATTATTACACGGTTAAAGAGCGAGTCCTCGAACAGCCATTATTTCAGACCTCCAGGAACAGAGTAACGATGAAGAAATTAAAGCGCAGTATAAATGACTCCAGAACAAGGATATGCAAACGAGACGAGCTCTAGTTATTATTGCTCGAGTGACACTCTTCCTCACGCCGCTTCATTTCTGCTGCGTGTGTTCATTCGACCAGATCCTCAGGCAACAACATCTCTGCCAGGGTTTTGAGATTATACATTACATATTTTGGTTCGTAGAGAGGTTTTTCTGCATATATAAGATCTGGTGATACGGTTATATATGCACAGCTTTCGCTTGGATACCTGGAGAGCAATATCAATTAGCATTCCCACTCATCTTAACAGTTACACAAGGAAGTGCTGGTTTTAAGGCTAGTTTTAAATAGAGAAGAATGGTGTAGTTACAGCATCGACCAGTCAAACCATTAGAGACATGCAGGATGAGATTATATATATATATATAAATCCCTTGAGAAAGCTGTGAATAATGGCTTCATTCACACTAGAAAAACATTTTACTTTCATTCGGTTGCCCAATAAATGAATAAAAAGCTGTTAAAGAGAAGTCATATTCACACTCCTGAAGGGCAGGGATGAATTATTCTCACATAGACAAACATGAGATGAAGTGATACTTAGACATTCAGAGATACTTTATTATGTTTCATGGACGGCTTGTAAAGAAGAATGTTTGTCATTCTCAGCGTGTAAAAGGTTAACGTCCTATAAAACACATGATGAAAGACCTTCAGCTTTTAGACATCAAACTGCTGCTATGCAACGTGATATTAACTATATCGTTAAAAAGAAAATGAATTCATCTCAGGAAAGGTTGATGGCTTGTTAATTTATCATCAGATGTGATTCACAGCATGATGACATTTCCAGCGGTTTAACACATGCAGTTTGTTATTAATTGAAACTGATCAGTATGTCACATTTAAGAAGCATTTATAGTAATATTTAAATTTCATTTCAACATTTTCCACCATTTGAATGTAAATAAGAGCTCTATATTTGCTAAAGTGTTTTTTTAGGGAAAATCCTGGAATGTCCTTAATTTAAAAACTGATTCATACTTAAAGAGGACATATTCCCTTATCCAAAGTCTTGATGTTGTTTTAGGCTCTACTAGAACAGGTTTTCCTGCTTGAATGTTGATTATTTTCCTCATATTCTCCACTGTTGCGGCTCCTCTCTTCCCAGTCTGTCAGTAACGCTCTGTTTACTTCCTGTCTCTATGAAGCCCCTCCTTCTGAAAAGCACACTGTGCTCTGATTGGTCGGCTGGAGAAGTGTGTTGTGATTGGTCGAGCGCTTCAAGTGTGTTTGGGAAATGTCCCGCCCCTTTCCATAACCGCCAGTTTAACACACTACTAACTAACTCAACCAGGCCCCGCCCCTTTATTCTGCATATTAATTATTATAATGAGGAATATTGTGACGTATGATTAGTCTAGTAATTATATTTAGGTTAGTGTGTGTGTGTGTGTGTATGTGTGTGTGTGTGTGTGTGATGGGTTTAGGAGTAGGGTTAGTGTGTGTGTGTGTGTGTGTGTGATTGGTTTAGGGGTCGGGTTAGTGTGTGTGTGTGTGTGTGTGTGTGTGTGTGTGATTGGTTTAGGGGTCGGGTTAGTGTGTGTGTGTGTGTGTGTGTGTGTGTGTGTGTGTGTGTGTGTGTGTGTGTGTGTGTGTGTGTGATGGTTTAGGGGTCGGGTTAGTGTGTGTGTGTGTGTGTGTGTGTGATTGGTTTAGGGGTCGGGTTAGTGTGAGTGAGTGTGTGTGTGTGTGCGATTGGTTTAGGGGTCGGGTTAGTGTGTGTGTTTGTGTGTGTGTCTGTGATTGGTTTAGGGGTCGGGTTAGTGTGAGTGTGTGTGTGTGTGTGTGTGTGTGTGCGATTGGTTTAGGGGTTAGTGTGTGTGTGTGTGTGTGTGTGTGTGTGTGTGTGTGTGTGTGTGTGTGTGTGTGTGTGTGTGTGTGTGTGTGTGTGTGTGTGTGTGTGTGTGATGGTTTAGGGGTCGGATTTGTGTGTGTGTGTGATTGGTTTAGGGGTCAGGTTTGTGTGAGTGTGTGTGTGTGTGTGTGTGTGTGTGTGTGTGTGTGTGTGTTTGTGATGGGTTTAGGGGTCGGGTTAGTGTGTGTGTGTGTGTGTGTGTGTGTGTTTGTGTGTGTGTGTGTGTGTGTGTGTGTGTGTGTGTGTGTGTTTGTGATGGGTTTAGGGGTCGGGTTAGTGTGTGTGTGTGTGTGTGTGTGTGATTGGTTTAGGGGTCGGGTTAGTGTGTGTGTGTGTGTGTGTGTGTGTGTGTGTGTGTGTGTGTGTGTGTGTGTGTGTGTGTGTGTGTGTGTGTGTGTTGTGATGGGTTTAGGGGTCGGGTTAGTGTGTGTGTGTGTGTGTGTGTGTGTGTGTGTGTGTGTGTGTGTGTGTGTGTGTTTGTGATGGGTTTAGGGGTCGGGTTAGTGTGTGTGTGTGTGTGTGTGTGTGTGTGTGTGTGTGATTGGTTTAGGGGTCGGGTTACTGTGTGTGTGTGTGTGTGTGTGTGTGTGTGTGTGTGTGTGTGTGTGTGTGTGTGTGTGTGTGTGTGTGTGTGTCCGTGTGTGTGCACGCGATCAGCAACACCCGTTGTAACTGCCAGCGTTAATGCAGGGAAGTGTACTTTGGCATGGCTGACTTTGGGCTACTACTTTTGACAATGTGCCTTTTAACAACAATAAAGAGCGCGTTTAAAGACGCGCTCCAGACCGGCAGGATCTATAAACAAAACTGGACTATTCACGACCCTGTGATCAATCACCCAGCGGGTGGAAATTACCCCGACTTTTTGAACACTGTACGAACACTGGGCCAGGATGAGTGGATTATATTCCAAAACCAAGAAAGAGCATTTAGAAAGACCTTGGACACGAAACACCTCGAGGATAAACACAGCTTCCTCTTCTCAGGAGAAACGCCGACAAAATGGATCAGACTCATCCGCATTGTAAATGGAGTTTACTTTAAGAACGGAACTTTTACAATCACCCGGCGAAATGGAAGGCAGTTTGGATTACCTTTCCTGAAGTTCACAACTCGTGTACTGAAGAGAATGCCGCGAGTCAGCGGAGGCCTTCCTGAGGCCCAGACCGCGGACTCCCTCGCTGGCTGGATCGAGGCGGAGCTGCGCTTCTTGCGGGACATCGTTCAGCCAGCATTGGGGGCGCCACGGAGTAGAACGCATCAACAAAATCAGGTGGGCAAAGATAAACTTGCATATTTATGGCAAAATAGAAAATCTAGAGCAATCCAAATTATTCTCAACAACAGTATATACCCAAATGTACCAGTCGGCGCAAATAATATACTATCTGTGCAGAACTACTATACTTCTAAATGCGCGCCTGAGAGTCTTGAACGCGTGTTAAATGCACCGCCATGGACTGGATCATTATTTCCCGTACAAGTTAGCCAACTTAACACTTTGTTGTTTACTGTCAGTGAAGTGGAGAAAGTGGTTAATGAACTCCCAAATAATAAAGCAAGTGGACTCGATGGCGTGACTTATGAAACGCTGAAAGTTACTAAACGAGCGGTGTGTCCAATCCTGACCAATATATTTAACATCTGTCTGGAGAATGGTAAAGTCCCAGAATCATGGAAAGGAGCCCTGATCCACCGTATCCCCAAAAAAGATAATATTCCTGACGACCCGTCTACTTGGAGAGACATCTCCTTACTACCTACAGTCTACAAGGTGTTCATGAAATGTATGTTGTCACGAATACTTCCATGGTTAGTAGAGACAGGAATACTTACACCAACGCAAAAAGCTTATATCAATAGGCAGGGGATGAACGAACATGTCTTCTGTCTTAAAACGGGAATAGATGACTTTAAACACTCATCTACTAAGTTCTTCACTGTCTTTTTGGATTTTCGTGATGCATTTGGGACATTGCCTCATGATGTCATGTTTCACGCATTAGATGAAATAAGACTACCACAGCTGTATGTAGACGTAATTAAAGATGTTTATAATAACTCTTACATCCAAGTTATATGTGGAAGCGCCCTAACCGATCCCATACCACTTAAAATCGGTATTAAAACAGGGTGCCCGTGGAGCGCCATCAATTTCATTCTGGCAATTAACTCCTGGATGAAGTGGCTGAGCCAGTGCGCGCCTGCAGGTGTGCGATCTCCAAACCCAGTGCAAGGCTATGCGGACGATGTGGAAATCTCCTCAAGAGATGAAAGTGTGATCTCCAACATGCTCCTCCGCACAGATGAGTTCATAAGGTGGTCAGGTCTAGACATTAAACATACAAAATGCGCGGCATTTTATGAAAGACGCAGTGGAGGAAACAGATGGTATAAAGCAAAGTCTGATAAACCCCCTGCCTTTTCATTGATGCAGAAACCCATCCGACTGTATGAACGTCACGAAACATATCCTTATCTGGGCCATAAATTTAACGTCAGTGGCGATTGGGAAGAACAGATCACAGAGCTGTGTCACGAGTACACCCAGAGACTTGGGCTGATTGATGCCGCCCCACTCCCCATAATGATGAAAGTTGAGGCCATCAGGCTGATCGCAGTGGCCAAAATTCAACACCTTTTTCCGAACGTACATATTCCACAATGCACACTGTCAGCGATGAACAATGAAACGGTGAAGCTGGTGAGAAAATGGTTTTGTCTTAATAATCGTACGACTCGGGACATTATCTTCCAGCCGCGTAGAGACGGAGGTCTCGGCGCCCCAAACATTGAATGGCTCTACACCTCTGCCAGAACAGGACATCTTCTAAACATGCTCAACAACGACGATACAACTGTTAGAGAACTATCACGCGAATCTCTGTTTCTACATCTACAGCGGCGCAAAATACCTGCTGCTTCCACAAACGAGTCCCAGTTTCTTGGATTTAAACTAAAGCAGAACGAAAAGTTAGACATCAGAGCCGCCGGATTTGGAGTGCGCTCTGACTGGCTAGACTTAAATGATCTCTGCGGCCGTACAGGAATACAGCTGTCCTGGCTGGGACCCGACGGAGAAGTAGTTGCTCTCAACGACAACATAATCACCGATCCGCTGGTTTCCACCCTGGCGATCCTGAATAAAGACAGCACACCTCACCAGCTACAGATTAAACATGCAAGAGCTTCAATTCTTCATCTTAGACAGACTGAAAACGGACAGCACTGGACGAGTCTTAGGCTTCATGGAAAACTTGCATTACTTCAATTTGCCGACCATTCAGTGTCTCATTCTGTCTTGAAAAACCCCTCAATCTCAGATGAAATCCTAATATTCATGATTAAAGCAAGACTACAGTGTCTTCCAACGAAGTATAATTTGGCAACATGGTATCCATCCAAGCATGAACCCTACTGCATATTACATCCAACTCAGCAGGAGAATGAAACGGTTGCTCACATATTAAACGGATGCTATAATTATAAAGGACTTTATGTGGCCAGACACGACCGTTTGGTTGATTTGGTTGCAAAGGACTTGCATAAGGTAACCTGTGGACATGATAGTAAGATTTACATGCATAGCACTGTACAAATGAACTGGTTTCATCATAACACATCCGACAGTGAGTACTTTAAAAACATTCCTAATACTCCTGACGTTGTAATTGTAAACGAGGGTATGAAATCTGTGTGTATCCTTGAAGTGGCTTGCTGTTTTGACCTGTATATGGACACTTGTTACTATTCCAAATTATTGAAATATCAACCACTGGTAGATCTCATTTACCAACTTGGATACAATTGTAAATTAATAATTTTGGTATTTGGAAGTTTAGGCCATGTCCATAAGAGTGTGATCAGGGGGATGCAGTTAGGAGGGCTGCAAAAAAAGGAGGCAAAAAGGCTTGCAAAATTCTGCTCTGTTTCAGCCACCATAGGGAGCATGCAGATATGGAGACGGAGATGTTTTGTTTATCCTTGATGTGTCGAGTATTATAAATGAAAAGACTTGTACAAGTATGTTAGCCATGAATTGTAGACCTGTCACCTTGTCAAAGACCCTTCTCAGAGTATTTGGATCTTGTTTTCTTTGTAATGTCTTTCAGATCCAAATAAAAGCATTCAAATGTGTGTGTGTGTGTGTGTTTGTGATGGGTTTAGGGGTCGGGTTAGTGTAAGGGGAGAGAATATACAGTTTGTACAGTATAAAAGTCATTATGTCAATGAGAGTCCCCATAAAACATGGAAACCCACGTGTGTGTGTTTGTGTTTTGTCATTTTCCACTAAATTAACCCTTGTGTACAAACTCCACAAAGTCTCTAAATGTACCGGTGACAGGTGTCTCCAGACATAATGTGAACTTCCATGAGGACCTTCAGACTCCAGACTGACTGTGTGTTAGTTCACATGAGCGCTCTCACACACACGTGAGTTTTATTAATAATAAAGTCATGACAAGAGCATCTCGCTGGATGCCTGATGACATACGGGATAATTACAGCGCAACTCAGCGGAAATGTCACGATCTGGTGAAGGAGAGTCAGGCGCTCCACTAATAAACTGCTTGCTTTGGGTTCAGATGTACAGTAACACTCCTGAACCCACGCTAGAATATTAGCGAGGTGTGCGCGTGAAATAATCAAAAGCAAATCTATTAGGATCTTCTAATTATGATGGCGATGCATTGAAAACAAACACACCAGAGTCTGTTTTATTGGATTTATTGAGACTTGCTTGAAGCACATTTGATATGATTACAGTTTTATTCATTTTCACATTAGAAAAACTCGCAATCATTTTATGACAAAATATTTCATGAAAGATGCATCTTTCACTTTGAAAAATAAAAAAGGTTAAGTACACTCAAAAAAATTACTCTTTAAACTTACTTAATTTAATTATGGACAGTGGTTCCACACAAGCAAATTGCGTTTTATTAACATTAATGGGATTTTTTGAATCTATGTAAGCTCCTTGTGTTGAGTCCAAACAAATCAATGGAATAACTTAAACCGGTTAAGTTTAGTGAACATGCTTTAGTTTATTTAAATCATCACTGACAAATAAAAGTGTGTAAGATTAACATAATTTCTCAATTGAAATTCTATACTATAGCTTGCTATTAGCATATAATAGCACTTATTAATATATTAAATGGTATGATGTATATGCTCTTTCATCAACAAGAATTGTATTTTATTAATCAGTCCACATCCTAACCAAATGCTCCACTCTTCTCCACAATGGTAACCCACTGTAATTTAAATGGTTCTAATAATTGCAATGTAATTGAACATAAAACACAATTACATCCTATAAAGTCTTCCCCTTTCCTCATTTTCTCAAAAACACATAAAATAACACTTAATTTCAACATTTATTCTCTCTTAATTCAGCTATATGCAAAGCATGCTGGGAACTAACAAGCACCACCCAGTTTAAGTTAATGCAACACAAATCATTCATGTAATCCAACACAAACGGATTAAGTAAACTTTAATTTTACATATTTAAGCAGATTGAACACGATCAAATTAAGTTTGGACAAAATGTAGCAATTGTGTTGCTTAAGCTCATTTGAAGCAATTTGAACAAGCAGCCAAAATATTATTTTTTTCATTGCAATATTTTTAAAGTATTCCAGGACAGACTTTCCGAAATACTCACAGAAATGAAAGACTTTGCCTTTAGATTAACTTTATATTTTCTCTGAGGCCATGCACCTTTCCACTTTCTTCACACGGCATCTTCATCCAATACGTTGGAAATAGTCACATTTTTGAATCGCGAAATTAAACTCTTTACATTAGTTTAACGAATGATAATTAAGTATAGTTGAAAATTATACAGGTTAAGTTAATTAAACGCAATACAATAGCGTTTTGGTGGTAAAATAAATATATGTGTGTTACTTTAAACAGGGTAAAAAGGACAGTGCCACAAAACCATTTTTTTTAGTGTTTTTGGTATTCATTTACCACTTTCGACATGTACAAATTATTGAATGTCAATGCATTAAATTACAAAAATATCAGAACTAACTTGACATTTGACAACTTGTCATAAAATGGTTAAAATTTTCTGAGAATCTTACAGACCTTGACATGCAATCTGTGATGTCATTTTCAGTTTTCTGTTTCTCTGCATGACAACACAGCGTCCTACAGTACATGCAAGCGTCCACCGTTTGATTTGATGACAAGTGATTTTCAAATGGTAATAATATTTTAAAACAGCTTCACTCATTTTTTTAAAATTTGATTTAAAGGATTAATAGCAAAAGATTATGATAACTTTAAGCTCCACATAAAACATCAAAGTCAATTGTAATCAAGAAATATCAACCATTACAAGTGTGCTCAAGTTAGTGAATTTTGGAATCGCAATTAATGTATTTGGATTAAAACAATTGGCTTCACACATATGTCACGTGTCAATATGTCATATTATATAACACTGTTCCGTGATAGACAATGCCCTGTGTTTGTATTGACTGCATCTCATAAGATTGAATTAAAAACAAGTGCTATAAATGTATTCATAATCACATTAGCTCTTCATAGTGAATGGCATCTTTGGCATATTGTGCGACAGGACATGAAACACACAAGAGCAGTCGAAACTGGTTTTCTAATGTAATATTCTAGAGAAAATCACTTACCAGTGAGTCAGTTTATTACAAGACACGAATAATAATATACAAAAGAGGAGCTTCAGTGAGGTTTGTAACACTTTATTTTTAAGTAACTTTGCAACTCCGTTAACTTATTCTACTAACTCGAACCCTATACTCTAACGAGAGTTAGCTGTAGTTGTAAAGTTACTTGTTGTTAGTAGAATGTATAAAGTTGACTATTGAAATAAAGTGTATTTTTTCCCCTGTTTTTTTTCTGGGATCAAAAAAGAAGTATACTTCAAGTTAATTTGATTAGTACTTAAGGAAAGTTCAAGTATCTCTTAAAGTATAGGTATATTAATATCAATCCATTAGTAGTATACTTGTAAGTGTACTGTTTCAATACTTCTTGGGACTAAATTGGCACACTTTTTAGTATATAAAAGTATACTTTTAAGACTTTTAACATTAGTAAACTTTGAGTATGCAACTAATTTACAACTACTTTTTGTTTGTACTGCAACTATACTACAAGTGAACTTATAGATATACTGATAGTCAAATACTTTTTTAGTTAATGAAAATACACTTTGAAGTATACTCTCTGTAAACTGTTTTGGAGTTGCAAAATACTGAGTATACCAAGTATATTTAGAATACTTAATTATACTTTTAAGTATAAATATGATCTTGATCAAAAGATTGAGTACAAGTATACAAATATTCTTAGACTTTAATGTTACTTTAGTGTAATTTTCAGTACTTCTCATAAATATACTGAAAGTATCCTTTCAGATTTTTAGTTTGAAAAGAAGTAAAGCACACTTGAATAAACTTTTTCATAAGGGTGAGACAATCTAAACAGGGCTTTCTGATCAAATATAATAATTGTTATTATTATATAATAATGAGTCTGTAGAGTTCAGTAACACTGTTGAGGCTTTGCGCGAGCTGAGAACGAGCAGACATTGATTTCAACTCTCCTCTCTAAAGAATAAAGAAAAATACGAGACGGGAACATAGTTTTGAATAATTCACACGGACCAGTGAGCCCGTTCTGATCTGGATTACAAGTGCCATATAGAAACTCAAGAAAATACTTGAAATATTGATTAATAAATGGAAAGAAACTGGTCAAAGATGATGTAATACGCAGATGGGAAAAGAGCTCCCATCGTCCATGAGTGTTTTGACGTGCTGTTATCTGACAAACTGATTAATATCATTTAGGAAAAAAGTGAAAATGTCAAATTTAATTGAACTAATTTGCTGACTTATTTCATATATTGATTCATTTGGATAAAAGTAAAGTTGATGAAATAGAGAACAGCAGTTTTTCTATAATTTCATGTACCCTTGCATATATTAAAATATAGTGAAACACAAATGTCATATTTTTAGGCTCATGTTCATGCATTGCAGAAATATTGCAGTGTGTATTTGTGTTTACCCTTTACTGTTACTAATCACCATGAATAATTGCTCTATTTTATACTCTCAGTATCAAAATAAAGGGGAAAAAAGAGGCGATTAAATTCAAACAGATATTATTATACTGCGTATCATTATGTTCTAGATTGGAAGGGCAGATCAATTATTCAGGTGTTCTTGACTTTTGTCTTTTATAACTTTGCGCTCAGCGCCACCTTCTGACCATTTACTGTTAAACCAGTCAATTTCATTTTTGAAACTGTTATTTTAGTATCATTGAGATACTACACTAGTTTTTGAAAAAGTTTCCTTTTTTTTAAGTTTAAAGTAATTTTGTAATTTAGTTTGTATGTTTGTTTAAAAACAATTTATATTGTTTTTTTAATATGTCTCGTGTTTTTATTTATTTTTATTGGAGTTATTTTAGAACATCAAGTTAAACCAAACGAAAATGAGAAATGCTGAAATAAAATAATTTAGCTTTTTTATTCAGTTAATGTTTATTATTTATAAAATTACTATGTAACTATTCTAGTTATAAAATAACCCATTGAATAAAATAGAAATGCATGAACAAAAAAAAAAATCTGTCCTTCAAATCTGGAATAAATATGGTACACATTAAAGAGTATTTCATCTGTTGGAATTCAGACCTCAACATAGAAAGATTTCTTACTGGGTGTTATATTGTGATGCACTATCATATAGATCTGAAGGTTTCAGGGTGTAATGAAAGACAAACCGCTACTGCAGGCCTTTTTGAGTTCTTGTGGTGCTAAACCGATAACTGTAATTTCCACCTGCCTTTTCCCTTTCAGTTTCAGATTCTTTGAAACCATCCTTTGCATGGAAATTCTGCCTGTGTTTATGAGTTAACTCCTTCCTTTACTTCCTTTATTGTGCTGCATGCAAATATTGACCCGAGAGTCATAAAGTGACCCCACACCTGGACGAGTGGGCCGAGTCAGATGTTATAGGGGTCTTCTGAGACTTGACCGCTCTTTGCTTTGGAAAATACTGAATAATCTGCCAACTACAATATTCAATTCAATTCAAATGTATTTCTAGAGCACTTTTCACAATACATATTGTTTCAAAGCATCTTTACAGAAAGTGCATTTCAGAAATGTACATAGAAAAATACAGTTAGTTAATCATGTATTAATTTAGGGCATAACATATCGCCAGCATTGAGTCGTCTCTTCACAGGCGTCGAGTCGTCTCTTCACAGGCGTCGAGTCGTCTCTCGTCTCTTCACAGGAGTCTAGTAGTCTCTTCAGAGGCGTTGAGTCGTCTCTTCACAGGCGTCGAGTCGTCTCTTCACAGTCGTTTAGTCGTCTCTTCACAGGCGTTTAGTCGTCTCTTCACAGGAGTCTAGTAGTCTCTTCAGAGGCGTTGAGTCGTCTCTTCACAGGCGTCGAGTCGTCTCTTCACAGGCGTCTAGTAGTCTCTTCACAGGCGTCGAGTCGTCTCTTCACAGGCGTCGAGTCGTCTCTTCACAGGCGTCGAGTCGTCTCTTCACAGGCGTTGAGTCGTCTCTTCACAGGCGTCGAGTCATTAAGTCGTCTCTTCACAGGCGTTGAGTCGTCTCTTCACAGGCGTTGAGTCGTCTCTTCACAGGCGTTAGTCGTCTCTTCACAGGCGTCGAGTCGTCTCTTCACAGGCGGCGAGTCGTCTCTTCACAGGCGTCGAGTCGTCTCTTCACAGGCGTCGAGTCGTCTCTTCACAGGCGTCGAGTCGTCTCTTCACAGGCGTCGAGTCGTTAAGTCGTCTCTTCACAGGCGTTGAGTCGTCTCTTCACAGGCGTCGAGTCGTCTCTTCACAGGCGTCGAGTCGTCTCTTCACAGGCGTCGAGTCGTCTCTTCACAGGCGTTGAGTCGTCTCTTCACAGGCGTCGAGTCGTCTCTTCACAGGCGTTGAGTCGTCTCTTCACAGGCGTTGAGTCGTCTCTTCACAGGCGTCGAGTCGTCTCTTCACAGGCGTTGAGTCGTCTCTTCACAGGCGTCGAGTCGTCTCTCGTCTCTTCACAGGCGTTGAGTCGTCTCTTCACAGGCGTCGAGTCGTCTCTTCACAGGCGTTGAGTCGTCTCTTCACAGGCGTTGAGTCGTCTCTCGTCTCTTCACAGGCGTCGAGTCGTCTCCTCACAGGCGTCGAGTAGACTCTTCACAGGCGTTGAGTCGTCTCTTCACAGGCGTCGAGTCGTCTCTCGTCTCTTCACAGGCGTTGAGTCGTCTCTTCACAGGCGTTTAGTCGTCTCTTCACAGGCGTCGAGTCGTCTCTTCACAGGCGTTGAGTCGTCTCTTCACAGGCGTTGAGTCGTCTCTTCACAGGCGTCGAGTCGTCTCTTCACAGGCGTCGAGTCGTCTCTTCACAGGCGTCGAGACGTCTCTTCACAGGCGTCGAGTCGTCTCTTCACAGGCGTCGAGTCGTCTCTTCACAGGCGTCTAGTCGTCTCTTCACAGGCGTCGAGTCGTCTCTTCACAGGAGTCTAGTTGTCTCTTCACAGGCGTCGAGTCGTCTCTTCACGGGCGTCGAGTCGTCTCTTCACAGGCGTTTAGTCGTCTCTTCACAGGCGTATAGTCGTCTCTTCACAGGCGTTTAGTCGTCTATTCACAGGCGTCGAGTCGTCTCTTCACAGGCGTCGAGTCGTCTCTTCACAGGCGTTTAGTCGTCTCTTCACAGGCGTCGAGTCGTTAAGTCGTCTCTTCACAGGCGGCGAGTCGTCTCTTCACAGGCGTTTAGTCGTCTCTTCACAGGAGTCTAGTAGTCTCTTCAGAGGCGTTGAGTCGTCTCTTCACAGGCGTCGAGTCGTCTCTTCACAGGCGTTTAGTCGTCTCTTCACAGGAGTCTAGTAGTCTCTTCAGAGGCGTTGAGTCGTCTCTTCACAGGCGTCGAGTCGTCTCTTCACAGGAGTCTAGTCGTCTCTTCACAGGCGTCGAGTCGTCTCTTCACAGGAGTCTAGTCGTCTCTTCACAGGCGTCGAGTCGTCTCTTCACGGGCGTCGAGTTGTCTCTTCACAGGCGTTTAGTCGTCTCTTCACAGGCGTATAGTCGTCTCTTCACAGGCGTCTAGTCGTCTCTTCACAGGCGTCGAGTCGTCTCTTCACAGGCGTTTAGTCGTCTCTTCACAGGCGTCGAGTCGTTAAGTCGTCTCTTCACAGGCGGCGAGTCGTCTCTTCACAGGCGTCGAGTCGTCTCTTCACAGGCGTCGAGTCGTCTCTTCACAGGCGTCGAGACGTCTCTTCACAGGCGTCGAGACGTCTCTTCACAGGCGTCGAGACGTCTCTTCACAGGCGTCGAGACGTCTCTTCACAGACGTCGAGTCGTCTCTTCACAGGCGTCGAGTCGTCTCTTCACAGGCGTCGAGTCGTCTCTTCACAGGCGTCGAGACGTCTCTTCACAGGCGTCGAGTCGTCTCTTCACAGGCGTCGAGTCGTCTCTTCACAGGCGTCGAGACGTCTCTTCACAGACGTCGAGTCGTCTCTTCACAGGCGTCGAGTCGTCTCTTCACAGGCGTCGAGACGTCTCTTCACAGACGTCGAGTCGTCTCTTCACAGGCGTTTAGTCGTCTCTTCACAGGCGTTTAGTCGTCTCTTCACAGGCGTCGAGTCGTCTCTTCACAGGCGTTTAGTCGTCTCTTCACAGGCGTTTAGTCGTCTCTTCACAGGCGTCGAGTCGTCTCTTCACAGGCGTTTAGTCGTCTCTTCACAGGCGTCGAGTCGTCTCTTCACAAGCGTCGAGTCGTCTCTTCACAGGCGTCAAGACGTCTCTTCACAGGCGTTTAGTCGTCTCTTCACAGGCGTTTAGTCGTCTCTTCACAGGCGTTTAGTCGTCTCTTCACAGGCGTTTAGTCGTCTCTTCACAGGTGTTTAGTCGTCTCTTCACAGGCGTTTAGTCGTTTAGTCGTCTCTTCACAGGCGTCGAGTCGTCTCTCGTCTCTTCACAGGCGTCGAGTCGTCTCTTCACAGGCGTCGAGTCGTCTCTTCACAGGCGTCTAGTCCTCTCTTCACAGTCGTCGAGTCGTCTCTTCACAGGCGTTTAGTCGTCTCTTCACAGGCGTTTAGTCGTCTCTTCACAGGCGTTTAGTCGTCTCTTCACAGGCGTTTAGTCGTCTCTTCACAGGCGTTTAGTCGTCTCTTCACAGGCGTTTAGTCGTCTCTTCACAGGCGTTTAGTCGTCTCTTCACAGGCGTTTAGTCGTTTAGTCGTCTCTTCACAGGCGTCGAGTCGTCTCTCGTCTCTTCACAGGCGTCGAGTCGTCTCTTCACAGGCGTCGAGTCGTCTCTTCACAGGCGTCTAGTCCTCTCTTCACAGTCGTCGAGTCGTCTCTTCACAGGCGTTTAGTCGTCTCTTCACAGGCGTCGAGTCGTCTCTTCACAGGCGTCGAGTCGTCTCTTCACAGGCGTCGAGTCGTCTTTTCACAGGCGGCGAGTCGTCTCTTCACAGGCGTCGAGTCGTCTCTTCACAGGCGGCGAGTCGTCTCTTCACAGTCGTCGAGTCGTCTCTTCACAGGCGTCGAGTCGTCTCTTCACAGGCGGCGAGTCGTCTCTTCACAGTCGTCGAGTCGTCTCTTCACAGGCGTTTAGTCGTCTCTTCACAGGCGTTTAGTCGTCTCTTCACAGGCGTTTAGTCGTCTCTTCACAGACGTCGAGTCGTCTCTTCACTGGCGTCGAGTCGTCTCTTCACTGGCGTCTAGTCCTCTCTTCACAGTCGTCGAGTCGTCTCTTCACTGGCGTCTAGTCGTCTCTTCACAGGCGTCTAGTCGTCACAGACGTCGAGTCGTCTCTTCACAGACGTCGAGTCGTCTCTTCACTGGCGTCGAGTCTTCTCTTCACTGGCGTCTAGTCCTCTCTTCACAGTCGTCGAGTCGTCTCTTCACTGGCGTCTAGTCGTCTCTTCACAGGCGTCTAGTCGTCTCTTCACAGGCGTCGAGTCGTCTCTTCACTGGCGTCTAGTCGTCTCTTCACAGGCGTTTAGTCCTCTCTTCACAGGCGTCGAGTCGTCTCTTCACAGGCGTTTAGTCGTCTCTTCACATGCATCGAGTCGTCTCTCGTCTCTTCACAGGCGTCGAGTCGTCTCTTCACAGTCGTTTAGTCGTCTCTTCACAGGCGTCGAGTCGTCTCTCGTCTCTTCACAGGAGTCTAGTCGTCTCTTCACAGGTGTCGAGTCGTCTCTTCACAGGCGGCGAGTCGTCTCTTCACAGTCGTCGAGTCGTCTCTTCACAGGCGGCGAGTCGTCTCTTCACAGGCGTCGAGTCGTCTCTTCACAGGCGGCGAGTCGTCTCTTCACAAGCGTCGAGTCGTCTCTTCACAGGCGGCGAGTCGTCTCTTCACAGTCGTCGAGTCGTCTCTTCACAGGCGTCGAGTCGTCTCTTCACAGGCGGCGAGTCGTCTCTTCACAGTCGTCGAGTCGTCTCTTCACAGGCGTTTAGTCGTCTCTTCACAGGCGTTTAGTCGTCTCTTCACAGGCGTTTAGTCGTCTCTTCACAGACGTCGAGTCGTCTCTTCACTGGCGTCGAGTCGTCTCTTCACTGGCGTCTAGTCCTCTCTTCACAGTCGTCGAGTCGTCTCTTCACTGGCGTCTAGTCGTCTCTTCACAGGCGTCTAGTCGTCTCTTCACAGGCGTCGAGTCGTCTCTTCACTGGCGTCTAGTCGTCTCTTCACAGGCGTTTAGTCCTCTCTTCACAGGCGTCGAGTCATCTCTTCACAGGCGTTTAGTCGTCTCTTCACAGGCGTCGAGTCGTCTCTCGTCTCTTCACAGGCGTCGAGTCGTCTCTTCACAGTCGTTTAGTCGTCTCTTCACAGGCGTCGAGTCGTCTCTCGTCTCTTCACAGGAGTCTAGTCGTCTCTTCACAGGTGTCGAGTCGTCTCTTCACAGGCGTCGAGTCGTCTCTTCACAGGCGTCGAGTATAATAATCTGCCAACTACAATATTCAATTCACTTCAATTCAAATTTATTTGTATAGCACTTTTCACAATACATATTGTTTCAAAGCAGCTTTACAGAAAGTGCATTTCAGAAATGTACATAGAAAAATACAGTTAGTTAATCATGTATTAATTTAGGGCATAACATATCACCGGCATTGAGTCGTCTCTTCACAGGCGTCGAGTCGTCTCTTCACAGGCGTTTAGTCGTCTCTTCACAGGCGTTTAGTCGTCTCTTCACAGGCGTCGAGTCGTCTCTTCACAGGCGTTTAGTCGTCTCTTCACAGGCATCGAGTCGTCTCTTCACAGGCGTTTAGTCGTCTCTTCACAGGCGTTTAGTCGTCTCTTCACAGGCGTCGAGTCGTCTCTTCACAGGCGTTTAGTCGTCTCTTCACAGACGTCGAGTCGTCTCTTCACAGACGTCGAGTCGTCTCTTCACAGGCGTCAGATGGAAAATAATTAGCATAGGTGCTGTTCATAATATTAATGCATTCGATCTGATTCAACAGTGGTATAAAAGGTAAGCATTATGTGAATGCTTGGCTAAAGAGATGCGTCTTTAATCTAGTTTTAAACTGGGACAGCGAGTCTGAGCCTCGAACAATATCAGGAAGGCTATTCCAGAGTTTAGGAGCTAAATGTGAGAACTAGGGTTGGGTACCGAAACGCGGTGCCAATAGGGAACCGGTTCTGACGTAAACGGTAGTAACCAGACCGAATAAGAACGAAAATTTCGGTGCCTGATTTCGGTGCCTGAGTCTCTGTGGCATAAGGCGCACACACGCAAAGTCTCTCCCTCTCTCTCTCCGCCGTGCACGCACTATACGGTTTCTTGGAGCACTGTCTGTTCTGTCTCACATGCGCGCTTTTGCTCGCTCGCTCAAGCGTTCCGGGAGATTTGAACTAATTTGCGGGCATCAGGGAGCCGTTGTCAATATGCGGGAGACTCCCGGAACGTCTGCTGATAGCGAGGGGATTATTGAAGATGCCGAAGACAAAAAGCTCCAAGGTTTGGCTGCATTTTACGTGTAAAATTACGCGTCAGAACGATTGTCTGAAGCCCATATAGAATCAGGATTCACTCCAATCCATTTCGCTGATGGCGCGGCCGCCGCCTTGACGCTCACGTCGTCGTATTATATTAGCGCGCGCATCATCTGCTCCTCAGATTTCTCTGCCGAAAAAGGAAGCTTGTCGGCAGCGCGAGGAGTTTGGCAGTGAACGCAGCGTCTCGTTCCCTATCCCTAACATGGGTTACACCAGTAACGACGTTCTCTTTCATAAGTTTACTCAAAGCTGCGTATTCTCTTTCATAAGTTTACTCAAAGCTGCGTAGCTAAGACGCAGTGGGACCGAAATACCAAACTTGCCAAGCTAAGCGCTGCGAAACTAGTACAATGATCAGATAACTTACATGGCTGGTTCAAGCAGACAAAACATGGGAACCTGTAGCCATGTCGATATTAGATTACCCAGGTAGTAATCTCTGTTAATCTCCAGTATTATTACATTGTTTGATACAATATTGTTTTATTTGATATTATGTAATGTGAATTTTTATTTTAAATTGGTTTATTTATTATTACCATATGTTACTTGTATTTATATTGTTTAAAGATATAAGTTAATATTGTGTCCAGTTTGGCCCTGTAAATAAAGGGGTATTATTTTTTGACAAAGTGTGTGCGGTTTCGTTTTCTTAAGTACCGTTTCAAGAACCGTTTAAGCACCGGAACCGTTTAAAAAATACCGAGTAGGTACTGGTATCGGATAAAACCCAACCGATACCCAACCGAGAACGCCCTCCCTCCTTTAGTGGACTTAGATATCCTAGGAATGACCAGAAGCCTCGAATTTAGTGATCTTAAAGAACGCGATGGATTGTAGGGCGATAAAAGGTCCATTAAATACACAGGAGCTAGACCATTCAGGGCTTTATAGGTCAGTAGTAATACTTTGTAATTTATACGGAACTTAATAGATCAGCCCGTTCTCATCCCAAGGCGTCATCTAACTGACGCTTTTGACCATGCGTCAACATGCCGACGCACATGGTACCCCTTAAGCGTCAATATGAGACACGCCTCCTAGTGGTCTAACCCTAACCCTACCCCAGACCTAAACCTACCCATAACGGAAGTGTCATCTAACTGACGCTAAAGGGTGCCATGTGCGTCGGATTTAGACGCATTATCAAAAACGTCAGTTAGATGACGCCTGAGGATGAGCGTCTCATATTGACGCTTAAGGGGTACCATGTGCGTCGGCATGTTGACGCATGGTCAAAAGTGTCAGTTAGATGACGCCTTGGGGTGAGAATGTGTTGAATAGATAACCAGTGTAGAGATGATAAAATTGGTGTTATATGACCATATTTTCTTGACCTAGTAAGAACTCTAGCGGCTGCATTTTGCACTAACTGTAGCTTGTTTATTGAGGATGCAGGACAACCAGCTAATAAAGCATTACAGTAATCTTATTAAATAGTTTTCTGGACTGTATTGACTGGGTCTGACTTAATTGGGATCATCATGGGGCATCGGTAAGAATGCACAAAAGTCCAATCGCTGTTTTGGTTTTAATGGTAGGTTCAAGCTAGGGATGGCCCGATACCGATACTGGCATCGGGGATCGGGCCGATACTGTCCTAATAAACTCGTACTCGTACTCATAAAAATTCGCCGATACCACGCACCGATACCACATACATTTTGCAAAACGAAACTGGCCGCCGCGAGTGCTTTGTCGAGGTGAACTGAGGCATAGGAAAGTATAATGTCGGCGGTTTGGGCTCATTTCAAGATAAGGGGTGATGACAACAGCAAGGCAGACTGTGAGTTATGTTCAGCTAAGGTGTCGAGAGGAGGGAAAGAAAGTACATCGTTTAACACCAGCAATCTAATTAAACATCTGAAGACGCATCATAGATCTGATGGCCGAGCGCGAGCGCGGGCGCGGGCGGTAATGCACTCACTCTGTGTGTGCGGGTTACGGGAGAATAAAACGATTCGCGGGACTCCCGCAAACTAGAAATATCTATGAATAAAACATAAAAACTAAAAGATTTTTATTCATCTCTTGCAGAAAAGCAACAAGAACAACTACAACAAAATAGAAACGATTTACAGGCCAGAGTTTCTATTCATAACATGGTTACAGCGTTGAGCGATGTAGCCAATCACAGACATATGTGTTGATTTCTTGAACGCAATGGCCAATCAGAAGCATTTAAGATAGACTCCCCTCACCGCTCAAAACGGACTTTTTTGTTCAGTGCTGAATTCTGTATGCTGGCAAATCCTCTAATTATAACAAACAAGTGTGGATATTATGAAAGATTGATTGTGCAGTCAGCTTCATTGATAATAACAGAGATGTGTGAGATCGCGATGAACTGTCAGCTTTTAGGATTTATTAAAGGGAGCGCACTTTGCGCGCATTCAGTCATGCCAGACAATTAAACTTACTTTCAAAGTTCAGGACAAGCAGTCACTCGGCGAGAACGTCAAGAGCGCGTAAGTTGTTTTTTCTTAATATCCAGTTCTCCTGTTGCTCTGTTTACCATTTGTCAAGTAAGTAGGGCTACTTTCGATTCTTTGCTTCTTTGTAATTTTTATCTTCACTAAATATCTTTATTTTAATTAGTCGCGTTCCTATTTTGAATATCTGCCGTCTTAAGGGTTGTAGTGTGTTTGTTATTGTAGCACTTAAGTATTGCTGTTCATAACAGCTAGTTTCGATTTGGGCCATTGTCGGGATATTTGCTTTCGCTGTGCTAATTGCAAGGGCTGTTAAAGCAGATATAAATTAGAAGTAAATTCAGGTGAAAACCAGGACAAGCAGTCACTCGGCAAGAACGTCAAGAGCGCGTAAGTTGTTTTTTCTTAATATCCAGTTCTCCTGTTGCTCTGTTTACCATTTGTCAAGTAAGTAGGGCTACTTTCGATTCTTTGCTTCTTTGTAATTTTTATCTTCACTAAATATCTTTATTTTAATTAGTCGCGTTCCTATTTTGAATATCTGCCGTCTTAAGGGTTGTAGTGTGTTTGTTATTGTAGCACTTAAGTATTGCTGTTCATAGCTAGTTTCGATTTGGGCCATTGTCGGGATATTTGCTTTCGCTGTGCTAATTGCAAGGGCTGTTAAAGCAGATATAAATTAGAAGTAAATTCAGGTGAAAACCAGGACAAGCAGTCACTCGGCGAGAACGTCAAGAGCGCGTAAGTTGTTTTTTCTTAATATCCAGTTCTCCTGTTGCTCTGTTTACCATTTGTCAAGTAAGTAGGGCTACTTTCGATTCTTTGCTTCTTTGTAATTTTTATCTTCACTAAATATCTTTATTTTAATTAGTCTCGTTCCTATTTTGAATATCTGCCGTCTTAAGGGTTGTAGTGTGTTTGTTATTGTAGCACTTAAGTATTGCTGTTCATAACAGCTAGTTTCGATTTGGGCCATTGTCGGGATATTTGCTTTCGCTTTGCTAATTGCAAGGGCTGTTAAAGCAGATATAAATTAGAAGTAAATTCAGGTGAAAACCAGGACAAGCAGTCACTCGGCGAGAACGTCAAGAGCGCTGTGCGCGCTGTCGCGGAAGCGTCAGCGGAAGCATTCAGCTCTCGTGTTCAGCCTCCTTGTGTGAAGACCGACTCGGGTAAAGACCTGCGACTCTACCTGCGCGACTCCACCGAGCAAGGACACCTGCAAGGCACTTAAAGTATCTTCTACACCCTTCCCTTTCCTACCTTTATCTTATTTCCCATTATCATTATGTGCTTTCAACACATTCCTGTTGTCTCTCGACAACGCTCTCTCACCACGCACAGAGGGCAGCGCAATACTGCTTATCTGCGCCCTTTTCTCTCATCCTCACACTCACCTCTCACTCTTTCTATGGGTCTATGGAATTGTCAATCAGCAGTCAATAAAGCTGACTTCATTCCAGCCTTTGCATCTCATTCTACTCTTAATATCTTGGGCTTGACTGAGACCTGGATCCGTCCAGAAGACTCAGCAACCCCTGCTGCTCTCTCTAACAACTTCTCTTTCTCTCACACACCTCGCCAGTCGGGCAGGGGTGGGGGCACTGGTCTTCTCATTTCTAACAATTGGAAATATTCACCTCTCTCTTCTCTATGCAATAACAACTCATTTGAATATCATGCTATTACACTTACAACTCCCATGAAGATCCATATTGTAGTTATTTATCGCCCCCCAGGTCAACTGGGAAGCTTTGTAGAAGAGCTGGATGTGTTGCTGTCCTCTTTCCCTCAGGATGGCATCCCACTTGTAGTCTTTGGCGATTTCAACATTCACCTAGCGAAGCCGTATGCAACAGACTTCATCTCTCTCCTAGCCTCTTTCGATCTCAAACGGCTCATCACCACCGGTACTCACAAGTCAGGCAACCAACTGGACCTGGTTTACACACGCAACTGTATCACAGACAACATTTTGGTGAAACCTCTCCAAGTTTCAGATCATTTCCTCATTACTTTCAATCTACAACTCACTACCCATGCTCCACCAACCTCCCCACCATTTACTTTCAGACGAAACCTGCGCTCACTTTCTCCATCCCATCTTTCCTCTGCTGTGTCATCTTCTCTTCCCTCACCCTCACATTTCTCATCTCTGGATGTGAATACTGCAACGGATACTTTATGCTCCATCCTAACCTCTTCTTTAGACAATATCTGCCCTCTCTCCTCTAGGCCAGCACGCACCACTCCGTCTGACCCCTGGTTATCTGAGGTTCTTCGTGAACACCGGACCAAGCTCAGGGCAGCGGAGAGGAAATGGCGCAAATCAAAAGACACATCTGACCTCAGTAGGTATCAATCTCTGCTCTCTGCCTTCTCTGTTGATGTTCACGCCGCAAAATCTTCATATTTCCACAACAAGATCAACAGCGCCTCTAACACACGTTCACTGTTCAAGACATTCAATTCTCTCCTCTGTCCACCTCCACCACCCACCTCCTCTTTAACTGCTGATGATTTTGCTAACTTCTTCACTAACAAAACTACCACTATCAGCAGTCAGTTCTCAGCACAGGAACCCAGACTAACCTCTCCCACAGCCAATAACCTTCTCTCCTCCTTCACTCCACTAACCGAGGAAGAAGTATCTAAACTTCTCCTCTCCAGTCATCCTACCACCTGCCCTCTAGACCCCATCCCCTCACACCTTCTACAAGCCATCTCTCCCACACTTCTACCAGCTCTCACACACATTATCAACTCATCCCTCCACACTGGCATTTTCCCTACAGCATTTAAGCAGGCTCGGGTAACCCCTCTGCTTTAAAAATCAACATTAAACACATCACTTCTAGAGAACTACAGACCTGTCTCTCTCCTACCATTCATTGCGAAAACACTTGAACGAGTTACTTTTAACCAAGTATCATCCTTCCTGTCTCTGAACAACCAGCTGGATGTCAACCAATCTGGCTTCAAGAAAGGACATTCAACTGAGACTGCATTGCTGTCAGTCACGGAAGCCCTGCGGGTCGCAAAAGCTGCTTCCAAATCATCAGTTCTCTTTCTACTGGACCTGTCTGCTGCCTTCGACACTGTGAATCATCAGATCCTCTTGTTCGCCCTCTCATCACTGGGCATCACTGGAACCTCCCTCAACTGGTTTAAGTCCTACCTCACAGGTAGGTCCTTCAAGGTCACATGGAGAGGTGAGGTATCCAAAGCACATCAACTGACCACAGGCGTTCCTCAGGGTTCAGTTCTCGGACCGCTCCTCTTCTCCATTTACACCACATCACTGGGACCTATCATACAGGCACATGGTTTCTCTTACCATTGCTATGCTGATGACACCCAGCTCTACCTCTCATTTCAACCAGATGACCCCACAGTAGCTGTACGGATCTCAAGCTGTCTGGCGGACATCTCTGCATGGATGAAGGAACATCACCTGCAGCTCAACCTGGCAAAGACTGAGCTTCTCGTCCTCCCTGCCAATCCGTCTCTACAGCACGACCTCACTATCCAGCTAGATTCATCCTCAATCACCCCATCAAGGTCGGTCAGAAATCTTGGAGTAATCTTTGATGATCAGCTGACCTTCACAGACCACATTACAAAGACAGCTCGATCATGCAGGTTTGCTATGCACAACATCAGGAAGATCAGGCCTTTCCTAACTGAGCATGCAACACAACTTCTCGTCCAGGCCCTGGTCATTTCTAGGCTTGATTACTGCAATGCTCTTCTGGCTGGACTTCCATCATGTGCAACTAAACCTCTACAAATGATCCAGAATGCTGCAGCTCGTCTGGTCTTCAACGAGCCCAAAAGGGCCCACGTCACTCCTCTGTTCATCTCTCTGCACTGGCTACCACTCGCTGCTCGCATCAAGTTCAAGGCTTTGACGCTTGCTTACAGATTGACCACAGGTTCAGCTCCCTCCTACTTCCACTCACTACTACAAGTCTACATCCCTACCAGAAGCCTACGATCGGTCTATGAGCGACGGCTCGTGGTACCATCACAGCGGGGCACAAAATCACTCTCCAGAACATTCTCATTCACAGTTCCATGCTGGTGGAATGATCTCCCCACCCTCATCCGGAATGCAGAATCCCTGACAACATTCAAAAGACAACTGAAAACTCATCTTTTCCGGGAGCACTTAACATAAAAAAAAAAAAAAAAAAAAATCCTTTCCTCTAAATCCTCGCTTGCCTGGCTTATGCTACTCCGAGCTATGTCTAAACTTTGTATTTTGAGCACTTCTTGCGTTGCTTTTGCCTCTTCACGATGACTCGCTTGGTTTAGTCCTCAGTTGTAAGTCGCTTTGGATAAAAGCGTCTGCTAAATGACTAAATGTAAATGTAAATGTAAATGTAAGTTACGCACACTCATACACGCGAACCCTCCACAGCTTTCAAGCGGAACATAACCAGTTGCGTCAAACTCTGGGGGCGGGACTAAGTTACGACTGTCAATAATTCACAACCCACCAATAAGAATTAACTTCACTGAGCCTTTTCAACAGCCGCCCCAATTTACGTTGTAAATTCTACTTTAGAAAAGGCTTATGAGTCTTTGTTATCATCAGGTAGTGGTGGCAAACGGACAAGTTTACTCACTGGTCGGATGTATTTCCGACCCTGCACTTGTACTTCAGCAGTTCTGATTTTCCCATCAGCCCCTGGTACTGTGGCTGAGACCTTACCCACTGGCCAGAGGGCTCGAGGCAATTGGTGATCCACTATCATCACTACTGTCCCAGTCTTTAAATCTTTGCCAGTCTCAGTCATCCACTTTGTACGAGTTTGCAGTTCAGGCAAGTATCTCTTGATGAAGTGGGCCCAAAAATGGTCGGCAAGGACCTGGCTATGTCTCCAGCGTCTTCTGCTAAGTAATTCGGACTCAGGGTATACAATTTGGGGTAAATCAGGGTCTGGCCGCCCCAATAACAGGCTGTTTGGAGTGATGGGGTCAACATCTGCTATGGCCGATGACACGTAACCCAGAGGTTTGGAGTTTAACATGCCTTCGATCTCTGTAAGCACTGTACTTAGCACTTCCTCAGTAACATGTTGGGCTCCAAGTGTAACATTGAGAGCAGATTTTAGAGACCTGATCTCCCTCTCCCACAATCCACCAAAATGAGGAGCTCCAGGGGGATTGAATTTGAACTGAATTTTCTGCTTTGCAAGCTGACTTTGCAGAGTGGGTTGCATGGCTGCAAATGCATCTGATAGTTCCCTTTCTCCTCCCTTGAAGTTTGTTCCCTGGTCAGAATAGAGTTCATGGGGAGTTCCTCTGCGTGCAATGAATCTGCGTAGGGCCATGAGGAATGAATCTGTATCAATTTTGGGAAGTAAATCAATGTAGACTCCTCTGGTCGTCATACATTTAAATATGATCCCCCAACGTTTTTCATTGCGCCGGCCTATTTTGATTGTGAAAGGCCCAAAACAATCAACACCTGTTGAATAAAAAGCTGGGCGGTAGAGATGGAGTCGGGCTGGTGGAAAAACAGCCATTTTTGGCACTTCAGGCTTTCCACGCCATTTTCTGCATTCACGACACTGATGTTGGTGCCGCCGTACTGCTTCTCGCCCTCTAATGATCCAGTATTTACGGCGTAACTCAGCAAATACTCTTTCTGGGCCAGGATGATGAAGTTTTCCATCATAATGTTGGATCAGGAGTTGACTGAGTGGGTGTTTGGGATCCATGACAATTGGGTGGGCAGTATCTGGCCTAAGCAGCTCACTACGTCGCAAACGGCCACCAACTCTTATGAGCCCAGTAGACTGGTCAATCTCTGGTGCAAGTGAGATTAATCTGCTGTTAGAAGGCAAAGATTTACCACATATTAATGTATCAAGTTCAACTGGGATACACATAGCTTGGGCTTGTTTCAAGAGTGAGATCTCAGCAGCTACGTAGTCTTGGGCTCATTGGCTTGTTTTAACTGTTCCTGTGCTTCATGTTCCACCAGTTGATCAAAACTGCGGTATGGTGAGAATTCTTGCATTATGTCAGAGAAATCTACTGTGGTCAAACTACAGAAGGTTACTTTCTTTTCTTCATCTGTGCTGTCTGGGACCAATTCCTCTGGGTCATTAGACCAGGTACTTGGGTCTTGCCACAAAAATTGTGGTCCTTTTTTTTTCAGTGACTTGGCACTGATAGTTGCTGAAGTGTTTTACCATGGGTAATGTCATCTGCAGGATTGTTTTCAGACTTCACATAATGCCATGCTTGAGAAGCAGTCAGCTCCTGAATTTCTGCAATTCTTGTGCCCACAAACACTTTATACCTGCATGAATCTGATTGGATCCAAGCTAAAACTGTCTTTGAGTCACTCCACAATGTCACCTGTTCAATGCTCAGGGTGAGTTCCTTTTCCAGAAGTCTTGCCAATTGAGCTCCACTGAGTGCTGCACAGAGTTCTAGCCTGGGAACAGATAACTGCCGCTTTGGTGCCACCCTTGATCTTGCTGTGATAAATGCAACCTCGACTTGGCCTTGAGGACTCTCTGTTCTAAGGTACGCCACTGACCCATAAGCATGATTTGAAGCATCACAGAATATGTGGATGTCTCTTTTGCACACTTTAGAATCCAGTTCTGTGCTAGTGTAGCATCGGGGTATAGCAATCTTGTTCAGGTACTGCAATTCTTCTTCCCATTCATGCCAGGCTTGCAAGAGGTCACTTGGTAGCAATGGGTCATCCCACTCCCGTTTTTTATCCCACAGTCTTTGTACCAGTACTTTGGCTCTAGTTGTGAAGGGGATAATATAGCCTAGTGGGTCGTACTGACTAGCTAAGACCTGATAGACATACCTCATTGTGGGAACTTGTGGTTCCTTCAGACGAGCTTTGTAACCAAGAGTGTCTGCTTGGCAAAGCCAATGTAGACCCAAGGTGGATTCAGAGACGTCCCATTGCTTTTCAGTAAGCCAAAGCTCATTTTTCTCAGATCTGGCTTCGACAGGAAGGTGTGCAACGACAGAAGGAATGTTGCTAGCCCATTGCCTTAACTCGAACCCACCAGATACCAGAAGAGCTTGAAGCTTGTTCACCAGTTCAGTCGCTTTGTCAGTAGAAGTTACACTCTGCAGGAAATTGTCCACATAGAAATGTTTCTCTACAGCCACACGTGTATCTTCTTCTGGATCTGTGTTCTCTTGGACATGTTTTTGGACAGCAAATGTTGCGCAGCATGGGCTGCATGTAGTCCCAAAAGGCAAAACCTGCCACTCATAGACACTGACTGGTGTATCACGTTGCATGTTTCTCCACAGAAATCTGAGGAGTGGTTTATCCTCTGGGAGAAGACGAATCTGGTGAAACATGCCCTTGATATCGCTTGTGATGGCAATCGCATGCTCTCTGAAATGGAGTAACACTCCTAGTAAAGTGGAAGTGAGGGTAGGCCCAGCTAGGAGGTACTTATTGAGGTTATGGCCTTGGTACTGAAAGGAACAGTTGTACACTACTCTGTGCTTTTCATTATGGTATACGATGTGGTGAGGTATGTACCATGATTCAGGGGTTTGATCAACTGCTTCATCAGCCAGCTTGACAACATAACCAGATTGATCCAGCCTTTCAATTTCTTGGTTGTATGCCTTTGACTGTTCGGGACTTTTACTGAGACGCCTTTCTAATGCTCTGAGGAGGGGAAGAACAGACTCTTTAGGCGCTTTCAATTGGGGCATGTCCTTTTTTCGCAGAAGCGGTGTGGCATAACGAAACACTCCATTTACGTTTACCCTTGCAGTCTTGGTCTCAAGCAGAGTGATGGCCTCCTGATCACAATGTGACCGTGTCACCACCTTCTCATTGCGGTATAGTAATATGTCAAGCTGCCAGAGTCTCTCAACATGCTGCAACAGCTCTGATGAGGTGGAAGTCACAGATGTGAAAAAGCATTGTTGCTCGGGGATTTGGTGCTGGAGTACATGAGCTGGCCCTTGCAGCGTCCAGCCTAATCTGGTTCGTATAGCAGCTGGCCCGCCTGGTGGGCCGAAGCACACTGGCTCCATGGGGATGATCAAATGGTGATGATCAGAGCCTATAAGCAACAATGGTTGAACCTGAGAAAAGGCATGAAGAGGCAGTCCTTTGAGATACGGGTATTTTTCTTGTAGAATGGAAACTGGATGTGAATGCTTGGCCAAGCCCAAATTCTCGGCTGTAAAGGCACCCGTTATCTTGAACCTTCTGCTTGGCTGAAATGCTGGGGACAGAGTGAAAGATACTTTTGTACCTTGTATGACTTGGGTGTCATGTCGAACTGTTCTCAAAGAGAGGGTTTCAGTCTGTCCATTAAGTTTAAGCTGCTGTGCTGCACCATGAAGCAGGATTGTACGTTCAGAGCCATCGTCCAAAATAGCATAAGCCATCATTGAATTTTTGCCATTATGCAACAGCACTTTACAGATTTTCAGAAGGACCTGGCTGCCACCTGCTGGACGATCCAGGTATAGCATCTGACTCTCTTGGGGTCTTTCGTGATAGTGCTTCATCTCTGTTGATTTGCTGTTGATGTCATGCAAGACAGTTAGATGTCTGCCATTGCAAGTTTTACATGTGGCTTTTAATTTGCACTGGGCTGCCTGATGTTTCCGTCCGCACCTCCAACATCTCTTATTTGACTTAATCCAGTTGGTTTTGAGCTCACTGGTAAGCTGCGTGAAGTTATTACACTGGTTAAGATAGTGGTGGTTATTGTCACAGTAATGACAGTACACATTATTGCCGGGGTTTTGGAATTCTGATGGTTTCGCAGCTGTAGGGTTTTTGGACTGATCCACATGCAAAATGGCTGCTGTCTGAAAAGTGTGCTTACGCTGTCGCGGAGCTTCTTTCTGCTGTCTAACATTTCCCCTCATTTCACTAGTATTGAGTTTACAGTCAGTGGGCTGCACCTGCAGCTCGAACTCAAGCCAGTGTGAAAAGTCAAGCAGGTTTGGAATTGGGTTTCTGAGGGGGTGAACATACCTCTTGAAGTTAGCCTTGAGATCATGAGGGAGTTTAGACATTAGTCTTGCCACATGTGAGCCACACTGCAATTCAACAGCTCCCTTCTCATCCAGCTGGTCAAGCATACCCACCAATGCTCGAACTCTGAGGGCAAACTTACGAAAGGCCTGAGTGTCTCCACTGCGAATATTTGGCCCGTCCATCAAGTCAGCAATTTTCTGCAATGCCAACTGATGCGGCTGTCCATAATGTTCAGTCAGCGATTGCATTGTATGGGTGTATGGATAACGAGAGTTGCTGTAAGAATCAGCGATTAAAAGGGCCTCTTCGAATTTCAGATGCTCAATCAGAATTTGATATTTAAACTGTTCAGTAGCATCGTATGGCAGCAAATTGTCAAGAGGTATTTTGAGCCTAGCGAACTGCCGTGGATCCTCCACTGTGAAATCTGGTATTGAAGGGTTTGGACCTCGGTAAATGCTCTCTCTAGTGGGAGGATGAGAGCGCTGAACAAAGTCTCTTGGATGATAATGATGCCTTGGGTGGTAATCATTTTGTTCTCTAAATCTGAAGTCAGCTGCAGGGGAAGGATGACGTATTTGTGGCTATGGTGGATTGTGTATTTGGTCATGTACATAGCCTGGGCTATATGCAGCGTGTACACTTATTTTGTGCGGAGGTTGCGATGTACATGGCGAATTTGGTTGATATTGCACATGCCTGTTCTTTGGTGTGGACTGCAATCTCATCTCTGCAAGTTCACCTGACAAATTAATTTCACCGTCTAGTTCCTCATCTGCCGAAACTTCCTCTCCATCCTCCATAACTGATTTTCCAATCTCTTTAGAAATCCGAGTACTCATTTGAGCTACTGGTGACTTGCTCCAACGTGGAGTAGGAACAGGGGGATGTTTCTTAGCTGCCTTTGTTAATGAGTGAGTGCGAGGCAAAGGCTCAGGACACTGTGATGCGTTGGTTTCATCCCTTTCAGAGCGGTGTGTCATGTCCTCAATGGTTTTATGCAGACGTCTGTTCTCTTCTCGTAGCTGCCAAATCACTGTTTGAGCATCTCTGTCTCCATACTGTTCTCCAGTATCCTCAGTAACATCACTTTGGTTAGTTCCATGCCACCTAGTGAAGGGTGTCATCCCGGCAGCACCCTCATTTCCCGACTCCCAGCGGTAAGGCTCTGTCTGCATCCTCAAAGTAGGAGGATATGTATGCTGGAAGCCACTGTAGTCCACCTCATAATCTTCCAAGTGGCGTGGAGGGCGTGATAGACGTTTACTGCGGACATCAGGCTCACACTGTGACTCTGAATGGGCTTTGGACATCTTATCCCATGGCAATCACCGCACTCCGGCTCGAAGGACCAATATTAAATAGTTTTCTGGACTGTATTGACTGGGTCTGACTTAATTGGGATCATCACGGGGCATCGGTAAGAATGCACAAAAGTCCAATCGCTGTTTTGGTTTTAATGGTAGGTTCAAGCCATCAACATACTCAATGCAGTGCATGAACAGATGTATGTGATATTTGGTCTGTAAGTGTGGTTTCTATAATAAGAACAGAAATACAAATAATCAGTTTACAGTAATGATAAGCATTTAACTCAAAAGAATAAACACGCGAGGATGCATGGCTATAAGTGCAAACAATAGACTATTAATATACGTGACTATCGTCTTATAACCATATCTCAATCGATTAATCTTCACAATCCACATAAATATGGCTTAATGACATCTGTAGTGTGTAAATGCTGAAGTAAACATATGGAACATATGAGTTGTTATTATTTCACTTAAATACAGCGCACATCGGATCACACGTGCAAAGATAATGCACACAGACATACTGCTAACATTAGCTTCACGGAGATACGAATTACCCTCAACATCAGAACGTTTCAACACATAATACAACAAATAGCAATATAAACAAGATTAAAGACGGTATATGTGGAAATTAAACTTACTTTCAAAGTTACGCACACTCATACACGCGAACCCTCCACAGCTTTCAAGCGGAACATAACCAGTTGCGTCAAACTCTGGGGGCGGGACTAAGTTACGACTGTCAATAATTCACAACCCACCAATAAGAATTAACTTCACTGAGCCTTTTCAACAAATCTAGTCTCGAGGTCATGAATGCATGAACTAACTTTTCTGCACCAGAAACAGATAGCATGTTACGTAGCAATGTTTCTAAGGTGGAAAAAGGCTGTTCTTGTAACATATGAAATATGATTTTCGAAAGAAAAGTTGCGGTCTAGTACAACACCCAGGTCTTTTACTGTAGTGGATAAAGTAACGAGACATCCTTCTAAATTAAAGTTGTATTGTAAGAGGTTTTGTGGGTAGTTTTTTGGACCAATAAGTAATACCTGCGTTTTATCTGAATTTAATAACAGGAAATTACACGTTATCCAGCATTTTATATCTTTAAGACACTCTGTCAATTTAGATGAGTTAGTGTATTCATCTGGTCGTGATGAAATATATAATTGAGTGTCATCAGCATAACAGTGGAAAATTTATTCCATGTTTTCTTATAATATTAATACATCAAGAGAGAGAAGGTATGATTTTATCATGTTATCATTTCAGTTTTGCATGGAATATTCATGCATATGATACAATAAAGTTGTTTAAAGTTAAATAGTAATGTATTGCATTGTTTTCATTTGCTTTGCACAATCAAGTTCAATGTAATCTAATAAAGAATATTCAACAGATCTGATCCACCATGCCAGCGCCTGGTGTGTGTTTAAACATTTTCTCGGAGCGTAATCTCAAAGATGGACAGGGATCTTCCAACAGGGTGCATTACTGTAGGTATATAGGTCATCTGTTCTGTACATCATTAACACAAAGTAAACTTTGTAATTGATGATCTGCATGTGTAGATTTGCTAAGTCTCAAACTGAATGCTCTCTACTCTCTTGCATGTATAATTATGTATTGAATAAGTTGCCCACTGGAGTAAAAAAAAGCTTTCTACTTCAATATACATGCTAATAAACATTCAACTGTGGTCACAAATCGAAAGGGAAATAAAAGAAAGAGTACAAAAGTCGATAGAGTGGTTATCTCTTCTCCTGCTCACCTTAGCTTTCACATCTAGACACACTCTCTAGACGCGCAGTTCTCATCATACCTCGAATTACCGTAAATGCTCTAAGTGACCGTTACAATGGGTAGGGTTATGGTTAGGGAATATAATATACAATTTGTACAGTATAAAAGTCATTATGTCAATGGAAAGTCCCCATAAAACATGGAAATATATACCTGTGTGTGTGTGTGTCTGAAGGTTTTATATTGTACTATAATTTATTGCTTCATGGGTTGAGCAGTTCATTCACTTATAAATAATTCAATTTTTACCTTTGATTTCATATTCTTTCTGCTTCGAATAGTGTAATATGTCAAGGTTTTATGGAGTAGTTCCTTGTTGACCGCACTTGCACGTCCCTTTAAATCAAGATGTTGCGTTATTGTTGGTGTAAAAAGTAGTGCTAGAGTGTTTTAGGGACAAAAACTGAAAATGTCTTGAAATAAACATGAGGATCGACATGCTAGACCTATATGTGTAATAATTGTCTCCAGACTCCAGAATATATACTGAGGTGTAACAGGGATGCCCCTATGTATCGGTCAAAAATGAGTATCGGACGATTGTGTAAAAACTAGCGGACATCGGCCGATTGTGTAAAAACACTTGGCCAATTGTATCCTGCCATTCATTCATTCATTCATTCAAACCTTTATTTAACCAGGATAAAAAAAACTCATTGAGATTAAAAATCTCTTTTACAAGAGTTTTGAGAGTTTTACAAGAGAGTTTTACAAGAGTTTTGATTTTCCAATCAAAAGGAGGCGGAGAAAATGATCAGACTGCAACTTAAACTGTGTGTGAAAATAATGCCTCTTGTTAGAGCTGTTTTTTTTATGCAGGTAACATTTTTTAGCACCGTTAACGCAATTGATTGTTGTTACACTTGTTACATTTACACTTGTCAACATAAAGTGACTCCTGTATCTGGATAACTGATCGGATCTGTGTTTCCCATGCAATATTTAAAATAAGTCTGTCATGGAAAAATAGCCCCTGTGCAAAGTCGACTTGAAGTGCTGGGTTTCTTTAAAAACTATTTTCAGTCGCCGGGCTATGTGTTTCAAATCTCGTAAAATGAGGAGTGGGAAGTTGCAAATAGTAATACATTGATGATCAAAACAGTAAAAAGAGACATGTGGGTCTGAAATCATTGCCAAATGTGGTGGGACAATTGTGCATTCTTTTTGCAGACAGTGAACAGCGGTGCAACTTTCGGGTGCAAAAGCAAACTTGCAGCGTTCAACTCTGTCTTCGCTCTTCATTGTCTCACAAAAGCCCCCAGCTCATGACCGTGCACAGGGTTTGTGTTACACTGACCTGCACATACGATGCGTTTCCATTACACTGAGATCCAATCACAATGCGTCCTCAACTCCTCTAGGACACACATTCTGATCACAAACGTGTTTACACTTGTCTTTCAGTGTGTGTGTGTGTGTGTGTGTGTGTGGACAACACCTGGACACAGGTCACATGCAGCTTACAGGGAACATTCTCAGAACTCTCATAGTTATGAACAAATATCCTTCTATAACATTATGTCTTCAATAAAGTTCTCAAAGCATTAGAACAAAAACTTTAATTGATAAATGGAACTTTTTTTCCTGAAATGTTTTATTTTGATGTTCGTTTAATGTTTTTTAAGGTCAGGGAGAGCATTCCACAGCCTGGGAGATCTCCCACAGAACAGAGCTTAGTCCGGGGGGGTTTCAGGAGATATGATGACACAGAACGGAGGGAACGTGTGGGAAGTTTGCGGGAAAAGGAGTTCCTTGAGGTAAGGAAGCATAAATGCACTGGTGTGTGAGGAGGGAGACCTTGTCCTGGATCCTGAGAGATCAGTGATTTGAGGATGAGGTGATGTGGTTGTATTTGCACACTCTCGTCCGGATCCTAGCAGCTTCTGGAGGCTTAGATAATCTATAGTTTGGCTTTTTAGCTTTAATAGCACCTTTGATTAGATTAGATGAATAACGAATATAGGCTAACTATAGAATCAATTCTTAATGCACATGTGAACGCCATCAGGTCACAGGTTCGCATTTAAAGTCTGTTTAGAGAGAACGCCGTCGTCTTAGCGGCCCCTAATTTGATTACAAATGATAATTTAGCTGGAAGAGAATCAATCAAAACTAACTTTAGCTGGAAATAACATTATTCAAAAATCGCTGTAAAGCCAAAACAATCTTTGCTACCGTAAATTGTATGTTTATCTCTGTAAAGCTGCTTTGAAACAATCTACATTGTTAAAAGCGCTATCTAAATGAAGATGACTTGACTTGATAAGCCTAACATTGTTTGCAAACCTTATGCTCTGTGCCCCATGGTTTTTACAATCATTAAATCAATCAATAATTATATCTCAGCTTTCAGTTTCATTCTGCTTATAATGTTTTGGACACTTAACAATTACAGTAAACTGCAGTCTAACATCAAAATAAGTTTTAGTTTTGGAGTGAATCCTACCACTGTAAAAGACTCGGCTCATTACGTACCATGACATTTGCACAATATTTAAATATTGACCTCAGAGCCATAAAGTTGCATCACACCTGGAGAAGAAGGCGGAGTCGGACTTTAAAAGGTACTACTCTTTGCTTAGGGAAGGACAGAATAATCTTCCAGCCACAGTAAGACAGAAAAGGTATGTTTTTAATCATTTCATGTTGTTATCATTTCAGTTTTTACATGGAATATTCCTGCATGAGAAGGAAACTGACATGCAAATGTTGTTTTAGTTTAGTCATGCACATACAGACATGGTGCAAAAGCATTTTCCAGAATGTCTGCGCAATTTGAATGCACCTAAACCAAAATTACATGAAGAAATAAGCATAAAGTTAAAGATTCATGGGTAACACTTTACAATTAGGTTCATTAGTTAACATTATTTAATGTTAACTAACATGACCTAACAATGAGCAAAACATTTGTATTTATTATTACAGTATTTATTAATCTTTGTTCATGTTAGTTACTAAAAAATACAACTGTTCATTGTTTGTTCATGTTAGTTCACAGTGAAGTATCTAATGTTAACAAATACAACCTTTGATTTTTAATAACGTATTAGTAAATGTTTAATTTAATATTACCTAAGATTAATAAATGCTGTAGAAGTATTGTTCATTCTTAGTTCATGTTAACTAATGTAGTTAACTGATGTTAACAAATGAGGCGTATTGTAAAGTGTTACCAATTCATGTATTTCCTTCATTTACTGTATTTCATAAGCTCTGTGCTCTGCATAAAAAAGCTTGATCTAATCTAAATCTAATCGACTGAAGGATAAAAGCAAAGTAAACAACTATAAAAGCTATTGAAGTTTTTGTTCACCATAATGCAGAGTGAAAGCAATGCGCTGCTTTCTATTCAGCAGATCTGATCCACAATGCCAGCGCCTGGTGTGTGTTTAAATGTTTTGTTGGAGCGTAATCTCAAAGATGGACAGGGATCTCCCAACAATCCGGAAAGGTTCCTGGATCAGGACTTCCAGCAGCTCAAGCGGTTCTGCCTGAAGGAAAGACTGCGGTTTACAGACAACTTGTTCCCCCCAGAGATGAAGTCGATCGGTTTTGGTCCTCTGAAGCGTGAAGAGCTCTGGAAAGTAGTGTGGAAAAGACCACATGTACGTGAACATCTGCAAACACAAACTCAACTAATAACTGATCTGATTATAGCAGAAACTCTCAGAAATTATGCTGATCATGATAGTCTTATGGTGTGTTCACACCGAACGCGAATTTAATTATTTGCGCGAGTAGATTAGCCTACATACAAAGTCAATGCAAAGACGCGAATAGACGCATCATTCGCGCCGGGCGTTGCTAATGACGCGAATTGGGCGACGCGTTTGCCGCGAATGTCTTCCGCGCAAGTTGAAAATTTTGAACTCGAGCGAATGTTCAAGCGTCTAACTAGTATTTGACGCTCTATTCGCGTTCGGTGTGAACACACCATTACACAGTAAATGCTAATGGTTCTCGTAATGCCTATTCATGTTGACTTTAAGGCATGAGTGGTAGTAAAGTGTACTAAAGGAACTGCAGAGTCATGCATGCTTTACTATAGTAAAGTAAATATAAACTAATCTATACTAAATATATTTAGTTTATGACTTTTTCAGAAGAACTTAATTAGGTCTGTCTGCTGTTGTTTCTTGGGTAACGCTTCATTTTACAGTAGCCTACTTACGTGTACTTACCTAGAAAGTACTGATATAAGGTAAGTACATGGGTTAGGGGTAGGTTTAGGCTTAGTACGTAGTTATTACCCAGTAATTGTAATTACTATAATAAGTACATAGTATGTACATGGGTATCAGGAAGTAAGCGTTACCGTTTCTTGATAGTGATTTGTACCCTTGTGATTCTGTGTGATCTGCTATATAGTGTGTGAAATAAATCATCTGTGTCCTTCAGGAACTGGTGCCGAACCCTGTTTACATTGTTCAAGGAACTTCAAGGTTTGACTTCCTTCAGGGCAGATTAGGTAGGTCTTCTGTGCTGTACAAAAAGTGAGGATCATACATAATTATGTGCCATTTAATATTAATAAACAAATCGCAACAGTGTCCACACCAAGCTTACATTACACCCTTGAAGCCTAAAATATATATTCGAAAAATAAATCATTAACACATAAATGCAACGAGCTAAAGCAAACCGAAACGAACTAACTATCATTTACAGATGGTGAAAATGTCAAAGGTCGCAGGTCTCAGTCACTTAATAGATAACGTGGCAGTGCAATAAATCAAACAGTGCGTACAGTATTAGATATTATTATATTAGATAAATACATGTGAATATAAACAGAAAATGTCAATAAACACATTTAGAAGAGAATAGAAGTTGAGCTTAAAACTAAATAATTCATTAGGTCAAATGTAAAAGTTACTTTAGGTAGAGAGATAAAAAAGCAAATGAAAACAAACACAGTTTAGAATATGTATGTGTGTGAGAGCGAGTGAGTGAGTGAATGAATGAATGAGTGTGTGTGTGTGTATGTGTGTGTGTGTACAGGTTTGGCTATATTTGTGACGGCCAAATGTCCTCACTTATGTAGTGAAATATTATGACGACCAACTAGTGAAGACATTTTACTGGTCCTCACTAGTTAAAAAGGCTTATAAACATGGGTAACACTTTACTTGAAGGGGTGTGCATAAGACTGACATGACACCTTCATAATCATGACATGACACATGTCATGAATATGAAGGAGAGTTTATGGATGTTTATGACAACTGTCATTAAGTGTCATTTGCTCAATTATGACATTTTTAATGCAAATATGACATTGTTTGAGATGTCTTTGTTATGACAACTTGACATAAACCAATACATCATAACCTGTCAGTGTCTTTGTCATGACAACTTGACATTACTAAGACAAAATAAATTGTCATAAATATGTCATAAACATGACATAGCAGATTAATCATCAAACTTAAGAAACCACTTAGCTTTATGGGTTATTAAACTGTTAAACTGTCTCATTAAACTGTCAGGTGGCTGGTTTTGACATTGGCTGTCATGAGGCCATTATAACTGTGTCATGAATATTTTTCTTGACCTCGACTACAGTGGTACACATTGAATTTGTCATTAACATGTTATAATGGCCTCATGACAGCCAATGTCAAAACCAACCACCTGACAGTTTAATGTAATGTTAACCCATAAAGCTAAGTGCTTTCTTAAGTTTGTAAATTAATCTGCTATATCATGTTTATGACAGGTTGTGTTGTTTTAGTAATGTCAAGTTGTCATGACAAAGACACTGACAGGTTATGATGTATTGGTTTATGTCAAGGTGTCATAACAAAGACATCTCAAACAATGTCATATTTGCATTAAAAATGTCATAATTGAGCGAATTACACTTAATGACAGTTGTCATAAACATGCATAACACCTCCTTCATATTCATGTCATGTCATGATTATGAAGGTGTCATATCAGTCTTATGCACACCCCTTCATGTAAAGTGTTACCTAAACTTGTTTTTCTACAATTATTTGCACATGTTTCTGTCATGGGTAGGTTTAGGGGTAGGGCTTGGGTTAGGCATTAGAAAGTATCATTAACCTGATATAAAATCAATGGTCTATGCAATGTCCTCACTAATATAGTGAAACAAACGTTTGTGTGTGTGTGTGTGTGTGTGTGTGTGTGTGTCTGAAGGTAACTGCTGGTTTCTGGCATCGGTTGGAGCTCTTACATCTCAAAAACGAATTATGAAGCAGGTTATCCAGGATGAACAAAATTTTTCTGTGGATTATGCAGGAATATTTCATTTTAAGGTGAATTTTTAAACCATTTTTGGCTGAACAATTCCTTTAAGAGTTAAAGCTTCTATATTTTATTAATAATAGCAAATCTCTCACCTTTTGTCTTCAGTTCTGGAGATTTGGATCATGGGTGGATGTGGTTATCGATGACAAACTACCAACTATTGATGGCCAACTCGTCTTTGTTCAGTCTAAAACACCAAATGAATTCTGGCCTGGTTTGTTAGAGAAAGCTTATGCTAAGTATGTTTCAGTTTAATAACAGACTGTTTTATATTGTACTATAATTTGAGCAGTTCATTCACTTATAAATAATCTAAATAAACAATCTTTTACCTTTGATTTCATATTCTTTCTGCTTCGAATAGCGTAATTTGTCCAGCAGAGCTGGTTAGTTTGGTTCACGGATCAGAACTTTTTTTTTTCTTTTTTTTTTAACTGCCCAGAAATAATGAATGGGAAAAAACTTCTATCTTTTCCAGAGTGTGCGGCTCTTATGCGGATATGGACGCGGGAAACATATCAGAAGCTCTCATGGACTTCACCGGTGGACCACACATGACCATTAAACTGAGCGAAGCATCAGACAAGCTGTGGGACACCATGAGACGAGCCAGCCAATCAGAATACCTGATGGGATGTGGCACTCCTGGAGGGGTAAAGACTGCGTCTCAAATATTAGCCTGTTATAAAGCAATAAAATAAAAAACAATGCATTATTATTATTATCACGTTACCTACCTGCTACAGTCATGATCACATTAAGTCTTAAATATAACTATAGAATCAATTCCTAATGCGCATGTGAACGCCATCCGGTCACAGGTTCGCGTTTAAAGTCTGTTTAGAGAGAACGCCGTCGTTTTAGCGGCCCCTAATTTGATAACAAATGATAATTTTGCTGGAAGTGAATCAATCAAAACTAACTTTAGCTGGAAATAACATTATTCAAAAATCGCTATAAAGCCAAAACAATCTCTGTTACCTTAAATTGTATGTTTATCTCTGTAAAGCTGCATTGAAACAATCTCCATTGTTAAAAGCGCTATATAAATGAAGATGACTTGACTTGACTTGACTTAAAATCACGTTGTTTCTTTTAGCAAGCAGGTCTGCTGCAAAATAATGTGTTACCCAATGGCCTTGTGGAAATGCATGCGTACACGGTCACAGGAGTTGCAGAGGTGAGAACTTCTTATATAAGACATCAGACTACTTAAAATGTGGTTTACAGTTTTACATTGATTGATTATGCATTTAGCATTTTATCCAAAGAGAAGCAAAAGCAATTAAAAGCCAACAAATATTTGTAATATACTGTACCATGCCAGATTTATTAGACGACAAGTTTTGAAGTGTTTAGTATCAGTAAGTTGTGTTTTTCCTGTGATCTTATGAGATGTTCTCTCACAGGTTGTATGTAGAGGTCGTCCAGTGAAGCTGGTGAGGATCTTTAACCCTTGGGGTCAGGGAGAGTGGAACAGAGACTGGAGCGACAGGTCTGAATCCTTGACATTTCTATATATAATTCCTCTACATCTATATGAAATCTTTGTCTCTTTAGATCGCCTTTGTGGGAATTTGTACGTCCCGAGGACCAAAAACACAAAGTTGTGCTTGACAATGGAGAATTCTGGTGAGCAGAACTAAGTTATTTTAGACCAATGCTTGTATCTCTTGAATATAAGGCGTGTTATTTAGTATATACCACGGTTTCATATCACAATTTTACAGCCAGTTTTCTGTCTCTGCAGGATGTCCATGGAGGATTTCTGCAGGAATTATTCAGATGTGGACATTTGTTGTTCGGACGTGAACGTTCTTGCTGGATCTCATTCTTCATCCTGGAAAACTGAAGTGCACAAAGGCCAGTGGGTGACTGGAACAACAGCTGGCGGCTGTCCAAATGACCTAGGTAAACTAACTCATGTTATACTATTCTTACTACAACTATTTTTATTATGGCTATGACTGCTACTATCTGGTTAAGCATAATCTGCTTGCAATAACATCAATCTCTATAGGGCACAGCTGATTGGTTCCTGCTGTATCGGTAGCCAATGAGCTCGCTGCTCAACCTTCAAATACTTGGTCAGCATTTGCCATAGCAGTTGCAGTGTGATTTTAGAAAACCCTCCACTAGGGCTGTCAAAATTGCTCAAAAATGACGTTCGAATATTCCCTCTAAAAAAAAACATATATTCGAACTATTCGAATATCTGGTTGCGCATTTTGTCAATGACGCGCATTACGTCAATAACAGGACAAATTAATACAAAGAGACACAACTACTTGTATAGGTAGTTTATTTAAGTTTAAACATATTTGACAACGTATTAACTTACACAAAAACAAGTAAATCAACTAATCACTCGCAGGCACTCTCTCTCTCTCTCTCTCTCTCTCTCTCGCCCTCACGCTCTCTGCGTATAACGGTTTAAATGAACAATAAACAAATGTTGGGTGCTGATCAAGAGTTTTGTGCAAGCAATTTAAGGTCGCGACTCTTGTCCTAAATATAGCAAGCTTCATGCAGTGATTGAAACAAATATTATTAACATTAATTGAAGTTTTACAGTATATAGAACCGACATTGAACGCTCCGAGCGACCTGTGCTGTGGTAAACTTCTGCTATAATGGCTATTTCGAGGGCTCTAGCCACGCCCCCTTGGCGGGCTCTGACGTGTATGATGTAATGCTAGCTCATTGGCGCACACGTTGGAGGCGCCCGCGCCATTGGATGTGCAGTTGCCGCAGCACAGCCAATGAGTGAGCCAGACACTCACTGTGCTATCTGTGCAGCTGGAAAATGCATTTTACATTTTAAGCTTCAGTATTTTGCCACTCGCAAAGCAGACAGCCGCGCCTCTGCTACTGCGGGCGTATTTTTCCACATGATTCGAATATTAATTTTCACCTTCGAATTTCTGTTTTTTAAAACTATTCGAATATATATTCGAATTTACAATATTCGTTGACAGCCCTAGCCTCCACCTTCCCCAGCTCCACCTGTATAGATCTGCTACGGGTAATTCATGTCCGTTATATTGTACAGCAGCAGCATGTTTTAAGCTGGGTTTTTACTCGTTTCTCATCACACCAGAACCCAGTTTGCCCGTCTAAATTAGTTGTTTATATTTACAAAATGAGCCCACAATAGCATAATAAGTCTTTTTAATGAACATAAAGGTCCATGTTTAATAAAAATGTTCACGAAACTTAATGAAATCTTAATGAGATCGTTAATTTAGTTGTATACATGTTCTCATATCCATATAATTTGTTCTAATGTCACAAGTAATAATCTCAAGGTTTACTGAGTTTTACACAATTCTTTTTGTAGTGTGGTAGAGGGCTTGGGTGCCACGTTGCATTCTGGGACGTGGCGGCCATGTTGATGGCCTCGCGAATGTAAACATACAGCAAGTCGAACGAGGAGAAGAAGCAAAGTTGGGAAAAAGAAAAGAAAGAAAAAAAATCCCTAAAAGGATGTGGAATTTACAAAGATAAGTTAAATAGGGAAGCCGGGGACCGGTATGTGGACAAAATCGGCACTATTAACGGTTTGGATCCATATGAAATTTCCAACAAATGGCGCTTTTCCACTGCTGGTACGGCTCAGTACGGTTCGGCTCGCTTCGCTTTTCCACTGCTGGTACGGCTCAGTACAGTTCGGCTCGCTTCGCTTTTCCACTGCTGGTACGGCTCAGTACGGTTCGGCTCGCTTCGCTTTTCCACTGCGTGGTACGACTCGTTTCGGCATGGCTCGGTTCGCTTTTCCACTGCAGTTAGTACCGCTTCAAAGTGTGTGGGATTATATAGTCTGACCGTTATAGTTTATCCGCTCCTCGGCAACCAACGAGAGGAACGTCTGCACTTCGTCCACTGACCACGATTCAGCCATTTCTTTTTTGGAAGTTTTTTTTCTTTCTTTTTTCTTCAAGCAAGTCAAGCAAGTAGTTTTAAAACAGGTGCTACAGCGGTGGCTGTGACTGGCCATTTAAATCTAGCGGGTTTGATGTCTCGCAAATACAATGACGCTGGTAGTGACGATTCTGTCTGACCTGCAGTGTGTTCATGTGACAGTATCGTTTTAGTATCGGTACGGTACCTTGTTTGTGGTGTGAAATAGTAACGCCAAATTAATCAAATTAAAACACACGACTGAGAGGGTGTACGATGTCTATAAACAGTGCGCAGTAGTCCGAGTAGCAGTGAAGGAGGCAATCAACATGGCGGCCACGCCAAGTAATGACGTCACGACGCCCAAGCCCGTGGTGGTGTATTAAAATAAACATTGTCACGTGTGTACCTTACTTCTTCTCTCTGCTGATTCCTGACGGTTTAGAGGACAATTACTCGAGTCGCCCCCTGTCGTTTTAAAGAATAGTACAACGGCGAGCGTGTCGAGTATAAATGCCTCGTCCGTTTGGGGAGGCGTGCGCGCAGTCAGTGGAGACTCGTGCTGCGGAGCCAGGCGACAGTATAAACAAGCTTTACTTGCTCACAGCAGTGTGTTGTGTTGTTTTAGAAACTGGAAGTAGCAAGTCCTGTATTTGTTCTGCAACAGCAGCAGCGATAATAACCAACAGCAATAACAGCAACAGCGAAGCAGACCTATTCCGCCAAGACCAAACATATCAACATTGTCATTTGTATCCATTACCTCGTCATGACAGAACTTTAGTTCAGAAAGTCAATCAGATGGTCATTCAAAAACAGCTTGGAAAGATTCAGTAAGAGTTTATTCAGTAAATAATTTATCAGGCTGATTCAAACCGATCGTTAGTTATTTTGAACAATTCGTTAGAAGAACTGTTTCTTTACGTTATTGTGTTCAGTGTTATGCTTTATCACCATGTTCCCTTTACATTACTCAACATACCTGCAGAGACTAAAGAAACAGAAGAGTACCGGCTGCTGGCCAGCAAGAATCATTCCCGGTGTTGTGTCGAAGTCTGACTCCCACCAGATTATGACCCTTGAGTCCCCAGTATAGGTAGGGTTAAGATTAGGTGTGGGGTTAGGACTAGGCAAACAGGTAGCGGCCTCAACGAGGGAGGGATTCATTTGTCAGGGAGTTAAAATATGGCACAACAGCAAACAGCAGAATCGCCTCGTGATTTCCATGTGGTTACTCACTTGCAAAACTGTTGCGCCCCCCTGAGAAACTTTTACGGAAAAAATTTGAGATTGCAGGAAAATGCTTTTTTGATCGCTTGCAAACTTTTTCACGAACTTTGCATTTGCTCGCTGAACTTCCGTGGAGAACGCAAAAGTGAACGAACGAAAGCATTGAAATGCATTTTTTCTGTCATCTAATGCACTCAATAGCCCTAAACAGATATAATATCCACCTGTTTCTCCAGCAACCAATGGGTGCTGATCTACTTCCGCTTTCCGGTATTGTGTTTCCTGTTCAGCGGCTAACCTCTACTTGCTTAGTTGCTAGCGTACCATGATATCGACAGAGAAGGCAAAATAACTTTGATTAGAATAAGTTGTGTTTAATTGTTGTTAATATGAGCTCAGGTTCAACTTGTGCCGTTGTTGATTGCCATAACAATTCAAGAAAATTAGGGATTTTGCCGGAAACGTCTTGCTTCGAACATCAACAACTTCGAAAAAATTACCCATGCTGTATGTTTAGCATTATTGACACTCTGACTGGGCTCTACTGCTGCCTTCAAAAATATAAAGCCGCTGTGTTTCTTCAACAATACCGTACCTATTTTGTTACTATGCAAGTAAGTAGCCTATATGCTTCTGTGCTTTTGTAATTACGCAAATTTTTTTTCGCCATCAACACCTTCAGAAAATAAAAGGTAATTAACAACGTCGATGTAGCTAACATCGGGCCATTGCTTCATGTCATCTAGCCACTCCGTCAGAAGGGATTGATGAGAGACTGTTACGGTACTGTCGTCACGACTTGTTAAAACATCCACGGTGTGTATCCACCTCCGTTTTTTGTCCATTTGTGCTTCATCCATGGAGAAACACCGGCTTTTACAGCAAACACGATAGCAAGCTACAAGGTATCAAACGTACACAAGCTTCGAACCGGAAAAGGACAACCGGCTTCCGGTTCAAACCCGCTATGAATCATGGGTAAATTCGCTAACCAGGAAAAAGGTGGATAGTATGGGTAGGTTAACGGGAGAGGTAGGTCAGGTTTCAGGACACCAGCTCACTTCAAGCACTGGTTAACAGACATTCCAGGATTTTATGAAGTTAGTACTTTGTTGCATGTCAAGTTTAAGCATGATATTGGGTTATTGGTTACATGATTAATGGTGGCTTGACAGTATTACAGAAACTTTCTATCTTAAACTTTACTTAAGATTTTTTTTAAAGTTGTATAAATTACAATGGCTACTAAACTTATAGTATAGGAGTCTGAGTTAGAATGCTTCTTTAAGAGGCCTATACATTACCATTCTCTCTTTTTTCTTCTTTTGCATTTATAGAGAGTTTTTCAAAGAATCCCCAGTTTCGTGTGACTCTTAAGGAGACTGTTGAAAACCCTAGAGATGAACGCTCTCCAAATCTCCTCGTGTCTCTCATTCAAAAATCTCACAAGCGAAACAGGCACTTGGCAACCAATTTCCATATTGGCTTTAACATTTATGAGGTGTGTAAAAAGCATTTTGAAAACTTGTCATGTATATTTTAAGACCTTCATTTGAATGCAATATTGAGTATTTAAACATTTTTTTTTTTAAACTCTTGCAGGTGCCAGCTCATGTACGTATTGAACCTGTTCCTGATACATTTGGTTGTATTTTAGGTTTTGCAGAGACAGAATAAATTTTTTTTTTTTACTTTTACTCCAGTTAAAGGACCAAAGGGAAAAATTCCCTGCCTCATTCTTCAGAAACGCCCGTCTTGCTGGAAAAAACAAAGCCTTCATCAATGCTCGGGAAATCATGGAGTTTTTCCGATTCAAAGCAGGCGATTACCTCATCGTTCCTTCAACTTTCCAGCCAAATGAAGCTTCATCCTTCCTTCTGACAGTCTATTCAAAGACAGAAGCCGTCATTGAGTAAGCCTTCGCATTATTAACATGAAGTGCTGAGCTAGTCGAGATGCTCAAACAAACGTGTTTATGATGTCTCTGCTTATTAAACTAGGATACGAGAAACATTCATAAAATCACATGCAGCAGTTTTAAAGTTTTTAGTATTATAATATAATGTAATGTTGGACTACACACATTTTGATTTTGTGTCTTCAGAGACAGTTCTGGATATGGCATAACAAGAACAAAGGTATATATACACATATATATACTTTTTTTTTTTTACATGTTACATATATATGTGTTCTGAAATTATATACAGTGCATTTTCTCAATTTATCTCAGATGATTCCCAGGGATAATGACGATTCTTTCCAGCTCTTTCTACAATACGCAGATAAGGTACACTCTCAGACAGTTTTGGATTATGAGGGAATGTGAATGATTATGATCAGATATACAACTAAAAGCAACTTAAAGACCCCACCTATGTAAATCGAAAAGGAAGTTGTTTATCTGCTATCTGATGTCTGTTTCTGTAAGTACGGAGAAGTGGATGCTGAGCGGCTTCAAAAACTTCTGAATGAGAATCTTTATGCAGGTGATGATGATTCAACCTTCCAGAGAAAAGTCACAATATTTTGAACGCCTTTATTCGCCAGTCATTTGTGATTCTGCATATGTTTTTTATCTGATCTCTTAGGACATTCCCAGAAAACCACAGGATTCAGCTTGGATTTGTGTAAGAGCATGGTGGCGCTGATGGATGTATCCTCTACTATAAAGGCTTTCAGACACTTGTGTTTGTCGTTTGCCATTTGTAAATTCTGGAACAAAAATCGAATTCATCTCATTTTACAAGTTGTTTGATGATGCTCTTTAACGCAACAATACAGCTCAGTGTCACTGGAAATCTCAGTGAATTTGAATGTCTCCGTTTGTGGAAACGAGCCGTTTTTCTAAAGGTAACGATCCATTGGAAGTTGTAAGAACAAATTTTTGCTTATAGTGGTCCATATTTTTTCTACATTACACATTACATACCGGTATATAAAATTGGTTGCATTTGCTTTTCTGGTCTGTTTCTCAGGATATTTTCTATGGCATGGATGTTTCACACACTGGAAGTCTGTCTCTGAATGAACTCAGAAATGCTCTTAAGGCTGCAGGTAACTCACTTCAAAGTCATAAACGTTACAACAACATTTAATCACCAAATGAATATGCTCATATATATATATTTTTTTTCAAGGGTTTGTATTGAGTGACAGTATGCTGAATCTCATGGCTCTCCGATACGGTAACGCTGGTGGTGAAATTACACTAGAAAACTTTGTTGTGCTCGTCCTGCGCATGGATTGCATGGCCAGTGAGTCTTTAGCCTATTGTCTTGTACTAGATATCAGATATCAATTATTGTATGCAATTTAAATCCTAAAAATAACACTTGAGATATCATGTCTAAGATTACGGAAGCGTATTGCATTCACTTGAGGAAAAAAAATCTACTCTGTTTTTCTGAATTAACGAGTTAATTATCTCAGAATTACGAGATAATTTTTCATGGAAAAAAGTTTTTGCTCTGTTTTTCTGAATTAACGAGTTATCTCAGAATTACACGATTTATTTTCATGAAAAAAAAGTTTTTGCTCTGTTTTTCTGAATTAACGAGTTAATTATCTCAGAATTATGAGATACATTTTTCTTGAAAAATATTTGTTTCACTCTGTTTTTATGAATTAATGAGTTACTCATAATTTTGAGATAATTAAGTCATAAATTCAGAAAAACAGAGCAAAAACTTTTTTCCATGAAAAATTATCTCGTAATTCTGAGATAATTAACTCGTTAATTCAGAAAAACAGAGTAGATTTTTTTTCCTCAAGTGAATGCAATACGCTTCAGTATAAGATAGATAAGTTAAATTCATAATAAATCATTTGTGAAGCATGCGTTATAAAGATAATGCAATGACAGCATAACATCCACACCTAACCTCTGTAGAGATATTATTGTCTGGATGATTTCTGTTAATCGCTGTCACTCACTGTAACTGATATTATTATTATTATCATCACCAGAAACATTCAAGAGGCTCGCTGCTGGCAGGCCAAACATGATGCTGGGAGAAAATGAAGTAATGTTTTTAAACAAATATTTAATTCATCAGAATTCAAAGTAAGATTAATAACAATCATAATGCATAACTCTGTTCTTGTAGTGGATGCATCTCACCATGTACTCATGAGCCAGAGAACGAGAAAAGGATCCTGGACAGACTTCTGTGACCTCAAGTATAACATACAGCAATAAAATAAAGAAATCTACTTTATTTTCATACTTGGCACATTTGCAAAATGGAGGCTCAACAACTATAATTTATTTGATTTTATTTTATTGTGCATAGGGTGATTGATTGGATTGTGCATTTTATTAAATACAGAATTAATTGTGTGGGGAGTTGTTTAACGTTTTCATTCAGATAACAGTAATCTAGTTTTGCTTCAATAGCACCATTGACAAGATGAACAAACCTTACACTGTTTGTTCATCTCGTCAATGGTGCTATTGAAGCAAAAGATTGAGCAATCCAATATTTACTAGATTTTTTACTATTAACTACATCATAAATGTGTTGTCGTATTTTCTCTTGCTGGTTCAATCTCATAAATTTCATGTCCAGGGTCAAACTTCTCCAAACCCTGATGTTTAACGTTTTTATTATGTGAAGTAGGCCTATATAACATGTCTAACAAGTTAAAGGCACAATATGTATGTTTTTTTCGCCACAAGAGGGTGCAGTTTCCAACAATAACAAAGGCGTAGGTTGATGACGCAGTGATGAAGTGAATGATGGGACTTGCTGTCAAGCTGATGGATCTAATAATGTTTATGGATGAGTGCAAACATTCATGTTTTTAACATTACAGTGGTATGAAGCAGGTCGCGATTGCTAAAGAGACAGATTTCACACGCGAGTCCCGTGGATATAAAGGAATAAGGACATTTAATTCTACCGAACTACACGCAAGTGCTGGATTACTCACACAGGTCAGTTTATTAGACGAATTAAACTTGTGAGGTAACGCAGCGCTGCTTCACTTGCTCTAACATTACACTATCACACTAAACGGCATTTAAATGTGTGTTGAAAGTTATAATGTTATACTACGTGTTAGTTCGTTTGCTATACGAAACTAGCAGTAAGCTAGATCAACATTAGAATAACATACTGACCATATTCTAACATTTCATCATGTTGAGCTAACGTTATATAACATTGATTTGTTTTATGTACATTTGCTCACCTGTCTAATAAAGCTGTCAAGTCGTGACTCGTGAAGCTCTGTCGAGTCCAAGTTAGTCGCGGACGCTAGCTCTCGGCATCTCGAAAACGCCACGCTGATATTGATCCTCATTTTAGTTCTCCTTGTTTGTCCCAAAGTCTGCTTGCCATGGTCTATGTTTGAAAGAAACAAGAACTGCGTGCGCTAAACGTTACGCACTATGCAGTTGTCCGCGTCTGTCGCCATGGTTACGTCATGGCTATGGCAGTACGAGCGGAAACCGAGGATAGCGCGGATATTGCGTCATTGACAGGCGACATTTTTTTTCCGGGACGGCCACTTATTTAAAATTGGAATTTCTCTGAAATAAAAAATCTTTGGAGACTTTTGGGATATTGTAAGTACACAACTGCAGGAAATATATCACACTGTGCAAGTGAGTTTTGGATATTTTATTACAAAATTCTTACATTTTGTACCTTTAAATAGTATATAACTGTTAATGGTTATGACAATCCAGTGTGGGGAATATTTGTAATTGACATGAAAATAGTATCTAGGGCTGAAATATGAAATGGTGTTGTTCTTCAACTTGTGAGATTCTCCCATAATTCTTGAACCTTTCTGAGTTGTTTTATTATGGATGCATTTGGGTCAGAAAAAGACTAGGTAAATGAACCTTTGTATTCGTTCACTTCCTTCATCCTGACAGACTTCCTCGTCTCTGTGTATGTACTCGGGGTGGGACATGCTTGCTAACAAAATCATTAGACTTCCCTGTGTCAACGTTGATCAATAGTTCACAAAGGCCATTTGAGATCACTATGACTGAACCATCTGTCCAAACAGAAATTTCAATAGAGATTTCTAGAGGAGCTTTGCTTTTCTCCAGTCTTTCTGTGTAGAGTCATCTAAAACCAGTTATTCTTGCTATTTAAATTCTCTCTGAATTAAACACGGAAACAGAGCCACATGAACTTGGCAAACACATACTATACTGTTCAAACAGAAGCTCTCTAATCGTGTCATCTGTGTGTGAAGCCATCTGAAACAACTGGTTATTACTATTTCGTTGTTTTTTCGGTAACGCTTTATTTTACGACCCGCAAACAACAGCGTAAGTAAACCGAAAATACATACGTTTCTGTAATTATAGGGTACTTCCGTGTAGGTATAGGGCAACACTATGTTAAGTTTGGGGTATTAAAGGGGTAACAAGCAGATAGTATATAACCTGCAAATAACTTTGTAAGTAAACTGAAATTACGGTGTACGTTTCTGTAAATATAGTGTACCTCCGTGTAGGTATAAGGTAATAAAGGGGTAACAAGCTATGCAAGCAAATTATTTATAATGTAATTATTTTAACAGGTACCTATTATGTTAATATATTCCAGGCAAAAATTGTAAGTCTGTTGTGTATAAAAGTTATCAAATTTCTAGCAAAATATGTTCTTGTGCAATTTTACATTTAATTTTGGCATCTGTGGGTTGATTTAACATTATTTAATCTAGTAAGAAAAGCCAATAAATTCATTTTTTATCATACTGTGCTTACATACAGCCATACACGTTTCATTTTCAACCCACAGATGTCAAAATTACCCTGTAAAATTGCACAAGAACATATTTTGCCAGAAATGTGATGACAGGCTAACTTATATACAACAGACGTACAATTTTTGCCTGGAATATATTAACATATTAGGTACCTGTTAGTTTTAAAATAATTACATTATAAATAATTTGCTTGTATATATGCTTGTTACCCCTTTATTAGCCAACCCAAAACTTAACATATTGTTCCCTTATACCTACACGGAGGTACACTACAATTACAGAAACGTACACCGTAATTTTGATTTACTTACGAAGTTATTTACAGGTTGTATATCTGCTTGTTACCCCTTTATTACCCAAAACTTAACATATTGTTCCCTTATACCTACGCAGAAGTACGCTATAATTACAGAAACGTACACTGTAATTTCGGTGTACTTACGCAGTTGTTTGCGGGTCGTAAAATAAAGTGTTACCGTTTTTTCTTCTTCCTGCAATTAGAGAACATGACGATAAGTCATGTTTATACAGTAGAATTACTCATGGTGATATTTTATGTGACACATTCTTCACTGCCATCTAGAGGTGTGTTCTCATAACTGCACAGTGGGCAATAACATGCAATCTGTGTGTAATCAGCAACAAATAGTTAGTATTATCAATTGATAGTATATTAATTAATTCTGGGGAGTTTTGTGATGTTAGTTGGTTTGTTTCTCTCAAAGTAAATAAGTTTGATAAGATCAACATTCATCAACAAGAAGATGCTTAAAAATATGAAAATTGAGTTGCTAGCATCCTCGTGTAAGTGAACTTTAGCTCTTTATGAATTTCTAGCAATTTTCTTGACATTTTGTAAATAATAAAGTTACGAAGTCTGCAAAACTCTTAGTTTCTTAGTAATACTTCCTTAAATTACAACAAAAACTGAACAGGAATGACTTAAGTGTAGATGAAGTGTCATTTTGTCTTTGTATTGTACAGTGATAACTCATTTCTGTGTATCCACAAGCAGTTTATTCAGTGAGTTTATGTCCATTTAACCCAACAATTTTCATGTTTAATGGCTGCTACATGAATAAAGCATATAGTGATGTGTTTTGAGTTTTTCATGATATGGAATGCATTATCTATTGGCAGTATAAAAGTGATAGGATGCAATCCTGATAAATGCTTTTGCAACCTTTAGACGCAACGGGTAACAGATCAGAGATATACAGGCTATATCCAGATCGACTGCATGAAAGAGATAAAAAAATGTCTTTGGAAAACTCTAGGCCATTTTTGATGGTCGATACTTTAAAACCGTGTCGATGAATGAAGCTTTCATAAAGCTGCACCTTTGTTACAGTTGATCCAAAAGAGTTACAGACACAGTACTGATTATCAAATGGCTGTAAACCAATAAATAAATGTACAGCTGCATAAAGAAATGTATTTTCCCTCTCTTTTTACTTGATCTGTTGCTTTTGCTCTGATCCACTGCAATTTCCGGCCAAGTAAAAGAGCAGTTGCCAGCTATTGAAAGTGTAAAACATTCACTAATATACAAGCCTGTTCATGTCTGCCTTCACTTAATAATTCAGTCCTTGTTGGATAGTTTGTACACTAAATACAAGCGGTGTAAAGAAAAGCTTCAACAGTCATACATTCCATTGTAAATTGTATATACGTTTTAAAGGCATAACATACCAGAGGTTAATAGTTGCATAGCCTGAAATGTGTCGCATGGTTTGAGATATGCAGTGTTGCGAACATCGCCATAACAGTTCATAACCTTACTGAATATTGTTCTGCCTGATGCAGTTAAATCACAGTTAAAGTACAAATAACCCATGATATTTTCTCATATACAGAAGGAGTGTTCATATATGAATGTAAACCATACATGGAATCCACTATGCGAGAGAAACAAAGTAACATTCTTTTACAGATGAATTGACTTCAAGTGCAACATTTAAGAAGGTCCATAAAGGTGAAAAGTTGGTCGTACTTGTAGAAAAAGGACCAGGTTTTTGCTCTGTAGATGTGGCGATTGTTCTTTATAGCAGTCAAGAACATACAGCCCGTTTTTGCTCTCCTAGATAGCCAGTTAATGACAATGTGAAAATGATTACTTGTACCAAGAGCTCCAATGCTCTGTCTTCATTATTGCTGTAAATGTGTATTACTTGAGTTATTTTAGAATTGAGACTTGGTTCGGACTTTGTAAGTCACAGTCGTTGTAAGCATACAGTGTTGTGGGCTGATAAATATTCCAATAAATGATTCCTGAGTTACAGGACATGTCGAGTATTGAGGATTTTTAAGTCTCACGTTTAGATGTTCTTCTTCTTTCAGTGGTTTATGTAGTTAAAGAGGTCGATCATAATGACGTCTCCACACATGAGCTGTTCCTATGGAAGGAGCGGTGATTGGGACAGCTCTCATTACAGTGGACGATAAGCACCGGGAAGTACAGCGCATCCTGGTAGGCCGGTGGGTCTTCCTCATCGGCGTTGATCCGTCCGGACAGGCATCGCGTGTTCTCGCTGGGACTTTCGGGTTCGTCCAGACTCCCGCTCCCGCTTCTCCAGAAGCAGCTTCGGCGAGAACCGTACAGTCTTCCCAAGGAGAAGCGGCTCCCGCTGAAGGGGATGCGAGGACTGCCGTTGCAGATGCTGAGGGCGCTTCGGGAAAACACGGATGAGTTGCTGATGGCGCGGTGGCAGCGTTCACAGTTCTGCCTGACGCCTCCTGAGCGCTGTGCCAGATCCATCAGACCCGCCTCGGAGTAGCTCGGCACCAGCTGCTGGTTGGAGCGAATGTGCCACTCCAGTTCGGTGCTGTCGATGGTGTTGACTCTCGGGATGCGTCTACAGTAAGGTCTCTCGTCGCAGGGCGTCACAGCTATGTAGTCTGCACCAAAGAGCTTTTCAACACGGTAATGGACGTAAGCCGTGCGATACTCCGCCAGAACCCGCAACGGCCAGGATACGGTAAGAAAGGCCGTTGTCCAGAAGACCCAGTTGGAGACGTACCAGGGATGGTGGTCTGGGTTGGAGAAGGCAATCATGTACTCTTTGAAGTCTACGTTCTTCAGGTGCATCCCTTCCCGGGCCTCCATGTAATCATCCAATCCTTCGTTGTCGGTGAAGAAGCGTGCCCGTTGGGTCAAATAGGAGTTTTCGGACTCCACATTGGCGAAGCTAAAGCACTTAGTGAACCTCAGTTTGGTGATGGCTGACTTTTCCAGACCCGCTAGCTGCTTGGAGACATCCTTGACTCCACAGTGGGCGTAGTCGAACTCTGCCTCGGCTACATGGGTGTTGACCCTCTCGTGATACACCTGCGTGGTGGTGTACGCGTCTCCGTTGCGGTACCGCGTGACTTGCCGTGTCCGCCGCACGTAGTGGTAGCTGATGGCCTTCCACCAGATGCAAGGCTTGGCCTGCTGCATCCTCTGGACTCTTTCGTAAATTCCCTCCACGTGCACCTTGTACTGAAGCTCATTTTTGGCATGGCAGTGCCAGCACTCCACCAGGTAAACGACGTAAAGCATGATGAGGAAGGCCAGTGGGATGTAGATGTAGCCGTCTGAGCAGGGACTGTCATGATACATCATGGACTTCCCTTTGTAGGCACTGTCAAAGGTCAACCGGGTGACCTTGGTGACGTGGCACCACACCATGGCTCCCATGCAGCCGTACATGAGCATAGACAGCAGCAGGCATTTCCAGAACACCTCTCTGCACATGGACTTGCTCAGTGACTGTTTCACAGGCCTCTGCTGCTCGTCAAACACAAAAGAGAACAAGGGAGAGGAGTTAAAAAGGACATGGAAGCGGTGAGTACAGTGATTTATGCAAATACCACGTCATGCATGTCTGAAAGCAAGATGTGAATATGCAGAATTGTATTCCTTTATTGGCTAATGGATCTGTGTGTATACTTATGTACTTTTTTTAAAGTCCAAGTTCATTTGATATCTCTTTGGATCTTTTTTTTAGCATTTACATTTATGCATTTGGCAGACACTTTTATCCAAAGCGACTTACATTGCATTTCAAGATACACATTTACATTCTTATCAGTTCTTGCTTTCCCTGGGATTCGAACACTTGACCCTGGCGTTGCAAGCGCCAATGCTTTACTGTTTGAGCTACAGGACTGTAATATTTACTAAAATAATAAAAAAATTACCTAAAAGAATTGCTTTTTCTTTCCTTTTTATACATTTATTCACTTTTGTGTGTGTGTGTGTCCCTATTTAACAATCTAAATCAGGTGAAATTAAACGATCACTTAATTTCAACAATATTTGCTACAATATTTATTACAAAATTCCCTAAAATAAATTGAAAATGTATTAATATACAAAGCTGTTTGGAGAGTTTGAACTTGATGTAACCTTGTTGAAAAAAGCCCAAGCTGGTTTGCTGATCTGAAACAATAAATGATCTCCCAATGGTGTACTTGCTCTTTGTTTGTTTGTTTGTTTGTTTGTTTGTTTGTTTGTTTGTTTTTGCACACTTTTCAGCTTACCGACCAGTAAATCATCTTGGGCTGGTTTAGTTTGCTTTGCACTACTAAATATTGACCTGGCCAATATATTGGTTTATCACTATCAATGGTTGAATATGTGCTCAATAAATATTGTTCATGCCTGACATGACTCTGTTTCATACTGGGTGTCATTTGTTATGTAGAATCATGCATCCGTGGATTTTACCTCTATTGCTTACAATAACAAAGCCTGTTCGGCCGTTTGTTATTTGATAAAGCCAATCTCTGCTCATGCGTTCTCACTGCAGTGATGTCTATTGTTGCATGCTTCCATGTTGTGCACGTCGATGCTCATGTTTACATATCGGGATCTTTAGTTTTTTGTCTCAGTTATCACGCATCGTCATGACTGCTAAATGAAAACCGCGTGAGTTATTGAGTACCTCCTCTCTCGCCGCGTCCGTGTCGTCCTCGAACACAGTGTTGGTGCTGCTCTCACTGGCCGTCGCAGCAGATGCTGGAGGAGACATGGCTGGAACAATGACCACCTCAAGCTCTCCCCAGACTCTTCAGCATCCACTGGTTACAAACGCACACCAATGCAACCCAACCTGCGCTTTCAAACCCGCCTGTCCATTCCGTCATGCATTTTGAAATCGAATTTCATCGCTTACTTCCGTTTGCAACGGAACCTGCGATTTGATTAGGCAATTTATGCATCTTTCAAATGACAAAGATCAGCAGTATGTTTAGATATGCTTAAATGGTCGTATGATGATACAAATAAGCACATGCATTGAAACCCTGACTGATACAGATTCACAGAGCGTCTGATTAGCCGCCATACCTCCTGTTCGATAACGCGCGCGCGAGACGCGTTTTTGACGCCATTTAAGAAAGAATGTGGGTTGTGCCGCTCAAATTGGTTCCTTTAGCGAGGATTTGCAATTCCAAATTGGGAATGCCAAGAGCTGGATATTGTCGTTCCCGCAGGGAGAGGTTGAGGGGTGGGGAGGATGATGATGATGAAGATGGTGGTGGTGGTGCTCGTGAAGCTCCTGACAGCAGATGTCGACAACTGAGCGCATTGAAATTCACACGCTTGAAATTCACACATGCTAAGAGTACAAATAGTAAATTAGTAAATTAACTTGCATTATTTTTTTTAAGTCACAATCTTTATTTACACTATCACCAATATTTTAATTTAATTATTGATGAATTAATTATTTTTAGAAGCTGAATGACTATTCATTCAACTTCTCAATTTATTCATCAATAATTTTCAAAACAAAACAACACTGTAAAGTTGCTGCCTTAAATTAAGTACAATCAACTTGGATGTTTAAGTCATTTCAACTTAAATTACATTAAACTGACTTTAAAAAGAGTGTTGAATCTTGTAACTTATATAAAAAGTTGAAAGTTGCTTAACTTATTCTGATGAGTTAACGCAATGTAAAAAAAAAAGTTTTTTGTCATTACTATGTCATAACTTATTGATCATACATATTTTTTACAGTGAAGATGGTGTAAGTTATTGTTACAATAAAATCATGGTGATTTAATAGCAATTATTGTTATTAAAGTGTCACATTGAAAGTATTTTTTTATGATTACAATAATTGTGTTGGTGTTAATCATGATAAAATGTATATCTTGAATGCAATGTGGTTTTGGATAAAGGCGTCTGTGAACATAAAATGATTGACAGCTGTCTTTCTGACCCATTTCAGATTCAGCACGGCGGACAGCGACACACTGAAGCAGAAGAACATTGAATAGAACATCATATGTTAAAACAGATGCAATTAAAATAAGGGTTGTCATTCAACCTAACACCATATTTTAAAGCTTCACAGAAAAATAGAAAGTCATACAGGTCTGGAACAACTTGAGGGTGAGTAAATTACAGTATTTTCATTTGTGGCTCAACTATTCCTTTAGTGACTTCAGATTTTGGATGGATGACAATCGTTTATCGGATGGTCAGTTGTTATAGTTTTCCTTACTTATAGTGTGCATACTTGCAATGCATTTTAATGCGCATATAAATACCATAAATATGAGGTGCATGCACTGTGAATGGTTATTGAAAGGCTACTAGCTGGTAATTCATACAGCTATATGTAATTCAACATCCAACAGCTATATGCAATTTACCAAATGTCCACCAGATAGCGCTATAGTCTTTCCCTTTTTTATTTCAATGTCAAGGTCTGCACATTTTGGTGTGTGTGTGTGTGTGCATCATTAATATTTTACTCAACAGAAACTGTTTTGGGTAATGTGCTTTATTTATTATTTCATAGAAAATATAGTCAAGAAATTTGCCTGGTGTCATACAGTCTATTATATATTGTTAGACCTGGATAAATTTGATTTGTCAAAATTAATTTTACTTATATATTTTGACATGAAAAAAATGTTTTTAGCATAATAAATGGTTATCACGGCAGCTTCGTGTAATGGAAGCTTTCTAAATTTATTATGACGTGACAAATATGTGGTTTGTTAGAATAAAGTAAATGTATTTCACTCCTTTATTATCCTCAGGTGTCACGTTTTCATAGCTGGTTATAATCTGTGTTGTTTTTATGAGTATCTGAAGACTGAACTTCACAAATACCATACAAGAAGAAGAAAGTCGCTGAAACAGGCCAAATAAACATGTTTACAGGGAGGTTTTGTTTAACACTGGTTAAGCATGAAAGTGGCATCTGATGTTCTGTGAATCTCTGCGACAGTGTGATGTGTTCAGAATCAGAGAGAGAGAAGATATCTGGAGGAAATCCACAGGAAAGAGCTTGAGCAGATGTGAGAATCAAAGCCCCTGATTTCTACCTAGTACTGAAGGATTCTGATGTTTCATCTAAAGTAGATGCTTTACTTACTTTATCATTATTGCACATTAACGAGCCTTTAAGTGGCTCTGTGTGGCTCGTCAAAATAATGACGTTGTCTTAATTTTTATTTAAGGTACAGTAAAGTTGCCTGATGTGATTTTATCACAATTGGAACATGCATCAAAATAAAACTCAGAATTTGGTTATGTGTGACTGACAATGTGTGTAAATTACCAATCAAATGTTTTTGCAGCAAATTACCTCAATTAACAGACATTTTAAACCAACATTTTATTTTGGGGATTTAAAAATGCTGCAGTTTTTTGGAATATAACTATGACAAAATATATTAACAAAGACATGTACTTTGACTATAAATATGCATTGCAATCATCACTTCTTTATCAATGGTTCCCTGAAGAACCTTCAATATTCATGGAACCTTTGAATCACACAAAAGGTTCTTCATAGTGGAAAAAGGTTTGTTAGATTATTAAAATGTTCTGAACACTATAAAACATAGCTCTTTTAGGAACGGATCACTGAATGGTCTTCGGGGAACTTAATGTTCTTCCATGGCATTGCTGCGAAAACCCCTTTATTTTTTTAAGAGTGTACATGTAGGATGCAGTTTGGGCACAACTGACCCTTGGCAAGTCCAGATTTGAAGCAGTGTTTGAGGCTGATACACAGAAGTGAGCAGGATTACCAGCAGCCTCACACTTAAGGCCTTTATTTGCTCTCGGACATAGTTTTACTGCTTGTTTGCGGCTTCAGTCTGTATTTTTGGCTCAACATCATGGAGTTGATGCAGTGAAATTCTTCTCTTTTACCAGCGGATGCTTTCTTCAGCTGGATCATGCAGTGCAGGGCCTGAAGATAGCACTCGTAAAAATCAGTGCTGGCTAGTATATAAAAACGGTGTCAATGGCCAGTAGCCCGGTAACATTTCTATGAATTCTAACAACGCAATGTTGTGAGAACAGGAATGTGAACTTGGGACATTATCTCAAGAGTTTAAGCCATTTAAATATTCAAGGGCAAGAAGACGCGAAAAAAGAACTTACGTTACTCACGCAAAGTGTGGAAATTTTGTGTGTGCAAACATCCGAAGTGCGCACACAGAAAGCCTCGTCTCAGACAGCGCGTGGATACTGAACTGAGCTTGGTTTCACGTTGTCTTGCGTTAGAATGGACAAATTCACAAAAATGATGTACAAAAATGCCCGCCTCTGCGAATATCCTAGTAAACATGGTCCATTGTGGCTTAAAAGAACATAAGCAGTAGAGAAAGATGTGTAAAAAAAGTGACGGCAGCCTAATATTTGTTTTTAATGTTAATCAAACAACAGACTAAAAAAAACTTGACTGAATAACTTGTGTGACTTTAATAAGGATTATTCTGTTTAATTTATACAGTGAAGACTATATCCAGTGTTATTCTGCATTTGATTACTTTATTCAATGTCTCGACCTGAAAACTACTGTAACTCAATCAGTCAATCTAAATGTATTTATAGAGCACTTTCAAATCCAAAATGGACACAAAGTGCTGTACTAAAAACAATAAATGAATACATAACAAAACCCCTCTAAAATACAAAACTCACACGACCCATAAAAAACAAATAAAAACAATCACAACCATACAATGAACGAATAAAATCAATATAACCAAACCTGAATTGTCAATTTCAGTTATCAAAGGCCAAAGAATAAAGGTGGGTTTTAAGAAGAGACTTAAAAACAGACAATGAAGAAGCCTGTCTAATGTGCAGAGGTAGATCATCTTTAATAACTCATAACTCGTCTTTAATAAAGTTTTAAATTTAGATTAGTTAGGCTGGTAGTTTTAATTGTGGTATCGGAATTGTAATAGAGAACTGTGAATTATCACTGGTATCTAACATTTCGGTGTCATAACCAGTATAAAATATTAATGGCTGGTAAATTTCCGTAAGTCATGGCTCATGATCACATTTGACCTCAAAATCAGAATAATAAATAACAATAACTGCAATGCATTTTTTTTTCAAATCAGCAAATTAAATACAACAAATCCTACCAATGCGGATAATAAATCACTTTCTTTCATTACAGTAATGAGTATTATTGGTGGGCTTAATTATCATAACCTGATGGGTCTTGCTGATGGTGAAATCTGACATATTTAAGTATCTTGGGTTGTGGATTGATTCCGAACTTACCTTCAAACCTCACATTGACCATATCACAAAGAGAGTATATGGTTGTCTTAGTACACTTTATAAATCTGTTAATTGCTTTACATTTGAAGTTAGGAAAAGGTTAATTTCCCAGTTGATATTGCCCATTGTTGACTATGCTGATATTGTCTACATGAACACTAGTGAAGTTACTCTTAGGCCTCTTAATGTTGTATTTAACTCTTTATGTAGATTTGTTTTGAGGTGTCCTTTTAAAACACATCAGTGTGTGCATCTGTGCTGTATCACAGTGCGTCTGCATCCTTGAATTGGCTTTAGCTGAAATCAAGAAGAGACTTTCATTGGTTTCTTTTTATTTTCAAATGTGCCTATTTTGAATGCCCTCCTTATTTGAGTGAACTCTTGGTTCCACGCAGTTCTTTGTATCCTGTTCGTGATATGCAATCTCTTGTTTTTACTGTACCAAGAATCTTTTCAGCCACTGGTAGAAAGTCTTTTCACTATAAAGCTTCTCAGGATTGGAATAATCTTCCTCTTTTTTTGAGGTCCATCTTATCTTTTCGCAGATTTAAGTTAACTCTATTCCAATATTTAAACACTGTATGTGTATGCTACTGATGTTGGTCTGAGTTGCTTGCAACTGTCTATTGTTTAATGGATTTGTCTATCTGATTTATCTCCTGTGGACTCAACCTCGGTCTTTCTTTTGTGGCACCTTTTTGTTTACTGAATTTCCTGTATTATGATTCTAATTGTATAATGAGTAAACGTGGTGTGCTTTTTGTGACAGTTATGTTAGAGAAGGTGTGTCTTAGGTTAACGGTAATGGTGTGTGACGCAGTTCAATTTTTTTTATTTTTTTGTTGTTGTTGGTGTTGCTGTTTTATGTTTTATGTATTGGACCCTCTTGAAAATGAGATGTTGCATCTCAAGGGGCTATCATCAATAAATTGAATTAAATTGAATTGAAATAACCTTCATGGTGAAAAAAGGTTATTTTATTTTAGCAAAATATAATTTCTAATTTTTCCCCTTTGATTTTGGGGTGAAACAATGCCTGGATATGTTCTTTTGTGAGATTTACTATCCTCTATCTTGTCAGAGGCATTTCCCAGCATTGCAGGTGCGATAGCGCATGTATATGAAATAATTAATGGCTTATGCAGCTCACACTATGCATGTAAGATGTCTCCAGTAATCCTCAAATGTTTTTACTGTATTTTTTTTTAATCATAATACAAACCCCATTCAAACCCCTCTACATTATTCAAATTGAATTCATGCATTAACATAGAAATTAAATTATGTTTTGAGGGATTTTTCTTATTGACAGTGACTCTGTGCCAAGAATACTATTGAAGTTTCCTTTTGAAATGCCTCGTCTGACACCCAAGATAATAATCTCAACGTCAGGTGAACACTTCCCTGCCACGCAACAGTGACTGTGAAATTAGACTCGCTGCAAATGAGGAATGAGGAGAATGGAGGATGGATCCGTGCCTCTGAAAATCACAGATTTTGGGCTGAGATGCGACCTGGAAGTGTTTTTGTGCGATTCACCCATTGAGAAAAGGCTCTGTTTACTCTCTTCGAGGTTTTAATTGTTCTGGAAGGCAGTTAATCAATAATACTGCAGTGAATGTAACAATAGTAATAGATTCACAGCGGTGGATTTTCACGGCTCACTTGTTCCACGCTGCAAAAACACTGATGTCAGAAGAGGAGAGGAGGCTTGCCTGTATTGAATTAGGTCAGAATTGAAAAGGATTGGTATATATTATAAAAAAAAAGTGCAATATAGCACAAATGTATCATGCAATAATTAGCACAACATTTGTAGCCAATTGCATCAGTGTGAGTGTTTCATCAGTAATGTGTTATTAGTCCCACTGCAGTCGTTCTGTGTGATCTAACGTGTTGTGTATTTGTAAGTCTTTGTTTTGGGAGTCATGAGGTTTAAAGTTCCTGCCTACAGACTGTGATGGTGCCGTGGGATCTCACTAATGTCAGGTTGGGAACCTCATCTCGATTGCTTTGCAGTTCCCATGGAAACAGGGCTCTTCACAGTTTTAGGAGATGCTATAAATTGAGCTTCCCTAAACTTCGAGACTCTTATTTGGTGATGAACATTTTCAGCCTTTCTTAATGTGAATTGTTTCAAAAGCAAAATATAATTCAATATTTACAGTCTCATACTCTTAAAACAAAGGTTATTTATTCTGCCCTACAAAGCAAAAAGGCAGTAACTGCATTTTTGGTCAAAAATGAGTTATTATCATTTTCATGACATTCAAGGCATCCTTTGTTATGTGACAAAACATCTTATCTCAAATGTGTGTCGTTTTGGAGAAAAATGGTAGTCGTTTGTACAGTAACTGCAAAAAGCCCTAGTGAAACAAAGCAAGAGTACAGTAACATCCATTACTGTATTCTTGTTATGTTTTACCTAACAAAAAATAACCGTGTTGCTGCGCAGTGTAGTTACTGTTGCCATGGTGAACACACAGCTGATTTCGCGGCATCCTCACGGGACGGTTTTAACATTTGCGATTTCACGCTTCTAACTTCACACAAATTTAGTTTGAGATGCAGTGTTTCCCCTAATTGTTCCCCTACCAAACTAACACACACACACGAGCGCGCGCGCGCGCGCTGAAGCACGTGTGTAACGCTCGAGCTGTTTTTTTTTGCCTATATGAGGACACGGTCTTTACGGCAACCCGTCAAAATAAAAGTTCGGTTTGACCTATTTTTTACAGTCTATGGGTTTAACTTGACAGAAATATATTACTGCTGTACAGTAGAATTTAGAAACGTCTCAATGTACTAACACTAATACAAATAAATTAAGATTAAAACTTAATTTTTCTTCAATGTTTTAATTTTAACAGTAAAGCTCATTGTGCAGCATGTTGTTTGACCAAAAATGTTTGTTTTTAAAATGTTGTATAAGTTTAATAATAGTTTATAATAAAAGTTTCATGATTTCAATTAATTAGACATGATTTTTGATTACTAAAAATTTACACCACATATCCGTAACACGCCCGCTCCGCAACACTAGTTTCGCAACACAAATTTTTTGAAAATGTTGTCCAAATGGTTCCATTTATTTCAAACACAGTTTATCAGACCCAGAGCCCAAGTTGTGGCAAAGTAGTTTTGGGAGAATCTGTAGTTACTGCCTTTTCCCTTCGTATGGTGCCACGTTTTTGGTAAGTAATACAAAGCAAGAATACAGTAACTGCAAAATAGGTGTAAAATATCAAATTAAATATGAGTATTGATATGTACAAAGAATAAGCTAATATAAAGTAACAAAACAGCCACATGTCCAATAATCTACCTATAACTACTTAGGCTGGATTACAGGATAACTTTAAAGTCATTTTTCTCTGTTCTGCACTCTGCGTAGTTACTGCCTTTTTGCTTTGTAGGGCAGAATTGGCATCGATGGTCCAATGAGGAAATTAAAGCTGCCGTCGGCAACATTTTTTTTTATCATATTCAGTGAAATCGACACTATAATCCGACAGAACAACATAAATAAAGTGGTTTTAGGAAAAAACCCGAGCTTCTAACTCCACCTGGAGCGTGTTATTTGTTTTGCAAAAATCCACATCTCCTTGATCATCGGGTCCAATCAGCGCAGGGGGGTGTGAGATCTGACTGTCAATCACAGATCGGGCACACGCCACGTTACAATCACATGCACACGCCTGAAGTTCGCGCAGTAACGAAGAGTGATGCCGGAAAATCAAGTAAGCTCATTTAGAGTATAAATGACGTTAGCAATTGCAATCTATCGGTAGATTAGCCAGGACAGCATACCTCCAAATACTCCATGGTGTTGATAGATGCTGATGAGACGGGCGCGTTCACAGATAACCTGGTGCACACGCACTGACGAGCACGAACTCGGTGGGAGGGTATCCGTTGATAGTGGGGGAGGGGCATGAGAGTTGTAGACATTCAAAATGTTGCCTAATTGTGCGTTCAAGTCCTCGTGGGGAAGTTCGTACGTACGAGGTGGGAAGTCGTGTTTACGACGGCAGTGCGTTCAAGTCACATTAGTCGGAGGAAGATGGCGGAGTACTTTCTCTTAATTAATTACACAAAATACAGTAAGGTTCTTAAACTCTTGTTCTAGAAAATGAAGAACAAAGAAATGTGCATCGGATGTACTTTGTTTTTTTTTAATGTTTTTAATTAATTTATGAAGCCACTGCCAACTTTATCGTTACATGTTGCACTGTTATATTATAATGCCATCATATTCTGTGCAGGAAATTCGCTTAACTGCGCTGTAAATAAGAAAACCTTGACAATATCACTGCATAATATTTAAGTATTGTGGTATTCCGCCATGTTTCTCAGTGACACGCCCACAACTCGGAAAGATCGGGGCTTAGAGAAAATCCCAAGCTCCACCCTGGTATTTACGACATTGTGGTGGCGTTCAAGTGCGTTCAACTTGTAAATACGATCTATACGAGATGACTTGAACGCACCATAAGTCCACTCAATCTGCCAGACTTGCCGACTGCAGCTTTCATCTTTCCGATCCATAAAAGGTTCTTTATAGTGGAAAAATGTTCTTTTAAGAACTGACCACTGAAAGGTTATTTGGGGAACCAAAATGGTTCATCTATTGCATTGCTGGGAAAAAAACTTTTGGAAACTTTATTTGTAAGCGTATATTAATTTCTTGAGGTTAGTGATATATGACCTTGACAGGTTTTCTGAAATTCACCCTATTACACGATCTATTGTACCTTAAAGTTCCCCTAATAATTCTATTAACTCTTCTCTGATCACCAAAATGAGATTTTAACTTTTTTTTTTCCCCCTGTGAAAATCATGCTTTAAAATAGCTTGAATGTAACTCTACACTCTTGGTTCTATGGATATGCAAATGAACCCCGCCTCCACTCACTCACTCAGCTCAGAGATCCACTCGTTCAACTTTACTGTAGTAAAGCTACACAATGGCAAGTGGAAAAACTGGTTTAGTTCAGCCATATATGTTTGAAGCAGAAACGGATTCAGAAGAAGAAGAGTGAATTATGCAGGCTTGTCTACAACTTGATGTATCAGAATGGTGATGCGTTTTATGTATCGCTCTTTATAACGTCGGACACATAACGGTAATTAATATGATTAGCCTTTGGCTTGACTGCGTTATCAAACAGCTAATAATGTGTAGCTAATGTTGCACAAACCTTGTTCTCGTTCTCCAGTCAAAGCATTACATTTGGATATAGAAACTTCACCGGACTTTTTTCATGTTTGCAATTTTTATGATTCAAACTGAAATGCTGGATCTCAAAGTTTCTTCAACTTATTATCCATTCTGACCCCTTAATAGTGCTTAAAGGTGATGTGTGCCATTTTTAAATATTAAAACAGACCTTTCTTGTTTCCTAAATTAAAGTCGGCATGAAATCAAAATGGGAAATTCTTGTTTGTTTTTTGTTTTTTTTTATCGAAAATTGCAGTAGTAAATGTTCCAGCATAGTGCACATCATTATTGTTTTAAATTCATGTTCCTGGTAATCTTGAATGAGAATAACTTCCCTCCCTCTTGCAGCATCTCTTCTCTTCTCTGATGACGAGGGCGGGGCAACCTGTCACTCACATGAGATCAGCCAATAGCAAACCACAACCATCCAATCAATTCCCCACTGACAAAATCAAGCCCCGCCCACATTTGTTCTTGTTCCTGAAGCCGTTTCACTCGGATATACGGCACTATAGGGAAGAAAAGACCAGCGCAACTTCAGTTTCATGCCAACTTTAATATGTAGTTGTGACACTCACAAAAATAGGTTTTGTTGAGATTTATCTTTTGTTTTCTTTCCTTTTATTACAAGTTAAATACTATTGAGAGAATACACAGAAGCGTGCTATGACATGCTGTTGCACAGAACGGACACAAGGTGGCAGTACCTTTCAGCCGCGTCACTCTGGGACCCTTAGCGAGGCGTGGAGGAAGACGAGCTCATATTCCGGTTGAATGGAAAAAGAGCAACTGTTGTCCCGCGTCTCTTATAACCGTGTCATATATTCAATATTTCCAGGTTAGTTTTACAACTTTTATATGACTACAAAAGGGTTATAAGCTAATATGAATCCTCAGTGATGTGTGTTTGATAAGCGAAAGGTATGTTAAGTGTGTAAATGGTAAAGTATAATGATAACGTTGTGAAGTTGAGGAAATGGCGGCCGACGCTCGCACTAATGTTTTCTTTTATATATTCCTAATGGCTCGGGGATATGTCTGAGTTATTACTGTATATGTGTAAAGGAACTGTGTGTAAGCCTATGCATTACGGGTAATGAATAACGCTAATGTACAGAGTAAAAGCAGTTTACAGATGTAGCTTTGGGTGAAACGCACGTGGTAGCATTAAATGCACATGGTAATATTAGACTGTAAAACAGTTTCGGTTCATAGGAATCGTGTAAAAGTTATAAGGGCAAATATGTTTACTATTGAAGTTTGTTCTCGTTTAATGTAAATAGAATTTAACTTAACCTAACTGCAAATGGGATTTATTCTGTTACATTAAGTGAACACTTACAAAATGTATAATGAATACAGAAATACTCGTTTAATGAGAGATAACAGAGAACATGGTTTAGAGAAAATGTGTGTTTATGGTTTAAGATAAAACTGTGAATGTTGAGGAAATATGTGAAAATACATTTATGTGGAAATGTACGTTTTGACGAATATGTGATTTCGTGTTATCCAATTGTGGATATTACCTGTGTTTCGATACAGAGCAACCAAAAATAACAGTAATAATTCTTGATTGCAGATATAAGGTTGAAATGTTGTTAATAAAGTGATATTCCGGTTGAATGGAAAAAGAGCAACTGTTGTCCCGCGTCTCTTATAACCGTGTCATATATTCAATATTTCCAGAGCACTTCGACCAGGAGTATCAATATATATCTGCTAGCGGACCTCTGGCCGGGACCCGTTACATAGTCAGCAATTTTAATTTCAACCAATAAAAGTCATTACCTCTTAGAAAGTGTAACATTAATCTGTTTGTTTAAAGGGGTCATATAATGCCATTTTTGTACAAGCTAGTATGATTCTTTAGGGTCTAAATTAAAAGTTTGTAATATACTTTAACTACAAATTACCACTAGTATTGTAAGAAAACACTTATTTTACCTGGTCGAAAACAGCTCTGTTTTCAGCACGCCGTTTCAGTGCATATGACTTTAAATGATAATGAGCTTTGCTCACCCCGCCTCTCTGTTCTGTGCATACACCGTTTGTAACACAATAACAATAACGCGTTGTTCAGTATAAACGTGGGATTATGAATTATATTGGGAACGTCATACATAGAAAACATGCCGTAATGTACCCTGAGTGTAAACCTTAGACGCATTCATTGTGAAGCGTGCAGCTAGCGATTTGCAAAGATTCATATATTAATATAAAGTTTAATAAAACGTTACACTCACTTTAGTTCTTCTAGAGGCTCAGCAGGAACACGAATAGTTGGTACCGATCCTTTTTTCAGGAGCAGCTTCTTAGCAAATCCAGCTTTATACTGACCCTCGTTTATAAAGCAGTCTGGTGAGAAATGATTTGCGCAAACATGAACGCATTGACGTTGCTCGTGGGGAATATTCCCTTCGAAAACAAAACTCAGCCACTGCGTCTTCAGCGGTTCGGATTTAGGAACATTAAAATGACTGTTCGTTATTACACCCAAGAACAGAACACCACAATCGCTTAGACGCCATTCTGCTCATAGACAGTGCTCCAGCATATCAACAATGAGCGGTCCGCGCAGACTATGATTGACAGCTCACTCACGAGCGAGGGCGGGTCTGTGTTGAAACGCTGCTGTCAATCAACAATCGTGGGAGGGGCGTCCGAGCGTGTGACGTCACACGGTCGAACGGCTCGATTTGAGACGGGAAAACATATAAGGAGATTAAAACAAAAACACTGGATGGATTTTTATCATTATATGATGGTTGTGTACAGGCACTGCCAACACACATTTCAGTACAATCAACTTAAAAAAAGTGCATGTACCATTATATGACCCCTTTAAGGATCCCAAAACAGCAACAGTGGTTTAACTAATTTTATTGTTTTCGTATCATTGAGAACTAGCTGAAATAAAACTAGCTTTATTTTATTTCAGTTGACGTTTACAAGTTCTTTTCACGGTTTTAGTTTTAGTTAACTATAATTACCTGTTATCCAACCAATGACAGACAAGCTAAAATGACACACTTTACAGCAAACATTTCAGTGAAATTGTTAGAAATGCCTCCATTCCCCCAGCAGAGTGTATGACTCGGTCAGGTCACGTAACTGCTAGTTTTTCCAGAGCAAAGCTCCAACGGGGCAAAAAATTGGGCCTGCGAGAGCCGAACGCAAAGCTCTAAATGGACAGTGAGCGTGAAGAAGGAGGAAGCCAGTGAAGTGCTTCGGCAGAAGCTGAAGTGGAACGGGACATGTTGGGCTGCCGGTACAGATAAAACACACACAGCACACAAACCCCAATCACTGCTAATAGTCCCACTCTTCTGTTGATAAGAGCTGAGGATTTGCATTAGCCTGACAGCGGTGTGAAGCCCTGTCCATGTGTGCTGAGCGGCATGTGGGCTCTCTAGCCTTTGGCCCAGGCAGTCTGTGTTGTCTCGGCCAAAGCTCCTGTGAACGCCACACAGGCAACGACTCCCAAATCTCCCCGGCATGTTTGGCCATGATAGGAGCAGGGACAGAGAAGCAGGGTTGCATGGGAGTAACTAACAATGAGTAGTGACTACTAACCTAATGCATTTTACAATAAAACCAGCATGGACTTTTTCCAGCTAACATCAGTGTTTTTAATGCTGTATTGTCCAATAATCAAACATGATCTCTTAAACTGTGGAACATTAGAAAGTTTAATTCATTCTAGTGAATCGGTGTGTTTGGGTTTGGACATTCGTGGACAAAATGACTGAAAGAAAACTCATTTCAAGTCACTAAGGCTGCGTTTATTTGCTCAAAAATACAGTAAAAATAGTCAAACTGAATATTATTTCAATTTAAAATAGCTGTTTTCTATGTAAATATAGAAAGCTGAATTTTCAGCATCATTACTCCAGTCTTCAGTGTCACATGATCTTTCAGAAATCATTCTAATATGATGATTTGCTGCTCAAGAAACATTTCGAAAACAGTTCATATCTTTGTGGAAATTGTGATGCATTGATTTTTTCAGGATTCTTTGATAAATAGAAAGTTCAAACAAAAAGCATCCATTTGAATTTTTGTGTCTTTACTGTCATTTGTTGGTACATTTAATGCACCCTTCCTGGATAGAAGTATTAATTTCTTTAAAAAAAAAAATATATATATAAGGTTGTAAGTCTTACTTTTGTACTTGTATATGATTATTCATTCATTTAAAAATTCTCTTTGAGTATTTTTTCCCCCAAAACACTGGCTATGATTAACATATTTTATATGATGAGGGAGGGCTTTTCAATTATTGATTTGACTTTTTCTTATTGGTGTATTGAAACAGGAACACTCTAAAAAAATGCTGGGTTGTTTCAACCCAACTTTGGGTCAAACAAGGGTCAAACACATCAAACACCTTTGGGTCAAACACATCAAACACCCAGCCGTTGGGTTAAATTTTAAAATATTTTTTTAACCCAATGTTTGGGTTTGTCCATATATTTGACCCAAAATTGGGTTAAAACAACCCAGCATTTTTTAGAGTGCAGGGAATGTCGAAGTCATATGAAGCGACGAGAGTGTGAGTAAATGATAACAAGTTTAATTTCTGGGTGCATATAGATGAGCTCAAAGCTAATACACATTTGATTGGTGGTCTTTAAGTAGCCTCAATGCAGTAAGTGTCTTTATTAGTAGCTTGTCAAGCAGCTGTCGACTTTTTTAAATGAGCAGCTCGACTGCAGTTTAACTACTTTGAGATTGCAGCCTGTCAAGAGACAAGCTACTCAATTTAAAGGAGCTTCCCAGCGCTGAATTGAAGGTGATCTCCTTCACATAGCCGCTGGTTTTCCCGACAGCCTCCTCCTCATTGCTTGGGAATGAAGGACGTGCTATTAATGTTAATCAGCTCTCTCCTGCAGCCGGATACATCAGCTCATTTACTGGAGAAAATAACCCACTGTTTTTGTTTTAAATAATAACTCGTGGCCCGTAAACCATGCACACTGTCCTTGAGGCGGGCGCATATTTCTAATGAAATGCCTTTTCACTTAGTTTCACTCCTGATGGAAGTGGAAAGGCTTTGCTCAAACGAAACGTTTATGTAATGATAATCAGGATTAAAGAGAAGCTTTGATAAAAGGAAGCGAACTAGGTGGGGATCCACTTCAACACATTTTAATAGGTGTTCAATTTGGCAGGATATTCTTTTTCATCCTCCTTTTTGGCTTTGCTGGAGTTGATTTGTGCTGTCAGACTTTATGCCGTGAAAGACGAACCCCCAGTCGTGCTGTGAAAACCGTCTCGACTTCAAACACTCAGTCCACTTTGGCGGGAGCTTGACATTGAACTTCAACTCTCAATGCTTTATGATCAGGATAAACTGATTCAAAGGTTCAAAGCAATTGTTCTGTGCAAACTCAAAAATGTATGATGCTTCCTTTCTTTAGTATGATTAAAATCAGTCACACGCATCGATCAATGCATTCTCGTATTCTGCGTATAGATTGTTTTATGCTTTTTCCTCTTATTTTTCACAAGTTTGGCTTGTTCACTTTGAGCTGAATAAAGACACTGTCTTCTGTAGAGCGGCTTTAGAGCTGAATTTAACTCTTTTCATTACTGATGAACTTAACACATAAGTGTTAACTTCCAAGTAATGCAAAAGCATAACAATATTTGCTACAACATAAGTGTGCTTTAAAGGGGCTATATGTAAGAATTTGCATGCATTAATCGCTTTTTTATTGCCAATGTGTGAACAGATTGTAACGAAACTTAAAAAATTTGATCTTATCCGACTTCCTATGTTGCCTATGAAAGCCTGTAGACTGATTTTTATGTGAAGGACATAGGACAGTTTTGCCAGTAAAATTAAAAGGATGTGACGTTTACTCTCCTCCGTTCAATGACACATGAAATGCTTATACAGTGTTCAGGATAATGCTGAAAGAGCCGTTCTGTACTGTAATGTCAATGCGTCATGCAAAGAAAAGAGTTTAGACTAATCTCACACAGTCAGATCTATATAGTCTATAGTCTCAAATATACTTTATAATCAAACTGTCGACATGATGTCGGTGAATCTCAGAGCTGTTTCAAACATCCACACATCACTATGATCAGATGCTTTCTGAACTGCTGTTTTCTCACCGCTGTCATTAGTTGTTGTTTATATTGTTATTGAGAAAAAAAGCGTGCAGCACATATTTACATATTCATCTAAACGCTGTTGAGAGCAGTGTGTTAACAGTTTATCGCAGCAAAGGCAGGGTTTTATAATCACAGAAGTCCAAAATTTGAGTTAGTTAGGGGGGTTCTCATAATGACAGTTAGACTACTATAATTAATACATTACATAAATGCTACATAAATTATATAGGCCTATTTTCAGTTAAAAATGGTGAAATTTAGAACAAAGGTTTATTAGTTTGCCTGATTATTTTTGATGTTTGTTTAACATTTCTATCCTAAAATTCTATCCTAAATATGAAATGTTTAGTTTAGCTACTGGCATCTCATCTCGCACTTTATGGCTGTTTACTGAAGCATTGCGCTGGAATTCGCGTTCAGCAGTTTCTGTGAAATTAAAGCCCGCCTACTTTGATTTGATTGATCATATCAAATATTTAATATGAGTTTATCGGGGCTTTGAATCTCGTTCAGTCTTGTACGTTAAGTGAGCACGAGCAATAAGTGCTGCTGCAGTTCACTGAACGGCCACCGGTGGCGCTACTAACAAGGGCTTCTGAATTATACATATAGACCATAAACTGTAAAAAAAAAAAATAATAATATGGACGTAGTGTCCATGACGTCACATGTAGTTTTTTGAAGAGCATTTTTGAAGCCCAAAGTGGGCGGAGCCGGCCGTCGCCATCTTGGATCACTCCCGGATAAAGAGTCGGATTAGCTGAGTTGTTGTGACGCTAACAGACAGCAGTCATACGGCTAGTAGTGACATCAGCGGCAATCCACCTGTCACTCAAGTGGCCACGCCCTTATTATGCAGAACTTTAAGGCTTAATATAATTTAAATGGATGAGTTATGTAAAAATTCATCCCCCTTACAGTTGTCATGAGGGGCAACATTAGCTATATAGACCAAAAACACTTTTTGTACCAGGCTGTAAACATATTTTTTTCTGCTTTAAAGTTGGGCATTTTAACATGGGGGTCTATGGGATTGACTCTCTTTTGGAGCCTGTCTCTAGTGGCCAATCGATGCAATTGCAGTTTAAGTCACTTCCGTGTTGGTTTCAAGAGAGAGAACGGAAGATTGCTGCTTGATATAGACCCTTTAAGCTTTCTTTTCTTTTCTTTTTCCAAAAAGGACAAGTTGCTTTTTAAAAGAAAGATCAAACAAAACATTGGAAGAACGTCATGAAGATTGAAGTACAGTATTCAAAGACTAGTAGTTTGTCCCTGGAGAAGAACGTAAGCACATCACACAAGAACCTCGGCCTTCAGCTAACAGGCCAGGGTTAATTTTTTTTCTGGGTATAAACACTTATAAATCAGGTCAAAGTGAAGTTTGACTCCAGGAACAATTAAGGCAGCAGTATATGGAAACACAACACACAAAGAGCTGTGATTAAAAGCCAGAGGAGCTGAGAGAAAGCGATTACTCCTCTCTGAGATTGCTGACTTCTAAGATTGCACTTGAGAGTGAGTCGTGTTGTTTGTTTTTTCACATTACAGATGTTCTACTTCACATTTAAAGGAATATTCTTAGTTACATTCAATTTCTGTAAAATTTGAGCTATTCTCAATTCTGAGAAATGTTCAAAACACCAGATACTGCGAAAAGTCCCGTACACTTTCATTGAGGGGATTCAAACTTTAACACAATAACTATAATATAATATTTAAGCTTCATTCACTGTGTATCTATCGTTAGCAAAGCCTAGCAAATACCTTATAGGACATGCTAAGAATGTGCTAAATCATGCTAGCAACATGCTAATTCGTGCTACCAATGTGCTAAAGCATGTTAAATGATGCTAACAACATACTAAAACATAATAGCATGCTGTTAGCAACATGTAAATTGTGTTAGCAACATGCAAAGTCATACTAATCAATTTGCTCAAATCATGCTAGTAACGTGTTTAAAGCATGCTGGGTAACATGCTAATTCATGTTAGCAATGTGTTAAATCATGTTAGCAACATGTTGAAACATGTTAACATTGTATTAAATCATGTTAACAACATGTTAAATCATGTTAGCAATGTGCTAAATCATGTTAACAACATGTTGAATCATGTGTTAGTAATGTGCTAACCATGTTAACAACATGCTATCAAGTGCTAAATCATGTTAGCAACCAGCTAATCATGATAACAACCTGCTAATCATGTTATCAACATTTGAATCATGTTAACATGTTAAAATATGCTAGCAACATGCTAGTATTTTTTACTTTACTTTACTTTAAGAAAAGCTGTTCAAAGTTATTTTAAACTTTCAGACTTGGCTTTGTCAAGCCAACATCAGAGTTTGTCATCAGACTTTACTCAAGTTCATGTTTCTGTTCTTATTGTGAATGATTGATCAGTGCACATTATTATAAAGGAAAAAGATGTTTGTCTTCATAATCTTAAACTTGCTCCACTTCTGAAATGACATTCTTAGCTGACATCACCGTTTTTACTCAGATGCAAGTCGTGTTACCAAAGTAAATGGTTTCATGAATACTGTTTCCTTTCAATTAAAAACATGTAGATGCAAAACGGTGGTTTAAAAAAGGTAAAAAATAAGCTTAAGCGTTCAGCAACTAAAATACACAGTTTCCCTCGTACATCGCGTAAACTTTAAATCGTGATGTTTTCAATATACTTACATTTTCTTACATTTCACCTCTTGAATATCCTGTTGTTGCTCCGATTTATGTCACATTACGGAAGTAAAATGATTTTTGAATTGTTTCGTTTTGACTAAAAAATTTAGATGAACTGCAAAAAAAGTGGTTGAAAATGGTAAAAAATAAACTCAAGCAAGCAGCACTTAAAATATACACTTTCCCTTTTACATTCATGTAAATGTAAAATCTTGATTTATTTAAAGGTGACCTATTCAAAATTGAATTTACCTTGGTATAGTCAAATAACAAGAGTTCAGTGCATGGACATGACATAGAGTGAATCTCAAACTGGACTGTTTTCGCGTTCTCATTTAATTCACGTTTATGAAAAACACCCCTGAAAAACGGTCGGTTCTCCACACAATACCGACTGTGACGCAATAGTCAGGATCATTAATATGTACGCCTCCAAATATTTGCATAATGCCAGCCCTCAATGCCAGGCGGAACTGCGCAGCCGAAGCATGGCAGTTGCTCAGTGTGGATGTACACATGAACACAAAAGTATTTTTTAGTTCCTTCATCTGAGCCTCTGAAGAAACAATGGGTCAATTTTATTTTCTCTGGAAATTTCCAAACATTTCACCGACGACGGTTTCCTCAACTTGGGCCAATACAGAGCTGGCCTCGGATCGAGCTACCAAGCAACACTTTCTGATGTGTAATTGTTCAAGTTCAGACAGGTAATCTTTCTCTCAAAATCGTTCAATACTGTTTATGCATCAGTAAGTCAAGCCAGTGACTAAAATATCAGCTTCACATCGTTTCTTTTAGTAGGATGAAAATAATCGTATTTAAATTGTGAACAAATTATATACAGAAAGCGATCAAAGAACAATCTTTCCACACAGCGTGAGTTTATCTGGACACTTGCCAAACTCGTTATGAAATCAATGACGCACGTTACTGCACAACGAAGCTCTTACTGTATTTACATCATCGTGTTTGCATTGGTGAAAGCAGAGAGAGAGTGCAGAAACTGCTTTGCAATGATAAGATCTTCATTCTCGCGATCAACACTGTCATCTGCTCAATGCTCATCACGGCAACATTTTATGTGATGGGAATAGATCTAAATACTTTAAAAACATCTCACGATTCGTTAATCTCGATAGCTGTTATAGTAAAAACGTATAATAGCAGTAGTAAAAGTATTCGGGAGAGAGTTTCACATGTAATGCGTAGCTATTTCATATGCAAGCATGTCAGCCAATCACAGCAGTGGCCGCGGTTACACTGAATCAGAGCCATAGAGAGAAAGAGTTGCGACACGCTTTAATGTCGCCGCGACGGCTGTCACGTGGTTCATGTACGCCCCATTAGTTCCAAAACATACGCGGGCTGTCATGTTCTTCTATGGACAGACAGCAGCGATTGGATTATTAAACGGTAAATATAAAATAAAACACACACCCAAGTAATTTTAAGCTGTTATTGCATTTTGTTAATGTCAGTTTTGCATTTGGAGAGGCAGGGTGACAACTTAGATAAGTTTTAGGCTATTTTTTGGAGGGAAAAGCTTAGTGTTCGTGTTCGCATGGGTAGTAATAGCACTGGCTTTAGCGGCTCTAACTTAACTTTTCCATGTCATTCATCTGATGATGGACGTCTCATGATATTTATTTTAGCACAACTGGGCTGTATTAGGCTATTGATTCCCGTGATCTTGCTTATAAATTCCGATTCAGCCATTAGCCTATACCTTCGTGATCACGCAAAGAGGTCTGCGGTCCGTTCAGAACTCCAACCAACATAACATATAAATAATTACGCTGTGCATGTACAAATGAATGATTTAGGAGGGAAATAGACTGCCCCCATAACGTAGAAAGCAACGACTATATACAGCAATGTTCTGTAAATATTCAACCGAAAAATATTCTTCATAAAATTAAACCGGAGAGATAGTTAATGAGTGAATTAACTATGTTCCTAAATACATATAAGCACATGCATAACCCTCCCTAACCCATTTAAATAAATGAATTGTGTGTGTGTGTGTGTATATAATATTATATATAGGTTATATATATATATATATATATATATATATATACATATACATATAAAATATTATTAAAAATATTATATATTATATACATCAGGTTACCAGTTAGCTAACATTAGTGAAGTGTTGGTCACGTAAGCTATCGCTGCAATTAACCTATTATCTTCCAATAAACATTTACTAAAACTGGCTACATTAAATATAACTACAGACTAGATTTACGAAAGGTCGGCTAATGTGTGTGAAAGTAAAAAAAATACAGTAATTTCATTAATTTACCAGCGAACGTACTTCTGAAGCACTGAAAATGAATGGGGTTCAATGGAGAAACTATCAGTGTTTGGAACTATCGGCCGCTCCACGACACGCGTTACTTCCGCATTCTAAAGTTCCTATGGCGGTCTATGGGAGTGTCGCAACTCTTTCTCTCTATGGCTCTGCACTGAATCCCACAGCAGACACGCCCCTTTAAACAGAGTGTTCAAATCAGAGGCTGAAAGCAGGCTAGGAAAAATGCCATTTATTTCTAAATTATGATTATTTTTTATCTAAAAAACATACTAACATTATAAGGGTAACCCAGGAAACATTATAAAATAATAAAAAAAAAACATTCTAGGGCACCTTTAAATTAAGCCATTTGTGTAAATAATATATAAATGGTTATGTGGGCCTATATGAGTATATTAATAAGCCTTTAAACCGCGCTGTCAGGCTGAGGATGAAGAATATTTGCGTCTCTATAAGCTGTAGTTCACACACACTCACTCAAGTACATTTCCAGAATCCTAATGCTTGAATGACCTGAAAATGAAGATGTATTCTGGATTCTCTCTCTCTCTCTCTCTCTCTCTCTCTCTCTCTCTCTCTCTCTCTCTCTCTCTCTCTCTCTCTCTCTCTCTCTCTCTCTCTCTCTCTCTCTCTCTCTCTCTCTCTCTCTCTCTCTCTCTCTCTCTCTCTCTCTCTCTCTCTCGTGTTCTTCACTCATGCATGCAGATCAGAGGTAACCCGGGCTTGAGGTTAGAGCACATCGTTTTATTAGATTGCTCTGCAAGTGAAATGTGGGCTAATTGCAAAGGAACAAGACTAATCTCATCTTTCTCTAGTCTAGGCCTCAGCGGGAGGCCCGGTTTGATCTCACAGCGACAGTACCTGAACTCACTGACAATAGGAAGAGCCGTCGAGCGTCGCTGGAGACTCATATCTTATTGCCTTTAAACGCTCCGGCTCTATTTTTTTTGGTCCTTCATTGACAGGCTTCATTCAGTTCTTTGGTATGTTTTTATTAACATCTGGAACAAGCGGCCTTAAAGGAATAGTTCACTTAAAAATGAAAATTCATCATTTTATGGATCTATTTCTTCTGTTGAACACAAAAGAAGATGTTTTGAAGAATGTTGGTAACCAGACAGTTGATGGACCCCATTGACTTCCATTGTAGGAAATGAAAATACTGTGGAATTAAATGTTGTCCGTCAACTGTTTGGTTACTGACATTCTCCAGAATATATTCTTTTGTGTTCAGCAGAAGAAATAGATTCATACAGATTTGAATCAACTTGAGGATGAGTAAATGATGACAGAATTTTTTTTTTAAGTGAACTATTCTTCTAAGTCAAGTCAGATTTATTTCTGTAGCGCTTATAGTTTCAAAGCAGCTTATGAATGATGTAAACTTTATCAAATATGAGACAAATATTGTGTTTTAATTATAATTTTAGTTTAAGTTTTGGTAATTCTGTTGTGTTTTTGTGTTTTTTTTTATTAAGTTTTAGTTTAGTTAGTTTATGTAGTTTGAGTTCTTTTAGTACTTCAACTTAAACTAAATTAAATGAAATAAAATAAGCTATAAGCTTATATATTAATATATATTTTTTATTTCAAGTAATATATATCTATATGTATATGTGTGTGTGTGTGTGTGTATATTTATTAACAAAAATAACACACACACACACACACACACACATATATATATATATATATACTTTTAGTTTTAACTGATTAAAAACAGTCGTGCTGCTTAATATTTTTGTGGAAACTGAAGCATTTTTGTAACATTCCTTTAAAACATTATAAATGTCTTTACTGTCACTTTTAATCAATTCATTGCGTCCTTGCTGAATAAAGAAAATCATTTCTTTAAAGAAAACTTACTGATCTCAAACTTTTGAACAGTATACATAAATACAACATTAAAATTCTGCTGTAAAGCAGTTCTAAAAAGACAATAGTGTTATTCTTCAGCTGCAGCTTTACAGAAGACAATAGCATCGTTATTCAACTCATTTCAGCTCATTTTAGTTAAGTTTTGTTCTCATCCGCTAGTGTCAGACAGTCAGTAATATCAAATCAATAATATTACTAAATGTGAAGTGTCTTTTAAACCCCTTTCAGGTTTCACTTAGGTACATCACATTACTGAAGTAAAATTGATGGTGAAAGCGTTTTTTAGGAAAGCAGAATGACCAAATAGCAGTCATTAAATCAATAATGTACATCAGGAGGTCATCAGACTGTAAAGAGGCCATGTACAGGCTGTGATGTTCACTCAGAAGGCGTCTGTCGCTACTAGTGTGAATAGCATGTTAACGCTCATGTTTGCCACTGTTCTCCAGAGCCATCAGATGCTATATGAGGATTTCAGCAAAGCAGTCATGTGCAATGGCAGAAAAACAGAACATCATCTCTAGTGAATGAACAAACACACCTGTGAAGCTGCTGAGATGAAGCTTGACTGAAGAAAACGGCTGTTGTTCCCTACAGAAAGGTCACTTACAAAGAAGTATCATGTTTTCAGTCATGATGATCGTCTGTTATGAATTCCACGCTCAAAAGTTTAGGGTTGGTAAGATTTTTTTTTGTGTTAATAAAAAAAGTATTTTCTGCTCACCAAAGCTGCATTTATTTGAACAAAAATACAGTAAAATCAGTAAAAATGTTAAATATTATTGCAATTTACAAAAACTGTTTTCCATGTGAATTTGATGTAAAGTGTAATTTATTCCTGTGACCATCATTGCTCCAGTCTTCAGTGTCACATGATCCTTCAGAAATCATTCTAATATGATGATTTGCTGCTTAAGAAACATTTATGATTATTATCAATGTTGAAAAAAGTTGTGCTGAATCATATTTGTGTGGAAATCGTGATACATTTCATCATGATTCTTTAAATAGAAATTTCAGAAGAGCAGCATTTATTTGAAACATAATCATTTGTAACTTTACTGTCACTTTTGATAGATTTAATGAGGTCTTGCTGAATAAGTGTGTTAATTTCTTTAAAGCTATGTAGGTAACGTTTTGTTTTTTTCTTCAAAATTTAAATAATGAGTCAATACATCATCAATCCTTCTTCCAAAACTGGTTTTTGTCTTACCCTGATTCACCATGGTATGTCTATTAAAGTGTTTATATTTTAGACCTGTCGGGATGGTTTGAGCTGGAAATTGCGTGTATACGTGACGTCACTCGTCCGCGCGTGTCTCGTCATATCCGTAAACAGAGTAAAGTCGCGTGTCTGCCAGAGGTTATTGTCACAACCAGTGAAGAAAGGTTTACTTGGAGCCGCTAAATCGCCAATTTCTTGTGAACCACCCGTTTTAAACAAACGCTGAAGAGAGGAGTCTGCTGGAGAAAAGAGCGAGACAGAGCTCGTAATTAAACAAGAATCAAGAGTAGCTGGGCTTTCAGAGATGGAGAACTGAGGGATTTGAAATGTTGTAAAAGCGACGTTGAGATGATGGTGTTTTTATCACTCAACAGGAGAGTATGGTGTTTTATTGAACTGATAAACTGTCATGTATTTCTCTAACAGAGTTCACTGTAAAGCAGGATCTACATATTGTGAAGATCATATTCATCCGCAGTCACGCAGAGCCGAAGCACAACCACAACAATGTTCTTCCGCTAAATGCATGTGGTTTTGTTTTTTAACAGTTTTATGGCCAAAAGTGTACTTTAAAAAAATACTTAGCTCAAACTTTTGAACTGTTGTGTTATAAATATAGTTTGTGTATCATGGTATTAAAGCAGCGTTCCCATCTCATTCTCTTCTATAAGGATATTCATCCAGATGTGGAGTAGGACGTCCACCAGGAACTGGCTGAAAAGTGACTTGAAATAGAAAGTCATTTCAGAGGTGTAACACATTCATACATTTTAATGAAAAATTTAAGGTAAGTAGACTAATTTTCTTTATAATAACATGCACTGATGAGTCATTCAGGAATTCACAAATTTAGAAAGTCAATTTAATTGCATGTTTGATTTAAAAGCTATGAATTATGGACATGTTACACATTGTAATAACAATAAACTAGTGAGATTAGTCATTCAGACTCCAACATTTGTTGCTTTTCCTATGAATGCAGCTGGACTGCAGTTGTGCACCTGATGTGGTTTTTCTGTTCGGATGAGAATCATTAAATCTAAATGAGCACATGGACTCAGGTGTAGGTATTCTTCCGCCCGTCCTGTTTAGGACAAAAACATGGCACAGAGGAACAAAAAAACAGCCCTGTCTGAAAACACCTCTATTTTTTGTCATTCTGGGGTGTTTCAGTCTGTATGGCACCACAAGTGCATTTGTTTTTCTCTAAAGTAACCTCACGTTAAGGTCCTGTGAAGCCGATAGGAGCAAACATATGACATGGAAAAAGCAAAGTGAGATCAGGACACTTTCAGTTAAGATAATGCACATGCACTGTTCCACAAAAAGGATTTACAGATGGAAAAAAAAAAGCCACATAATAAAAATACAAACTTTTTAAAGTGTTTTTCTCAGTCGGACTCACTTTTGAAGTGTTTTTAGGTCAAGTAATTAGTATTAATTATGTCCAGCCTGGATTTGAGTACATTTAGCTATTTTAAAAAACTGCAGTTTGTTGTAGTGAGGATACGGAGTGAGGAAATGGCAGTCGAGTGCACAATGATTTCCCAAGGCTGTTCTGTTTCAGCTGCGTGGTCGTCTTCATACATAATGGATCACGCTAGAATCAGAGTCCCGGCGTTTTAAAAGGCTTTTCTGTGTCTCCTACATGATACTCATAAATGCAAGGTGTCATCAACATACTTTATTAGAGAAAAAAAATCCTGTTATCACAGAATAATGCTAGTTAAAGGGTTCACAACAACCACATTTGCACATGATGGCTATTTCTTGCTTTGTAGAGAAGTTTGGGAGCAGTACTATTTTTAAATGTTTTTAAAAGTCTCACCAAGGCTGCATTTATTAGATGAAAAACACAGTAAAAAATTGAAATATTATTACAATTTAAAATAGCGGTTTTCTATGTGAATATATTATAACATGTAATTTATTCCTGTGATCAAAGCTGAATTTTCAGCATCATTACTCCAGTCTTCAGTGTCACATGATCCTTCAGAAATCCCTCTAATATGATGATTTGATGCTCAAGAAACATTTCTGATTATTATTATCAATGTTGAAAACAGAAAACTGCTTCATATTTTTGTGGAAACAGTGATGCATTTTTACAGGGTTGAATAGAAAGTTCAGAAGAACAGCATTTATATGAATGCAATAAACTGATCAAAATTGACAGTAAAGTTACAAATTATTACGTATTTGTAAGTTTACTGTTGTCAATTTTGATCAGTTTAATGCATTCTTGCTGAATATAAGTATTATGTTCTGTTCAAAAAACTTACTGACCCCAAATTTGGAAAGGTATACACACTTAAAATCTAATACTTTATCTTATATTTAAGAACTTTAATTTTATAATAAATATTCAACTGTTGTTTGTATTCATTATTTGCAATGCATCTTGGGATGAGTACTGTAGTTTATTTACCCATAACAGTATATTAAGTACACTAGAGATGCACAATATATCGGCCACCATATCGGTATCAGCTGATATCGGTTCATTTTTAATGTTATCGGTATCGACCCGATCAGAAAATTTGGCCGATATATTAAAGCCGATAAATAATGTATTATTTCCTTCAGCTGAGACACTTCAGATGCCCACTGTTCAACATGATGATTATGAATTGCTTAAAAAATTATTGAAAATCAATTCAAAAAAGGAAAATATAGTTCAGTGCAACATGCGTCATATCGGCTACATTAATCATGAGGATATTATAATTGTGTGCTTGAGACATGGATTTTAAATGGTGAAACTTTTGCTTTTGTAATCAGGCTCTCATAAATCATATATAAATTTGGATTTAGATTTATCGGCCGATATATCGGTTATCGGCTTTCAAAATATAAAGAATTATCGGTTATCGGTATCGGCCAAAATGTTCATATCGGTGCATCCCTAAAGTACACTGATTGGTATCTTTGTCTTATAATTGGTTCAAGAACTTCTTCCAGAAATCAAGTCCATAAATTATTTTAGTTTATATTATATTATAAGGTTATGTTGTTTCAGCAACTTCTAGACTTATTTTTTTAGTTAGTGACCCAATTTTCAACTTTTGTGATTAAATTATTTATCATAATTAACATATTAGTGGTTACATTTCACACTGAGAAAGCTTTTTTGTGCATTGAATGTCTGCTCCCTCACGCCTGTAACACTCTTGGTTTCGCCACCCACAGTCAACACAATGCCAACTACACTGGAAATTGATATTCATCCCCTCACTCTTTGACTGAACATTTTATATCAAAGAGAAAGCAGACTTTGATGTGTTACTGTGGCTGGAGATCTAAGACTGGAAAGTGTCAAATGAGTCCAATTGTTCCGAGACGTTGTGAGCAGGACGGGTTGTGACGGCGCTGATGTTTGTCATCATCTGTCTTTCCCTGCTTAATGGTGGAGCTCCTCTGGTGACCAAAGCAAACACTTTGAGAGAGATCTGTGGTGAGCAGAACATCCACTCATACATGCGACGTGTAATGCAGTCTTCATTGAATTATTAGAAACTTCAAATTTGACAAAAGTCAGATTTACTGCCTGTATAAATATACGTTAGCTGTGCTTTCAGTCTACAATGGCCTCTACGGACTCTTTAAGTCAATATGAAGCACGTGCATTACTTGAATGCCCTTGTGAACAGAAGAGTGCTTAATCATGTGCTCTTCTAGTGCATTTCAGATCTTAAAGAGAGTCCTCTTTCATGAAAGTTTCTTAAGTCCACTTATTTTGTAATTTGTAACTTAAAGTGCATTTTAAATCCTGTTTTAATAATCTAGTCATGCTTTAAAGTACATTTATTTTAATGTGCCGACTAATGTACTAGACTCTAGAGCACATGTAATGTACCTGATGATCATTTTATAGTGTTTTATTCAGTATTACATTTACAACTAACATATTTTAAATGCATGAAATTGCAACTTCATACGTGTCATTTCTAGATTACCATAAATGTGTGTCAGTATATTCAGCTGTGAACTTGAACCATATTTCAAAGACAATAGAATTATGAAATTAACAAAGGTGTAGTTAATACCAACTTAAGTGGTGCAAAATAACTTAAGTTCAAATTACTGCATTTAATATAAATCTAAATCCATTTTAATTTAATTGCATCTTATTTTAATTTAACATGTTTAACATTTATTTAACATATTAACATTAATTTACCATGTAATAAAGTGCCTGTATTGATATTATAAAGACAAAGACTTTTTTTTAACTTTGAAATAATGTGCATTGATATTAAAGTAAATGGGGATTTTCATATCATGTTCACTTTGCCTAAAAATGTCTGAATGTCATTGCTTTAGATGGCAAAATATCAAAGCGAGAGCCATTTTATCATCTCATGCAGTGACATTCAGACATTAGATGCGGCTTAATGTCCAAATACTTAAAGTCTTCTCACAAACCCTGAAAAAAAAACTGATTTAGGACCTAAAATATTGCAAAACCATAAAAAGAAATGAAAATGTGATGAGGCCGTCATTAATGCAGAATGCGTTTATGAAGTTGTTTCACATCAGATCTGCTCGTAGCCCGAGGAGAAAAATCTAAATCATAAACCCCGCTTGAATCCAATGATCCAAAACTCATGGAAATGTCAGAATATTTCACCCTCTAGATACTGCTTTTCAACCAGAAAAAAAGTGAGGCCAAAAGAGCAACTTCAAAACATAAAAAATATCATTAACTAACCCGTTTTTATATTGACATGCGTTTGATATAAAAATGATTAATGTTCAAAAATGTTCATTAATATCACAAGGTTTGAAATGACATGAGGGTGATTAAATGATGATAATGCTCTTTGAGATCATGAGAAAGATATATTCAGTCTGGTATGTTGCAAGTTTATTCAATGTAATAAAAATCTATAATAAGAATGTGTGTGTGAACACAAGCGGGAGGTCCAGTCAGTGTGTGTGATGTTCTGCCATGTCTCTGTCTTCACATTACAGGCCTAATGCTCCTCTTCCTTAGATCTTTTTCTTTTAGATCATCACGATCCCACCCGTCCTGAAATGACCTGCTCGTCTTACAAAACTCTGTGCGTTTCTGCAAGAGAAGTTTAGGTATACCGCAGATTCCAAAACTAATTTGCTAAAATGGTTCCCTCGAGTTTTGCTTGAGTCTCAGTGAATCTCAGGTCTCCAGCTGACTTCCTTTGCTGCTGCTTTCATCTGTTTTCTTTGACTCTTTTCCCAGTGTTGGTGCTCCGGCTGTGAGCGATGACGCAACCTGTGATGTTGCAGAAATGCGTGAATGTAAATGTGATGGTTCACACTGGGGTCAGTCGGATGTGCGTCTGATCCAGGATTCCTGAGTGGCCTAAATCTGGTACGCAAAGATGCAAAATAGCCTAAATATAATGGGAGACTTTCAGCATGTAGCAAAATGACTGATCAAATGACTTTCTCTGTTAAATGGTCTATAGATGTATAATTCAGAAGCCCTTGTTAGTAGCGCCACCGGTGGCCGTTCAGTGAACTGCAGCAGCACTTATTGCTCGTGCTCACGTAACGTACAAGAGACTGAACGAGATTCAAAGCCCCGATAAACTCACAGCGAAGATCTTTTTCGTGCTTTGTTTAAAAGTAAGAAGAAGATGGAAATACCTTTGCAGTGATTTACTGTCAACGAACATCCAGACGCCGTCCACACTGCTGAGAGCGACGGTTAGATGAATATGTAAATATGTGCTGGTCTTTCCTCTCAATAACAAAATAAACAACAACTAATGACAGCGGTGAGAAAACAGCAGTTCAGAAAGCATCTGATCATAGTGATGTGTGGATGTTTGAACTGCATCATGTCGACAGATGAGGTCATTAAAATTACACTGTTATGATAGTTTGATTATAAAGTATATTTGAGACTATAGACTATATAGGTCTGACTGTGTGAGACTATAGACTATATAGGTCTGACTGAGACTATAGACTATATAGATCTGACTGTGTGAGACTATAGACTATATAGATCTGACTGTGAGACTATAGACTATATAGATCTGACTGTGAGACTATAGACTATATAGGTCTGACACTGTGAGACTATAGACTATATAGGTCTGACTGTTTGAGACTATAGACTATATAGATCTGACTGTGTGAGACTATAGACTATATAGATCTGACTGTGTGAGACTATAGACTATATAGGTCTGACTGTTTGAGACTAGACTATATAGATCTGACTGTGTGAGACTATAGACTATATAGATCTGACTGTGTGAGACTATAGACTATATAGATCTGACTGTGTGAGACTGTAGACTATATAGATCTGACTGTGAGACTATAGACTATATAGATCTGACTGTGTGAGACTATAGACTATATAGGTCTGACTGTGTGAGACTATAGACTATAAAGGTCTGACTGTGTGAGACTATAGACTATATAGATCTGACTGTGTGAGACTATAGACTATATAGGTCTGACTGAGACTATAGACTATATACACTCACCAGCCACTTTATTAGGTACACCTGTCCAACTGCTCGTTAACACTTAATTTCTAAGCAGCCAATCACATGGCGGCAACTCAGTGCATTTAGGCATGTAGACATGGTCAAGACAATCTCCTGCAGTTCAAACCGAGCATCAGTATGGGGAAGAAAGGTGATTTGAGTGACTTTGAACGTGGCATGATTGTTGGTGCCAGAAGGGCTGGTATGAGTATTTCAGAAACTGCTAATCTACTGGGATTTTCACGCACAACCATCTCTAGGGTTTACAGAGACTGGTCCGAAAAAGAAAAAACATCCAGTGAGCGGCAGTTCTGTGGGCGGAAATGCCTTGTTGATGCCAGAGGTCAGAGGAGAATGGCCAGACTGGTTCGAGCTGATAGAAGGGCAACAGTGACTGAAATAACCACTCGTTACAACCGAGGTATGCAGCAAAGCATTTGTGAAGCCACAACACGCACAACCTTGAGGCGGATGGGCTACAACAGCAGAAGACTCCACCGGGTACCACTCATCTCCACTACAAATAGGAAAAAGAGGCTACAATTTGCAAGAGCTCACCAAAATTGAACAGTTGAAGACTGGAAAAATGTTGCCTGGTCTGATGAGTCTCGATTTCTGTTGAGACATTCAGATGTTAGAGTCAGAATTTGGCGTAAACAGAATGAGAACATGGAACCATCATGCCTTGTTACCACTGTGCAGGCTGGTGGTGGTGGTGTAATGGTGTGGGGGATGTTTTCCTGGCACACTTTAGGCCCCTTAGTGCCAATTGGGCATCGTTTAAATGCCACGGCCTACCTGAGCATTGTTTCTGACCATGTCCATCCCTTTATGGCCACCATGTACCCATCCTCTGATGGCTACTTCCACCATGTCACAAAGCTCTAATCATTTCAAATTGGTTTCTTGAACATGACAATGAGTTTACTGTACTAAAATGGCCTCCACAGTCACCAGATCTCAACCCAATAGAGCATCTTTGGGATGTGGTGGAACGGGAGATTCGCATCATGGATGTGCAGCCGACAAATCTGCGGCAACTGTGTGATGCCATCATGTCAATATGGACCAAACTCCCTGAGGAATGCTTCCAGCACCTTGTTGAATCTATGCCACGAAGAATTGAGGCAGTTCTGAAGGCAAAAGGGGGTCCAACCCGTTACTAGCATGGGGTACCTAATAAAGTGGCCGGTGAGTGTAGATCTGACTGTGTGAGACTATAGATCTGACTGTGTGAGACTATAGACTATATAGATCTGACTGTGTGAGACTATAGACTATATATGTCTCACTGTGAGAGACTATAGACTATATAGGTCTGACTGTGTGAGACTATAGACTATATAGGTCTGACTGTGTGAGACTATAGACTATATCGATCTGACTGTGTGAGACTATAGACTATATAGGTCTGACTGTGTGAGACTATAGACTATATAGTAGGGGTGTGACGAGACGCTTATCTCACGAGACAAGACGAGACACGAGATTGGGTTCACGAGAACGAGACGAGACGAGATTTTTGCACAATTTTTCAGAAATCCTCAATGACAAAATTTATGACTGGAAAAATAGTATGCAGGTGCATTTTTCAATGTTTTAACTAATAATCTTCTAATGCATGTCATTTCAGGTCTACTTTATGAGTATGAATTATCAAATGCATTGAAATAAAACAATATTCAAGCACTGTAAAAGGTTTTTATTGACTGGCTTTTCTTCTGTATGATTTCACATGAGTCTCTTCAGACCTTACTGTACATGTAAGAGCTTTCAGAACTTCTGATTGAGGCTGTGTGGGACCTCCTAACTGAACTCCTTTACATACATTTAACAGAGAAATAAAAACAGTATAAATAACAAAAATAAATAACAGTTTTCTCTTAGTCTTATTAAGTGCAAACAATAAGTGCAACCATAATCAAAGTTAGCACACAGACTCTTTATAATTGTTGTGAAATTGCTGTTTTATTTTGCACCGGCAGTTATAGGGTTAATGCAGTGAGTTCGGAAAAGGCCGGGTAGAGAGAAACGAGGCTGGTGCGTTTGTCTCTACAGCGTTCCGATTATAAGTTCAGAAACGGAGCCTCCCTTGTCTGTTGTCCTTTATACGTTACAGTGCTCTCTCAATATACGCAGTGCAAACAGAGACCATAGCCGCAAATAAACAGTCCAGAGATGGGTATTGGGAGACGGACTATTGTATGTATGCAGCCTAATTTGTGCGCAATGCACATCAGGGAGCTTGTGTTTTACTTTCACTTACAAATTCGTGACCGCGCGTATAGGGAGCAGTGGTGCTGAGCGCGCATATTCTAGAAGATAAGACATTTATCAGACGTTTAGTCTGTTGCGCAACGAATCCTCCGCTCCGCCATCATCACGCGATCAGTGAACTGGGATTCGTGCTGCACTGATTGCAACAGCAATTCGTGCTGGAAGAGCAGAGCAGACTTTCACATTAGTTTATAATGGTTTTTATTTTTTTTATAAAAACAACAAAACGATAGTTTAGGCGAATGTGAGTGTAGCAGTGAAATATTCATGGCGATATCGTGAGACAGCTTTTTCACTCGACGAGAAATCTCGTCATATTTAGTCTCGCGAGATCTCGTGGCACGAGATCTCGTCACACCCCTACTATATAGATCTGACTGTGAGACTATAGACTATATAGATCTGACTGTGTGAGACTATAGACTATAAAGGTCTTACTGTGTGAGACCTTAGACTATATAGGTCTGACTGTGTGAGACTATAGACTATATAGATCTGACTGTGAGACTATAGACTATATAGATCTGACTGTGTGAGACTATAGACTATATAGATCTGACTGTGTAAGACTAGAGACTATATAGACCTGACTGTGTGAGACTATAGACTATATAGACCTGACTGTGTGAGACTATAGACTATATAGATCTGACTGTGTGAGACTATAGACTATATAGATCTGACTGAGACTATAGACTATATAGATCTGACTGTGTGAGACTATAGACTATATAGGTCTGACTGTGTGAGACTATAGACTATATAGATCTGACTGTGTGAGACTATAGACTATATAGATCTGACTGTGTGAGACTATAGACTATATAGATCTGACTGTGTGAGACTATAGACTATATAGATCTGACTGAGACTATAGACTATATAGATCTGACTGTGTGAGACTATAGACTATATAGGTCTGACTGTGTGAGACTATAGACTATATAGATCTGACTGTGTGAGACTATAGACTATATAGATCTGACTGTGTGAGACTATAGACTATATAGATCTGACTGTGAGACTATAAACTATATAGATCTGACTGTGTGAGACTATAGACTATATAGGTCTGACTGTGTGAGACTATAGACTATATAGATCTGACTGTGTGAGACTATAGACTATATAGATCTGACTGTGTGAGACTATAGACTATATAGATCTGACTGTGTGAGACTATAGACTATATAGATCTGACTGTGTGAGACTATAGACTATATAGTGCCAGCAGCCATATCACCCTGTAGCCCAAGACTGGTTGCCCACTGAAGCTAAGCGGGGCTGAGCCTGGTTAGTACCTGGATGGGAGACCTCCTGAGAAAACCAGGTTGCTGCTGGAAGAGGTGTTAGTGAGGCCAGCAGGGGGTGCTCACCCTGTGGTCTGTGTGGGTCCTAACGCCCCAGTATAGTGACGGGGACACTGTACTGTCAAAGAGCACCGTCCTTCGGATGAGACGTTAAACCGAGGTCCTGACTCTCTGTGGTCATTAAAAATCCCAGGATGTCTTTCGAAAGAGTAGGGGTGTAACCCCGGCATCCTGGCCAAATTTGCCCAGTGGCCTCTGTCCATCATGGCCTCCTAATAATCCCCATATATATATATACACTGATTGGCTTCATCACTCTGTCTCCTCTCCACCAGTAAGCTGGTGTGCGGTGGGCGTTCTGGCGCAATATGGCTGCCGTCGCATCATCCAAGTGGATGCTGCACATTGGTGGTGGTTGAGGAGATCCCCCCTTCTATGTGAAGCGCTTTGAGTGCCTAGAAAAGCGCTATATAAATGTAATGAATTATTATTATTATTATTATAGATCTGACTGTGAGACTATAAACTATATAGATCTGACTGTGTGAGACTATAGACTATATAGGTCTGACTGTGTGAGACTATAGACTATATAGATCTGACTGTGTGAGACTATAGACTATATAGATCTGACTGTGTGAGACTATAGACTATATAGGTCTGACTGTGTGAGACTATAGACTATATAGATCTGACTGTGAGACTATAGACTATATAGGTCTGACTGTGTGAGACTATAGACTATATAGATCTGACTGTGTGAGACTATAGACTATATAGGTCTGACTGTTTGAGACTATAGACTATATAGATCTGACTGTGTGAGACTATAGTTTAAACTCTTTTCTTTGCATGACGCATTGACATTACAGTACAGAACGGCTCTTTCAGCATTATCCTGAACATTGTATAACCATTTCATGTGTCATTGAACGGAGAAGAGTAAACGTCACATCGTTTTAATTTTCCCGGCGAAACTATGTCCTTCACATAAAAATCAGTCGACAGGCTTTCATAGGAAGTCGGGGAAGGTCTCATTTTTTAAGTTTCATTACAATCTGTTCACACATTGGTAATAAAAAAGCTACTAATGCATGCAAATTCTTACATATAGCTTCTTTAATCAACCGTGTCACACACCCCCTAAAAATAAAGTTTCCAAAAGTGGGTTTTCGCTGTGATACCATAGAATAACCATTTTTGGTTCCCCAAAGAACCTTTTGAAGTTTAAAAACATTTTTAAAATCTAAAGAACCTTTTTCCACTATAAAGAACCTTACGGTTCCATTGATGTCGAAAAAGTGCAGATGCTACATAAAGTTGAACCCATTTTGAGGTCTGAAAATGTACAGTTTGTGTCTCCTAATACCAGTTTATGTTAACTGATAACGAGGTGTCTGTTGTGTAGTTAACCACAGCAAATGAAGCGACAGGCACTTTCATACAGTACACTCTGAATTAGCATAACATATCAGCAGTGTGTTTACCCCGAGCACTCCTGAAGGGAAGGAAACAATGTCTTCTTCAAAGCAGTCACACATTAAAGACATCTAGTTAGAAACCTCCGCTTCATAACACTGGCAACACGTTCTGTTCTGTTTGTGTGAGTCGGTTTAGCAGGGAGGATATAAAATGAAGATTCACATAAGCACAATGCGTAGAATGAAGCCGAATGGAGATGTGTGATGCTGTACGTTGTGGCACCGAAGATAAGACCACCGTCTGCTAAACTGCAGGAGAAATTGATTTTCATAGACGGGCGTGTTTTGAAAAGTGTGTGCGGATTAAAGTGCAGAATTTTCATTGGCAATTTTCAAAACAGTAAAAATACTGAAAAAAAAAAAAACTAAAATAACTGAATCATATGCATGTACACATGTTTTTTTTTTTTTCTCCATATTGTTTGAGATGCAAAAGAGTTTACTAACATTATAAATGGACCTCGTGGGGAAAATGAAACGTGACTTCTTTCATTTCCGTGAGATTGCCTGTGTTTCGCTCTCGGCCATCAGATGCATTTATTTGTGATAAACTGCCCATTTCTTAGAGCTGCAATTTTAAACGGAGACCTTTAGGAAACACACAGTCCACATTCGTTCTGAGCAAATACATGAATGTTGTGTTTACCTAAATCAATTTGCAAGCATGCATACTAGTTCGGCAAATGTGAATTAAAGCAGATGTGAGCAAAGATTCATCATGTGAGGTTTGGCTCTCTTTCAGTTTGTGAGATTATTGAATTAGTCTCACAGGATGTTAGAATGACAAAATCAGCGAAACAATAAAATAACATAATTACATCATTTGTTTTGACTAATTATGCCTATTTAACAATTAACAGCTGTCAAAACAGATTTTAATTTTACTGTACATCAACACATTATTTTCAGATTTATAATTAGTCCAAATTAATCAACTATATATATATATATATATATATACAGTATATAGGGGTGAATTCAGTTTGAGTGGGACACTTTTTACCGTTGAGATAACCCCTATATATACAGAAATATACTCGAAAAATTATATATATATATATATATACTCGAAAAATTTTAATATCGTGCAAAAGTACCTTTATTTCAGTAATTCAACTTAAAGGTGAAACTAATATATTATATAGACTCATTACACGCAAAGTGAGATATTTCAAGCCTTTATTTGTTATAATTGTGATGATTATGGATTACAGCTATGAAAACCTTTTCACATTATTCTAATTTTGAATTTGGGGTTTTCACAAGCTGTAATCCATAATCATCACAATTATAACAAATAAAGGCTTGAAATATCTCACTTTGCGTGTAATGAGTCTATATAATATATTAGTTTCACCTTTAAGTTGAATTACTGAAATAAATGAACGATATTTAAATTTTTCGAGTTTCACCTGTATGTATAAAATATAAAATACCATTTAACATCCTGTTTGCAAATTCGTGAGCTGAATAGGAGTTTAGCAGTAATTGTTCATGCACGCATGTATAAAGGCAGCGCATGGCAGAACATCAACCTTTTGTTTTTCTGAAAGCAGAGCTGTGTCTGACAGCAAAGCTGGTGTTGTCAGGTGTCAGACTGAACATGTTCTCTGTTCTGCGCATCTAACTGAACTTTTGCCTCTGTTCCTTTAATCCCAGCATGCACCGGGGCGTTGGAAGGCAGCACAGGTTGCCAGTATTTCCAGGTTAGTAATGATCCTCAGAAACCAGCGAGGACTTGATTTGCCCGAACACTGTCACGGCAGTCGCAAACACACACAGACCGGACACAATTATTCATTCCTAAACCACATTTCTGTCATCGTTTATTCACCTTCATGTCGGTCCAAACCTGTGTGACTTTCTCTCTTCTATGCAACACAAAATATGATGTTTTAAAGAATCTTTTACACATCCACATTTTCTTGACTTTAGTGAAACTACTTTTATAATTAAATGGTCCTCCAGTGTTATTTTATTATCATTGTGATACTATTATAGTTGTTATTGATATTTTGAATTAGTGTTTGTTGTTATATTTTCACTTTAATTTGAAAGTTTTAGTAATTTTGTAGATTTTTAGTAATAAAATCTATCCTGTTGATCATTTTTGATTATTAATAAACTCCATATGGGGAACAAATACCATAACCATCTTTAACCATAACCCCACGAGGTTTCCCTTCACAAAATATTAATGCCATTTGATCATTTTGTCATGATAAGCGTTTATTTTTCATCTTTTATTTTCATCTACACGCATACTTTATTTTCTTCTCTAGTTTCAAAGAGAGACCTGTTCAAAAACTCATCAAACTGCAAATAAATCAACTTATTTCAGTATGAATCACACAATAATAATGTCACTTACATTTGTGGTCGCAAAAGGTTTTGCTTCACATTTAATCCTGGAAAAGTGACACATTTTCTCCATTTTATTCATCCATAAGCCTGTTTATTTTGCTATAGAACAAGCATGATTAGTTAGTTGTCAGGTTTGGGTCACGACCTACCAGTTGAGAACCACTGACTTCCATAATAATCCCATCCTAGATTACTAGTTTGCCAAGACAATATCTCGCCTTGCACTTAACGAAAGACCTCCTGCTCTTTAATTAAAGGTAATGATATTGTGTGTGACTCTAATGGAGTATGATGGATATGATGCCCTGGCGTTTGATGAACTGTGTGCCATATATCATTTCTAATAATTGCACCGATGCCGAGAGGATGTCGCACGCTGTCAAAATTGCTCGAGGTCACTTCTCTTGATGATAAACAAAACAGGACACATTTTCCATAGATAATATGTGAGATTTGACTTTTTTTTTTTTTCATTTTCACATCAGGGAGTCCAAAAATGAGACTTCACAACATTAGATGCGTGCGGTTTCTTTCTCCTCCCTCCATGCAATGAAATCCTTGATCAAATTGGTGGTCTAACACAAACAGACCCCTGCTGACGGTAAAATAACAGTACTGGAACAAGCCGAGGTCCGTCCCGCCGCTGCTGGATATCACGGGGAACGTCTCAACCTGCTGCCAGCCGAAACAGGCCTGATATATAATAGACAACAGTACAGCTGGAGGAGACGAATAATTCAGTGACCCAAGAAAATGTGGAGGGGAAAAAACAGTAATACGTTTCTGTGCTGAATTTCACCGTCCTTACCCTCGGGGGGAACGTCGCAAACTGCATGTAGAGCTACTCCAGAATTAGAGAGGGGGAAAATATGTCCTATAATCAAGCAAATGAAAGAGGAGACATCATTTAGACCATATTCAAGTAGCGAAACTACTTGTTTATCCTCTGTGCCGTGAGACATCATGGCTGAAAACAGATCAATTTTTGGCAAATTGAAGTAATACTGTTTTAGATCATATCGCTGGATACCTGCACCTTGGATTCACTGCAATCACCTCCACAAAAAGCATCACATGCTTGTAGATTATAATGTTTACTTGAGCCCATGTGGAAAGATTGCCGGACTATGATTGTTTCAACTGAAAAGTAATGTGAACGGTTGGTAAAAAAGCAGGAAAGCCTGAACACAATGTCCTTTGAGGAAAAATCTTTATTCAGAGGCCATACAAATAGTGCTCAGTGCAAAGACAAAAGGTTTAGGATATCACATAATCATAATCATCATCAGTGTCTGTAGATTACTCACAGTGCTGGTAGGGTAGCCATTACTGAATACAGATTACATGTAATCTATTACATTACACATTTTAGGTTACTTTAGCCTCAACTAGTTTATCACATAGATTTGAATATGACAATCGTGTACTGTAGTGATTTAACAATACAAAGAGAAAAACTAAATCTTGAAATGAAGTGCATTAAACATATCACATCAGGGTTTCTAAAACTGGGGTTTGTGAAGGAACTGCAGGAGGTTTGGAAGTTGATGAAAAGCTAAGTAATTAAACCATAAAAAGTACATTTTTAAAATAAAAACAATTAAGTAAAACACACAAAAAATAATATTGTATTAGTTATGCTGTGTGGCCTTCCACAAAACTGGAAGACTTTCTGAATATGCATAAAACTTTCTAAAACAGCTAATTTGAATATCGTGCAAAAGTTCATTTATTTCAGTAATTCAACTTAAAAGGAGAAACTAATATATTATATAGACTCATTACATGCAAAGTGAGATATTTCAAGCCTTTATTTGTTATAATTTTGATGATTATGGATTACAGATATGATCATATCTATATGATAGATATGATAATATATGTGTCCTTTTCACAATATTCTAATTTTGAATTTGGGGGTTTCTGTAAGCCATAATCATCAAAATTATAACAAATAAAGGCTTGAAATATCTCACTTTGCATGTAATGAGTCTATATGATATATTAGTTTCACCTTTTAAGTTGAATTACTGAAATAAATGAACTTTTGCACCATATTCTAATTTTTCGAGTTTCACCTGTAGGTAAAGGACAATTTAAAAGAAAAGGAATCATGTTATCAATTACAATGTAACTGCAATCTGATTATGAGTATTTTAAAATGCAATACAATCTTACATAGGCCTATGTCATTTTTAGAAATCTGATTACGTAATCCAGATTACATATAATCAGTTACATCTGAGCATATCTGCCAAATGCATAGATATAATGTCCAAAGATCAAACACTCCTACGGTATGTGTGGTTTATGTAAAGCACGACGGAGAAGAGGAATAACAGTATTTAATATTAAAACTGAGGAGACACTCACTTAAACACAACATAACACTAACGAGAACGGACGGAGACTGAGGGAGAACACAGGGTATAAATGCATGGCAAACAAAGCGAGCTGATGAGTAAAAGACAAGGAACAGGTGAATGAAACGACTAATCAAACAGACTGGGGAAAACTAGGTCACAGGACTAAACCAAAATGAAATATAATGAAGGGGGGAACACAGAACATACATGTTACACACTCCACCTTTAAGATACATCACTTTAATTTGATATTTTTTAAATGTCTCATTTTATTTATTTGTCAAGTTTAGGGTTTCATGAAATCATGAAAATGTCAAATTATTAAAATTGAATTATTTTGTTTCTTTATGTGCATGTCACGTGACCATTAAAGGTGAACTAAGTAACTTTTTTACCTTAACCGAACAGCTTTGAAGTCATTGTAATGTTTATATTACTGATTTCGTGTTGAATGGTGGTCGTCTCGCACCCCCCTGGTGCCTGTGAGCCGCAAAACCACCCTTGCAACTTTGGGCCGCCGGCCTCAGTGTTAGGAAGTGTCGTCAAAGCCCGTCTACGGAAAGCCTTGGCACTTCCTATTAGCCCCGTTGTATCATCTTGGTTGCAGTTACATTAGAATTCCACTGGAGGTGATTGCGGGCGAGTGCAGAATGAATGGGAGTCTATGGAGCTAAACGGCTAAATGTATCTCTTTCTCCTGCTTGTTGTTGAATCTACATAGATTTTATTGTTGATTCCACAAGTTCAATATAGATTATAGACCAAAAGTCGAATAAATGAGTACTTATGTCCTTTCGATTTCTTACAGGTTAGGCCGTTGTTGGCCGGAACACGCTAGCATTCTGCTATTATGGGACGTCATCACATTTTTTGAACGGATTTTTAGAACAGATAAGTGAACTTAAAAATGCAGTTTTCAGCTGAGTGTATTATCTTAGTCCCCCCTTTTGAATGCAACTTTCAGATTACTTGACAAAAAATTACATCCTGAGAAAAGTGGATTTCTGGGGGTGAAACCCCATAGACTCCCATTCATTCTGCACTCGCCCGCGAGCGCCCCCGCATGGACAGAGACTTGTTACTGCAGCCAGTTCAGAACCCGGAAGTAACCAGAGAGTGCCAATTCTCTCCTATTAGACATTCTCTGGTATTGTGTGATATCAGGTCTCGCGAGGTAACTAATTGCTTTACGGCAAAAAAACAGATCTGATAAAATTCTGATAAAATGAGCATCAAACAGAAATAACCCGGCGCCGTATACATGTGGTGTTGGCCGCGCGCAGCTCTTAAAGGGGCCATACCTTATTTCCACTCGTTACAGCGTCCATCCTACTGAACAGGTACCGGTGTACAGGGGGAGGGGATCCGGCCGTGAGTGCGAGCCATCTCTGCGTGAGTGCTATTCACGACAGTGCAAGTGCTCCACAGCGACTCTAGGGGTCGCTGTTTGACAAAAACGGAATTCCTACTTAGTGCTGCTTTAAGCTATGAACTATGACCATGTGACCGTGTTGATAATTTGCTGCAATATTAATCTGTCAAGTAAATATCTTTGGTCAAATGTGTTCGGCGTTTGGGTGCAATTTGACCTCAGGTGAATGAACAACATGTTCTGATGGTTCAGCTTCTCCTTTTACCATCCATTTGCTGAAAAAGAAAACTGACTTTTTTTGTCAGAGTTTCAAGCCCTGTTTTGCGTGGAAAGTGCCAGCTGTCGTCGACAGGATTTGCATTCCTTTAAAAAGTAGTTTTCTTCTGAGTGCTTTTCACTTGTGCTGTTCTTAAGGTGAAATTGCTTTCCTGGCACGTCCTGCCCACCATCTTGAACCTCCCACAATAGCTAATGTTTTCTTCCCTGGGCAATTACTTCACTCACACCCACTCATATTAATATTTGCATGGTTTTGATGCTAAAAAGTTTAGGTCTTGATTAGAAAGTGCACGAATCAGAATCTGCATCTAATTGCATTTTGAATTTAACACTACAAAAAAAGTGTCTTGTTTTCCAGTACATTCTTCAATCAAGATACATTTAGTAAAATGTAGTATTCTAGTCTTGTTTTCTGAAATAATTTTCAAAATGGAAGTGTTTATGCTTAAAACAAAAACATTTGCCAGTGGAGTCAGAAAAAATCATCTTGTTTCCCCCTTGAACTTTATTTTTCTAACTCATTTCAAGCATAAACTGGCTTAAATTAGATTAGACTTAAAACAAGACTTAATATCTTATGCCATTTTGCTTCTCAAGTAAATGATTTAAGAATGTTTATATATTTGTAATGGAAAAGAAAACAATTTTTTGTAGTGCACAACTTTCCCATATTGATTAATATTCAGCATATATTTGTCCAAGCATGCACACTGTTTATATAGGCTATTGGTTTGGGGGGGGGGGGGGGGGGGGGGTTTCTCCATATTTTTAGGTGGATTGTTTTCTTTAAAGATAGGAAAAAAAAAAAGTTGCCAGCAAATTGCTGAAGACACAATCGCTTGAAAATGTTATTTGGTAGTGCATGTAGAGATTGCGGTCTAATTAGTTGAGCGCGAGGGGGAATGTGAAGGGAGTAATTAGACTTTGATGCTAAATTGTTGATGCAGCTTTCCCTGAAAATGTGAAGTTTGTTCCCCAGAGAGCATCTCAACCTGACACGCGTGCATATCAACCGCAGCACGTGCATGTAAAGGTGTCTTCCTCCTCCTCCTCCTCCTCCTCAGGTATAAGTGTTTTGTCATGTTAAATTCTCCTCGTCGCATCAGAACAAGGGTGTTCGGGGTTTTATTCTCCTTCCCTTGACCTCCTTCTGTTTCTCTGGCCCTGTTGCGGTTGAGAAGCGCTTCTGCCAAGGTGCTGCTCATGTGAAATGAATGTTTATCAGTGAGTCTATTTAAGCGCTGGTGACCGGCGGTTTCTACAGGAGATGCTCTGTTGGATGTGAGCTTGGCCCGATGCCCGGACACTCTTCACCATCCTCACTGCATCGCCCTGGATGTGTGAGATCGCATTAGGAGAGAGAAAACAAGACACTAAAAGCCCATCATGCAGCGCACGCAGCGGCCATCGAGGGCTGATAAAGAAATGCTGCTCGCTCGGGGCACCTGGAAATGGCCAGTAAAGTCTGACAGGTCAGACATCATGTGAAGGCCTATTATTAAATGATTGCGTCATGAAAAACAGTAAATTGCTTTGTTGCAGAGGGCGGGTTGTTATGCTTTAGGTTCCTTGTAGCTCTTAAAGTCTGCTGGGCCATTAGAAAGAGAATTTTTCAAAGGAAAACTGGCTGTGCTTTTTGTCTTTTTTTTGGAGCTCGACCCATTTCTCATTATGAAGTAAAAAAAAAAAAAAAAAACAGCGTAAAGTCCCGTTCGCACCAAGAACGATAGCCTATATAATCTTCCAGACCAATGCATAACCTTTTATTATACGCACGCGCTGCACTGTGGTCTGTCGGTTTAAATGCGCGTGCTCTTTAAAGCAGGATGGATTCTGATATGCTGTCAATGTTTTTATCATTCATCAGCTGGAATTTTTTTTTTCTAAAAGTGATTCCATGGTATTGTTCCCCTGTATCATTATCGTTATAGTTGTGGTTCATGTGGATTCTGATTTATCTTTTTACATTTTGAGCGATTTTTCTAACTAAATCTCTAGATCCTTCAAAAATTCTGTATTAATGAACCAAGGACGATAATAATAAAGATACAGTTATAAAAATCGTTCTAAATGTCACAGAATAGCAGCGTCCACACCACAACTACAACAATATAAGGAACAATATTGTTGAAATCACGATTATAACGGGTTTTTTTCAGCTGGTGAACGATAAAAACATAGACAGCCAATCAGAATCCATCCTGCTTTAAGAGCTTGTGCGTTTAAAGCAGTTCATAAAGTTATGAACCCATAATTTACTCACCCTCAAGCCAGGTGTATATGACTTTCTTCTTTCAGACGAACTCAATAAGAGTTATATTAAAAAATATCCTGGCTCTTCCAAGCTTTATAATGGCAATGTCAGAGTTTTTGAAACTTTAAAAAGTGCACCAATCATCATAAAAGTAATTCATACGATGCATACGGTTAATAAAGGCCTTCTGAAGCAAAGCCATGCATTTTTGTAAGAAACATATCCATATTTATAACTTTATAAACTATAATCACTGGCTTCCGGTAACTAGTTCCAGCAGAAGAGTGACCTCTGACCCGACGCATGACGTATGATGTAGCTCCTCTTCTCTTATATCAAAATCCTCCGACTAGTTACCAGAAGCCAGTGATTACAGTTTGTAAAGATATAAATATGGATATTTTTCTTACAAAAACCCATCGCTTCATTTCAGAAGGCCTTCATTAACTTTCTGGAGTCGTATGAATTACTTTTATTATGATTGATGCACTTTTGGGGGGCTTCACAAACTCAGTTACCATTCACTCCAATTATAAAGCTTGAAAGTGCCAGGGCATTTTTTAATGTAACTCCGATTGAGTTCGGCTGAAAGAAGAAAGTCACATACACATAGGATGGCTTTAGGGCGAGTAAATTATAGGATTATTTTAATCTTGGGGTGAACTATCCCTTTAAAGTTGTAATCATCAGTTCCGAGTGAACTCTTGCCCTACAGACCAGGAGTGTGTTTCCCAAAAGCATTGCATAGCCAATGGTTACAAGTTCCTCTGAATTGTGTTGGTAAAGACGGAACTTGCGACTATAGTTGGCTTTAAGGAAACTCACCCCAGGCCAATAAAAAGAGCAAAGCATTTTGTCCATAAGAGTTATTAACAAGGAGTCACAAATTAATGCTGCTCAAATTAATCTCACGTTAGAAGAGCTTAAAGATGCTTTAATAATGTGAGCACTAAAGCTAATAATGGGAGCACTAAAGCTGTCTTGCTGATTGTCTTTTGATTGGAACTGCAGTGTTTAATTACTCATTTCTAGTTAGCGGCTGACTTTAACTGTACAGTGCAAACAATAATTAGGTCAATGGCACATTATTTTGGCCAGTGAACACCGGAATTGAAAGGGAAGTCTCTTAAACATGTCCTCTGGCAGTGTGGCCATTGTTCTCCTTGAATTTCACAGATGCATGCAAGAAATCAATAGTAGCCTATTATGAAGAGGAATAAGAGGAACGTTATTGGCTTTTGGAAGAGAGTAAATGTTAACACTAATAACTACACAAAGATGAATGCATATGCATGTTACATGACTACAGTTTTGCATTTTTCATTATACGTTCACTAATTTCTTTTGAATTTTTTTAATAGAAATTATATAAATAATGACCGAAATGCCCTGAGGATGATCTTTTGTCCGAAAGCTTGGTGATTAAATTTGCTTAAAGGATTTAAGTGTGCGGACAGTTTATTTATTTTTTTAGATCTTTAGTCTTGTTTGTCTGGCACCTTGATGATCGTGAGTGCGGTGCAACTCCTTCAAAAAATAAAATAAAAATAATAATAGAAATTATATAAAATATTAAAAATGTTATTCAACTGTTATTAAAATCATGGAAGCCCAGTTTGTATTTACAAAGTAATACAATAAGGGTTTACATGTTTATTATAAATTGTATTTGCATTATAAAATTAAATGCAAGTAGGTTATTTATAGCTTATGTAAAAGTGAAAAGACAGCTCTGTGAGAGCTATTTGCGTTTATGATATTACATAAATAAATAGTTTTTAATATTTTGGTTATATTAAAATATAGGCCTATTCTGGCATGTAGTCTATGTGCTCTGAAATAACCATATTTCAACCAAGAAACCAAAGCACAAAAGTAAAGCAAAAATCTAGTTTTCCGAACTGTTTGTCACTAAATCAACACTGGCTAGGCTTAGTCAAAAAATAGCATAAATATCATTTGACATGAAATACGATCTCAGTTCTGACGCAAACGTTGTCTTTTGAGTGAGTTATTTCGAATCGATTCATCGAGATTGACAGATTAGCGGAAATTAATCAAATTTACCAAGTCAAACGCCATTTTGCTACTCAAGTTTGAAACAAAGATGCAGTTGAATCACCATGACAGGGAAGGATTGCATGGAAGAAACTAGTCCAGTGACGTGGTGTTTGGTAAACTTAGCCAAAAAAAAAAAAAAAAAAGAGTATTGCAATTATCATCACGATATTTAGCATGTTGCTTTATGCATCGTATAAAAATTCCGTGAGTATATCTCCCACCAGTCCTAGTTGAGTGTTTCGAGTCCAGTCACGGATGGGTTAAACGAGCTCGCGCTGAAGGCGCATCATATCTGAGACAGCAGGAGCAACGCTCGCGCTCCACACTTGCGCTCCGATCCTCCAGCGTTACGCGTCTCTTTCCAACTCACTCACAGGAATAACCCACAGCACTTCAGCTCTGCGTGGATGCCTCTTTAAACCCCGAGCGTCTCCACACACACACACTGATTTAAATCTGCACAGAGCTGCTGATCTCCGGCAGGTCCAGTTGGATGCTGGACCCCGGAGCCGCGTCCGCGCGATGCCCGGCCATCACTGGATATAAATGACAGATCCAAGTGTGTGTGACTTCAGTGCGCCGAACCAGAGGCTGCATGGGAGATGAACGCAGCCGCCAAACATCAGCCTGATCTGCTCGAGAGACCCGCCAGCCTCCTGGTACCAACATGGGTAAGAAACCCAGCTCCAACTGAACTAATGTGCGGACAGATCGGAACAGGCTCCTGGGAGCCATTACACAGATCGCGTAGTTTTGGGCTAGTACGCATGCAAGGGGAAATGTGGGAGTATAAACGCAGCTTTTCGGTGTCAGGTGCGTTTAGATTAGAGTAACTTGCTTAACTAACTTTGGGTTACACTTTATTTGGTAAGACTTTATTTTACAGTGTGTTTGATGCATGTAGGTAGTTACTATAGTAATTACTACAAATTGTGCTGTAATTACATGGAACTAACCCTAATCCTAAATGTATTATTATTACTGAGTACTTAAATGTATAGGTACACTGTAACACGGACACCTTAACATAAAGTGTAACCCTTTTTTGTTCTTTTACAGTGTAATTATACATTTAAGTACTGAGAAAGATTGATTAACTACATGTACTGGGCTGGGGATGAGGGTTTGGTTTAGGGTTAGTTGCATGCAATACTGCATCATTTACTGTTATTACTGTACATGTAACATATGCAACAAGGACACTGTAAAATAAAGTGTTACCTAACTTTTTTATGATTGAGATGTGCTGTGAAATCCAACACAATCTCATGGTATAGGCTTTTTGTTGTGACTGATGAATTACATGGCAGAGAGATTACACATGATATTTTTTTCAGATATTATATTAGTAAAAAAGAGAGAAACTATTATTGGATTTGAGTCAGTTAGAGTTTTATTTTATTTTGAATGGCACTTTTTGTCATATTTGAAAAAATGGTTGAGAATGACATCTCAGGTTCTTATGTGATGAAATATTATTGTATGCCGTTTCATTACACATAAAATGTGACTAATTACAACTGTGTGAGATGTGCAGCTGTTTTATGTTAGATATATTTTGAGTTGTTTTTTCCTGTCATATATCTTGTGCATTTTAAAATGGTGCTTTGCAGATCTGAAGACAGCCAATCATTGTGTATTTGGACGACAACCCTAGCATTTCTGAGCTCTCGATTTACAGTGTGACTTTTAGACGTAGACTTTTCTTTGTCATGTTGTTGTTGGAATATATTGGCATTTTTGCACTAAAATAAATAAGGTGCAGAGTGAGTTCATAGCAGAGTATAATAATTAGGTTTTTAGTGTAAATGAGGTGTGGGAGAAAGAGGGCCATAATGAGCTATTAAAATATAATTTAAAATAACTGGAAAAAAAAATCTCATTATTGCTTCAGCATTGGTGATTAAAAAAATAACAATAAAACCATGCAGGAAATGTTGTATAATTGATAGAAGAAATCAAAGCAGATTTGAGGTGACAGTGTAATCTCAAGGCAGAATGAGTTTTTGTGCTATTGTTCGCATTTGCTGTATTCCTCTTTGTGGAGATAATGATGTGTGACAGTGTGGAGTAGCTTCATTCGCACTGTTCCTGATGTGTTCGGAGATGCCCTCTCCCAGGATTTGCTCAGCCAAAGCTGATTGCTGCTTTATTTGTTTTAACACGTTCTGTCTTGTGCTGTCCATTTGTGGTGGGCATGTTCTTCTTAATTGGTAAATGGAGTCTTGCCAGTTGCACTGCGGGACCTTTATCAGATTGGAGGGATTTTCAGAGGTATCAATAAACGCTGGCTCACTGCTTTAGGTTTTGACGAGAATTACCCCAAAAAACAGGCAGAGAGGCTCTGTGGAAGAGGTTGGATGTCAGTAAGAACAGAAATCAATACAGACTTTTCCTTATAAATGTGTTCTTGAGCTACATCCGGTTCAGTGAAATCATTGGTCTGATATCTGCTCAGAGAGAGCGTCATGGCAGGTACAGTTGTTAAAGGGGTCATATAATGTCATTTTTATACAAGTTAATATGATTCTTTAGGGTCTGAATAAAAAGTTTGTAATATACTTTTATTAAAAATTCTCATTAGTGTTGTAAGAAAACACTCATTTTACCTGGTCAAAAACAGCTCTGTTTTCAGCACGCCGTTTCAGTGCATGTGTCTTTAAATGATAATGAGCTTCGCTGACTCCGCCCTTCTGTTCTGCGGGAGTTTTGACAATACCTGCCAACATGTACGCATTTTGCGTAGCGGGCACGCATTTTGACCTCAAAGTACGCTGGTACGATTTGTCACGCTTCTGTGCACGCGCAGTCCTCAAATCAAGCAACAGCAAAAGAAGAAGAGTTCGACCAATCATAGCGCTGGGTTCATTCCCCACATTGCAAGCGGAGATGATTGACAGATGGTAAGTCCTATAATTAAAAAGACACTGAAAATCGACACCAATAAAGAATCCACGCTCCACTCGCACGCGCCCGCCGTCTGACTGATTTAAGCGAGGACAGTCGGCCTACAGTAGTCACGGGACTTCTGACTCCTGAAGGTAAACGGACTGGGGTGGATGTGGAAAGTTGAAATATTGTATTTGAGTTTATTTTAAAATGGATTGGTTATCACACGGGACGGGAGTGATCGCATGGATTATTTAAAAAAAATACTCCGTAATTCATTCATGGTAACTCAGATAAGAGAAAGACATTCAGCCATGCAAATTATTAAAATGCTCAAGTAATGTTGAACAATAAATCTAAATAAAATTGAAATCGCTATGTCTTAGTGATTATGAAAGTGCTGTGATGTGTGGATGACTGAATCCGGAGAAACAGGCATTTATTTTTTCATTATCAGTGTTGAGAAACGTATCGCATGTGTTACGTGTCGTTATGTATTATGTTAACTAAAGTACCGAATTATGTTACATATTTATTTTGAATGAAAACTAGCGAGTTAGTTGGCGAATTTATGGATTAAAAATGACCGTTGTATGATAGCCTATCATGTATCAGTGCTGCGCGAGCTCTCTCACAAACACTCGCGCACACACAGAGAAGATATTTAAAAATTGACAGGCAAAGTTCTTTTATGTCAAAATGTCAAAGCTTTTTCCATTCGTGTTTTTAAAATTCGTTAAATGACGGACGCTTTACTCTTAACAGCCCTCATGTCGGATTCGTCTTATTCGAACACTTATATTATTGGTCATGTGACAGGACTCCTGTCTATTCAATGTTAACTGTTTTCTATAAATATGTTTGGATTGGCTAAAGTTTATTCAGCTAATGTGTGTCCTGCTGTTTGTAGCCTAATGTTCAAATGCAAAAACAGCACGTCACAAATATAAGCCCTTTTCCCTGTGGGATTTAATATCATATTTGTATATTGGAATAATAAATTAAGTAGCCAATTTAAAATAAATAACCAAATAACATGTAGGCTACACACCGTTATTTAAAAAAAATGTATTACTTTTTTTTATTAGTTATCTAGGGGTTTCTTAATTTTAGACTAATTGACCAGCACAGATTATATGGAATACAATATCAATCCTGAATAAAGAAATAGTGTTGAGTAGGATTGAAACTTTGGACTTTCACTGTTGCATTGCAGTGCAAGTTAAATTTTGTATTTGTCTCAAATTAAAAAACCTTTAGAATTATGAAGATAGGCATGTGTCTGTGTGTGTCTTGCATTCTCAAAATAAGGACAAAAATATATGACCGGGGGGGGGGGGGGGGGGTGAGTCTGTGGGGGAGTCTCTGAGGACACATCTGTGCAACCGTATCAACTTGAACCGGAGTCGGACCCGGAACAAGATGACGGCCGCAAAGAAGTTCGACAATTGAGGCTCGAACAGGACGTTTCTGAATGGTTGGTTTATAATGTCACTTTGATGTTTACTGATGTATACGTTAGTTCATTGACAGATTGATGTTACAGCTAATGGTCATGAAAAACTTTTTTTCGTGATTTGCAAAGATTAATATAAAGGTTAATAAAACTTCTTCTGGAGGTTCAGCAGGAACACAAATAGTTGGTATCGATTCTTTTTTCATGAGCAGCTTCTTAGCAAATCCAGCTTTATACTGACCCTCGTTTATAAAGCAGTCTGGTGAGAAATGATTCGCGCAAACATGAAAGCAGTGACGTTACTCGTGGGGAATATTCCCTTCGAAAACAAAACTCAGCCACTGCTTCTTCAGCGGTTCGGATTTAGGAACATTAAAATGACTGTGTTCGTTATTACACCCAAGAACAGAACAGCACAATCACTTAGACGCCATTCTGCTCCAGCCTATCAACAATGAGGACTATGATGACAGCTCGCTCAGGGCGGGTCTGTGGTGAAACACTGCTGTCAATCAACAATCGTGGGAGGGGCGTCAGATCTAGTGACGTCACACGGTCGAACGGCTCGATTTGCGACGGGAAAACATATAAGGAGATTAAAAAAAACACTGGATGCATTTTTATAATTATATGATGGTTGTGTACAGGCACTGCCAACACACATTTCAGTACAATCAACTTGAAAAAGTGCATGTACCATTATATGACCCCTTTAAGAGAGCAGAATGTTGTTACTTCATTAAGAAACACAGCAGGAGGCGTAGCAGTTATTTCTGCTCTTATTATGATGATTATTGTGCTTCAGTGGCAGCGGTGTTTGTATCTCAGAGGTGTGCAGATATGATTTAGGCTTCACCTTTGATCTTGATTCTTTGATTTTTCTGTCAGGACCACTATCGTCAAATACGATTGACAATTAGCATACAGTTTGGATTGGTGGTGTGGTTCTGTTCTGGGTCGAGAACTCCCTGCGCATCCAGTCAGCCTATTGGAAGAGCAGCAATAACCCCTCTTAGGGAAAACAGAACAGAACCAACATGAATGTATGCAGATATAATTAATTCAAGATTTTAAAGTACAACATAATTCAAGAATTTATTCTGATTCAGGGGGAATCAGAATGCCAAATCCTGACTGACGAGAAATGGAGCTGGGGAGGGAGGAGGGTAATGCGGTCCTGAGAAATGCGATAGCTGCTGATAATACTGAAGGAGTTATATATGTGATAGGCGTCGTATTCCTATAGGTAGAGGATCAGCTCATAATACTGAAGGAGTTATATATGTATACAGTGATAGGGTCGTATTCCTATAGGTAGAGGATCAGCTGATAATACTGAAGGAGTTATTTATGTATACAGTGATAGGGTCGTATTCCTATAGGTAGAGGATCAGCTGATAATACTGAAGGAGTTATATATGAATACAGTGATAGGGTCGTATTCCTATAGGTAGAGGATCAGCTGATAATACTGAAGGAGTTATATATGTATACAGTGATAGGTGTCGTATTCCTATAGGTAGAGGATCAGCTGATAATACTGAAGGAGTTATATATGTATACAGTGATAGGGTCGTATTCCTATAGGTAGAGGATCAGCTGATAATACTGAAGGAGTTATATATGTATACAGTGATAGGGTCGTATTCCTATAGGTAGAGGATCACCTGATAATACTGAAGGAGTTATATATGTATACAGTGATAGGGTCGTATTCCTATAGGTAGAGGATCAGCTGATAATACTAAAGGAGTTATATATGTATACAGTGATAGGGTCGTATTCCTATAGGTAGAGGATCAGCTGATAATACTGAAGGAGTTATATATGTATACAGTGATAGGGTCGTATTCCTATAGGTAGAGGATCAGCTGATAATACTGAAGGAGTTATATATGTATACAGTGATAGACGTCGTATTCCTATAGGTAGAGGATCAGCTGATAATACTGAAGGAGTTATATATGTTTACAGTGATAGGCGTCGTATTCCTATAGGTAGAGGATCAGCTGATAATACTGAAGGAGTTATATATGTATACAGTGATAGACGTCGTATTCCTATAGGTAGAGGATCAGCTGATAATACTGAAGGAGTTATATATGTATACAGTGATAGGTGTCGTATTCCTATAGGTAGAGGATCAGCTGATAATACTGAAGGAGTAATATATGTATACAGTGATAGGGTCGTATTCCTATAGGTAGAGGATCAGCTGATAATTCTGAAGGAGTTATATATGTATACAGTGATAGACGTCGTATTCCTATAGGTAGAGGATCAGCTGATAATACTGAAGGAGTTATATATGTTTACAGTGATAGGCGTCGTATTCCTATAGGTAGAGGATCAGCTGATAATACTGAAGGAGTTATATATGTATACAGTGATAGACGTCGTATTCCTATAGGTAGAGGATCAGCTGATAATACTGAAGGAGTTATATATGTATACAGTGATAGGTGTCGTATTCCTATAGGTAGAGGATCAGCTGATAATACTGAAGGAGTAATATATGTATACAGTGATAGGGTCGTATTCCTATAGGTAGAGGATCAGCTGATAATTCTGAAGGAGTTATATATGTATACAGTGATAGACGTCGTATTCCTATAGGTAGAGGATCAGCTGATAATACTGAAGGAGTTATATATGTTTACAGTGATAGGGTCGTATTCCTATAGGTAGAGGATCAGCTGATAATACTGAAGGAGTTATATATGTTTACAGTGATAGACGTCGTATTCCTATAGGTAGAGGATCAGCTGATAATACTGAAGGAGTTATATATGTATACAGTGTTAGACGTCGTATTCCTATAGGTAGAGGATCAGCTGATAATTCTGAAGGAGTTATATATGTATACAGTGATAGGGTCGTATTCCTATAGGTAGAGGATCAGCTGATAATTCTGAAGGAGTTATATATGTATACAGTGATAGACGTCGTATTCCTATAGGTAGAGGATCAGCTGATAATACTGAAGGAGTTATATATGTTTACAGTGATAGGCGTCGTATTCCTATAGGTAGAGGATCAGCTGATAATACTGAAGGAGTTATATATGTATACAGTGATAGACGTCGTATTCCTATAGGTAGAGGATCAGCTGATAATACTGAAGGAGTTATATATGTTTACAGTGATAGGCGTCGTATTCCTATAGGTAGAGGATCAGCTGATAATACTGAAGGAGTTATATATGTATACAGTGATAGACGTCGTATTCCTATAGGTAGAGGATCAGCTGATAATACTGAAGGAGTTATATATGTATACAGTGATAGGTGTCGTATTCCTATAGGTAGAGGATCAGCTGATAATACTGAAGGAGTTATATATGTATACAGTGATAGGGTCGTATTCCTAGGTAGAGGATCAGCTGATAATACTAAAGGAGTTATATATGTATACAGTGATAGGGTCGTATTCCTATAGGTAGAGGATCAGCTGATAATACTGAAGGAGTTATATATGTATACAGTGATAGGGTCGTATTCCTATAGGTAGAGGATCAGCTGATAATACTAAAGGAGTTATATATGTATACAGTGATAGGGTCGTATTCCTATAGGTAGAGGATCAGCTGATAATACTAAAGGAGTTATATATGTATACAGTGATAGGGTCGTATTCCTATAGGTAGAGGATCAGCTGATAATACTGAAGGAGTTATATATGTATACAGTGATAGGGTCGTATTCCTATAGGTAGAGGATCAGCTGATAATACTGAAGGAGTTATATATGTATACAGTGATAGGGTCGTATTCCTATAGGTAGAGGATCAGCTGATAATACTGAAGGAGTTATATATGTATACAGTGATAGGCGTTGTATTCCTATAGGTAGAGGATCAGCTGATAATACTGAAGGAGTTATATATGTATACAGTGATAGGCGTTGTATTCCTATAGGTAGAGGATCAGCTGATAATACTGAAGGAGTTATATATGTATACAGTGATAGGGTCGTATTCCTATAGGTAGAGGATCAGCTGATAATACTGAAGGAGTTATATATGTATACAGTGATAGGCGTCGTATTCCTATAGGTAGAGGATCAGCTGATAATACTGAAGGAGTTATATATGTATACAGTGATAGGTGTCGTATTCCTATAGGTAGAGGATCAGCTGATAATACTGAAGGAGTTATATATGTATACAGTGATAGGCGTCGTATTCCTATAGGTAGAGGATCAGCTGATAATACTGAAGGAGTTATATATGTATACAGTGATAGGGTCGTATTCCTATAGGTAGAGGATCAGCTGATAATACTGAAGGAGTTATATATGTATACAGTGATAGACGTCGTATTCCTATAGGTAGAGGATCAGCTGATAATACTGAAGGAGTTATATATGTATACAGTGATAGGGTCGTATTCCTATAGGTAGAGGATCAGCTGATAATACTGAAGGAGTTATATATGTATACAGTGATAGGGTCGTATTCCTATAGGTAGAGGATCAGCTGATAATACTGAAGGAGTTATATATGTATACAGTGATAGGCGTCGTATTCCTATAGGTAGACGTGGATCAGCTGATAATACTGAAGGAGTTATATATGTATACAGTGATAGGGTCGCATTCCTATGGGTAGAGGATCAGCTGATAATACTGAAGGAGTTATATATGTATACAGTGATAGGGTCGCATTCCTATGGGTAGAGGATCAGCTGATAATACTGAAGGAGTTATATCTGTATACAGTGATAGGCGTCGTATTCCTATAGGTAAAGGATCAGCTGATAATACTGAAGGAGTTATATATGTATACAGTGATAGACGTCGTATTCCTATAGGTAGAGGATCAGCTGATAATACTGAAGGAGTTATATATGTTTACAGTGATAGGCGTCGTATTCCTATAGGTAGAGGATCAGCTGATAATACTGAAGGAGTTATATATGTATACAGTGATAGGGTCGTATTCCTATAGGTTGAGGATCATATGATAATACTGAAGGAGTTATATATGTATACAGTGATAGGGTCGTATTCCTATAGGTAGAGGATCAGCTGATAATACTGAAGGAGTTATATATGTATACAGTGATAGGGTCGTATTCCTATAGGTAGAGGATCAGCTGATAATACTGAAGGAGTTATACACTCACCGGCCACTTTATTAGGTACACCTGTCCAACTGCTCGTTAACACTTAATTTCTAAGCAGCCAATCACATGGCGGCAACTCAGTGCATTTAGGCATGTAGACATGGTCAAGACAATCTCCTGCAGTTCAAACCAAGCATCAGTATGGGGAAGAAAGTTGATTTGAGTGACTTTGAACGTGGCATGATTGTTGGTGCCAGAAGGGCTGGTCTGAGTATTTCAGAAACTGCTAATCTACTGGGATTTTCACGCACAACCATCTCTAGGGTTTACAGAGAATGGTCCGAAAAAGAAAAAACATCCAGTGAGCGGCAGTTCTGTGGGCGGAAATGCCTTGTTGATGCCAGAGGTCAGAGGAGAATGGCCAGACTGGTTCGAGCTGATAGAAGGGCAACAGTGACTGAAATAACCACTCGTTACAACCGAGGTATGCAGCAAAGCATTTGTGAAGCCACAACACGCACAACCTTGAGGCGGATGGGCTACAACAGCAGAAGACTCCACCGGGTACCACTCATCTCCACTACAAATAGGAAAAAGAGGCTACAATTTGCAAGAGCTCACCAAAATTGAACAGTTGAAGACTGGAAAAATGTTGCCTGGTCTGATGAGTCTCGATTTCTGTTGAGACATTCAGATGTTAGAGTCAGAATTTGGCGTAAACAGAATGAGAACATGGAACCATCATGCCTTGTTACCACTGTGCAGGCTGGTGGTGGTGGTGTAATGGTGTGGGGGATGTTTTCCTGGCACACTTTAGGCCCCTTAGTGCCAATTGGGCATCGTTTAAATGCCACGGCCTACCTGAGCATTGTTTCTGACCATGTCCATCCCTTTATGGCCACCATGTACCCATCCTCTGATGGCTACTTCCACCATGTCACAAAGCTCTAATCATTTCAAATTGGTTTCTTGAACATGACAATGAGTTCACTGTACTAAAATGGCCTCCACAGTCACCAGATCTCAACCCAATAGAGCATCTTTGGGATGTGGTGGAACGGGAGATTCGCATCATGGATGTGCAGCCGACAAATCTGCGGCAACTGTGTGATGCCATCATGTCAATATGGACCAAACTCCCTGAGGAATGCTTCCAGCACCTTGTTGAATCTATGCCACAAAGAATTGAGGCAGTTCTGAAGGCAAAAAGGGGGTCCAACCCGTTACTAGCATGGGGTACCTAATAAAGTGGCCGGTGAGTGTATATGTATACAGTGATAGACGTCGTATTCCTATAGGTAGAGGATCAGCTGATAATACTGAAGGAGTTATATAAGTATACAGTGATAGGGTCGTATTCCTATAGGTAGAGGATCAGCTGATAATACTGAAGGAGTTATATATGTATACAGTGATAGGGTCGTATTCCTATAGGTAGAGGATCAGCTGATAATACTGAAGGAGTTATATATGTATACAGTGATAGACGTCGTATTCCTATAGGTAGAGGATCAGCTGATAATACTGAAGGAGTTATATATGTATACAGTGATAGGTGTCGTATTCCTATAGGTAGAGGATCAGCTGATAATACTGAAGGAGTTATATATGTATACAGTGATAGACGTCGTATTCCTATAGGTAGAGGATCAGCTGATAATACTGAAGGAGTTATATATGTATACAGTGATAGGTGTCGTATTCCTATAGGTAGAGGATCAGCTGATAATACTGAAGGAGTTATATATGTATACAGTGATAGGGTCGTATTCCTATAGGTAGAGGATCAGCTGATAATACTAAAGGAGTTATATATGTATACAGTGATAGGGTCGTATTCCTATAGGTAGAGGATCAGCTGATAATACTAAAGGAGTTATATATGTATACAGTGATAGGGTCGTATTCCTATAGGTAGAGGATCAGCTGATAATACTGAAGGAGTTATATATGTATACAGTGATAGGGTCGTATTCCTATAGGTAGAGGATCAGCTGATAATACTAAAGGAGTTATATATGTATACAGTGATAGGGTCGTATTCCTATAGGTAGAGGATTAGCTCATAATACTGAAGAAGTTATATATGTATACAGTGATAGGGTCGTATTCCTATAGGTAGAGGATCAGCTGATAATACTGAAGGAGTTATATATGTATACAGTGATAGGTGTCGTATTCCTATAGGTAGAGGATCAGCTGATAATACTCAAGGAGTTATATATGTATACAGTGATAGGTGTCGTATTCCTATAGGTAGAGGATCAGCTGATAATACTGAAGGAGTTATATATGTATACAGTGATAGGGTCGTATTCCTATAGGTAGAGGATCAGCTGATAATACTAAAGGAGTTATATATGTATACAGTGATAGGGTCGTATTCCTATAGGTAGAGGATCAGCTGATAATACTGAAGGAGTTATATATGTATACAGTGATAGACGTCGTATTCCTATAGGTAGAGGATCAGCTGATAATACTGAAGGAGTTATATATGTATACAGTGATAGGGTCGTATTCCTATAGGTAGAGGATCAGCTGATAATACTGAAGGAGTTATATATGTATACAGTGATAGGGTCGTATTCCTATAGGTAGAGGATCAGCTGATAATACTGAAGGAGTTATATATGTATACAGTGATAGGCGTCGTATTCCTATAGGTAGACGTGGATCAGCTGATAATACTGAAGAAGTTATATATGTATACAGTGATAGGCGTCGTATTCCTATGGGTAGAGGATCAGCTGATAATGTATACAGTGATAGGGTCGCATTCCTATGGGTAGAGGATCAGCTGATAATACTGAAGGAGTTATATATGTATACAGTGATAGGGTCGCATTCCTATGGGTAGAGGATCAGCTGATAATACTGAAAGAGTTATATATGAATACAGTGATAGGCGTCGTATTCCTATAGGTAAAGGATCAGCTGATAATGCTGAAGGAGTTATATATGTATACAGTGATAGACGTCGTATTCCTATAGGTAGAGGATCAGCTGATAATACTGAAGGAGTTATATAGGTTTACAGTGATAGGCGTCGTATTCCTATAGGTAGAGGATCAGCTGATAATACTGAAGGAGTTATATATGTATACAGTGATAGGCGTTGTATTCCTATAGGTAGAGGATCAGCTGATAATACTGAAGGAGTTATATATGTATACAGTGATAGGCGTCGTATTCCTATGGGTAGAGGATCAGCTGATAATACTGAAGGAGTTATATATGTATACAGTGATAGGGTCGCATTCCTATGGGTAGAGGATCAGCTGATAATACTGAAGGAGTTATATATGTATACAGTGATAGGGTCGCATTCCTATGGGTAGAGGATCAGCTGATAATACTGAAGGAGTTATATCTGTATACAGTGATAGGCGTCGTATTCCTATGGGTAGAGGATCAGCTGATAATACTGAAGGAGTTATATATGTATACAGTGATAGGGTCGCATTCCTATGGGTAGAGGATCAGCTGATAATACTGAAGGAGTTATATATGTATACAGTGATAGGGTCGCATTCCTATGGGTAGAGGATCAGCTGATAATACTGAAGGAGTTATATATGTATACAGTGATAGACGTCGTATTCCTATAGGTAGAGGATCAGCTGATAATACTGAAGGAGTTATATATGTTTACAGTGATAGGCGTCGTATTCCTATAGGTAGAGGATCAGCTGATAATACTGAAGGAGTTATATATGTATACAGTGATAGGTGTCGTATTCCTATAGGTAGAGGATCAGCTGATAATACTGAAGGAGTTATATATGTATACAGTGATAGACGTCGTATTCCTATAGGTAGAGGATCAGCTGATAATACTGAAGGAGTTATATATGTTTACAGTGATAGGCGTCGTATTCCTATAGGTAGAGGATCAGCTGATAATACTGAAGGAGTTATATATGTTTACAGTGATAGGTGTCGTATTCCTATAGGTAAAGGATCAGCTGATAATACTGAAGGAGTTATATATGTATACAGTGATAGACGTCGTATTCCTATAGGTAGAGGATCAGCTGATAATACTGAAGGAGTTATATATGTTTACAGTGATAGGCGTCGTATTCCTATAGGTAGAGGATCAGCTGATAATACTGAAGGAGTTATATATGTATACAGTGATAGGTGTCGTATTCCTATAGGTAGAGGATCAGCTGATAATACTGAAGGAGTTATATATGTATACAGTGATAGGTGTCGTATTCCTATAGGTAGAGGATCAGCTGATAATACTGAAGGAGTTATATATGTATACAGTGATAGGTGTCGTATTCCTATAGGTAGAGGATCAGCTGATAATACTGAAGGAGTTATATATGTATACAGTGATAGGCGTTGTATTCCTATAGGTAGAGGATCAGCTGATAATACTGAAGGAGTTATATATGTATACAGTGATAGGCGTCGTATTCCAATGGGTAGAGGATCAGCTGATAATACTGAAGGAGTTATATATGTATACAGTGATAGGGTCGCATTCCTATGGGTAGAGGATCAGCTGATAATACTGAAGGAGTTATATATGTATACAGTGATAGGGTCGCATTCCTATGGGTAGAGGATCAGCTGATAATACTGAAGGAGTTATATATGTATACAGTGATAGGGTCGCATTCCTATGGGTAGAGGATCAGCTGATAATACTGAAGGAGTTATATATAGTGATAGGGTCGTATTCCTATAGGTAGAGGATCAGCTGATAATACTGAAGGAGTTATATATGTATACAGTGATAGGGTCGTATTCCTATAGGTAGAGGATCAGCTGATAATACTGAAGGAGTTATATATAGTGATAGGGTCGTATTCCTATAGGTAGAGGATCAGCTGATAATACTGAAGGAGTTATATATGTATACAGTGATAGACGTCGTATTCCTATAGGTAGAGGATCAGCTGATAATACTGAAGGAGTTATATATAGTGATAGGGTCGTATTCCTATAGGTAGAGGATCAGCTGATAATACTGAAGGAGTTATATATGTATACAGTGATAGACGTCGTATTCCTATAGGTAAAGGATCAGCTGATAATACTGAAGGAGTTATATATGTTTACAGTGATAGTCGTCGTATTCCTATAGGTAGAGGATCAGCTGATAATACTGAAGGAGTTATATATGTATACAGTGATAGGGTCGTATTCCTATAGGTAGAGGATCAGCTGATAATACTGAAGGAGTTATATATGTATACAGTGATAGGGTCGTATTCCTATAGGTAGAGGATCAGCTGATAATACTGAAGGAGTTATATATGTATACAGTGATAGGGTCGTATTCCTATAGGTAGAGGATCAGCTGATAATACTGAAGGAGTTATATATGTATACAGTGATAGGCGTCGTATTCCTATAGGTAGAGGATCAGCTGATAATACTGAAGGAGTTATATATGTATACAGTGATAGACGTCGTATTCCTATAGGTAGAGGATCAGCTGATAATACTGAAGGAGTTATATATGTATACAGTGTTAGGCGTCGTATTCCTATAGGTAGAGGATCACCTGATAATACTGAAGGAGTTATAAATGTATACAGTGATAGGGTCGTATTCCTATAGGTAGAGGATCAGTTGATAATACTGAAGGAGTTATATATGTATACAGTGATAGGCGTCGTATTCCTATAGGTAGAGGATCAGCTGATAATACTGAAGGAGTTATATATGTATACAGTGGTAGGTGTCGTATTCCTATAGGTAGAGGATCAGCTGATAATACTGAAGGAGTTATATATGTATACAGTGATAGACGTCGTATTCCTATAGGTAGAGGATCAGCTGATAATACTGAAGGAGTTATATATGTATACAGTGATAGGCGTCGTATTCCTATAGGTAGAGGATCAGCTGATAATACTGAAGGAGTTATATATGTATACAGTGATAGGCGTCGTATTCCTATAGGTAGAGGATCAGCTGATAATACTGAAGGAGTTATATATGTATACAGTGATAGACGTCGTATTCCTATAGGTAGAGGATCAGCTGATAATACTGAAGGAGTTATATATGTATACAGTGATAGACGTCGTATTCCTATAGGTAGAGGATCAGCTGATAATACTGAAGGAGTTATATATGTATACAGTGATAGGGTCGTATTCCTATAGGTAGAGGATCAGCTGATAATACTGAAGGAGTTATATATGTATACAGTGATAGGGTCGTATTCCTATAGGTAGAGGATCAGCTGATAATACTGAAGGAGTTATATATGTATACAGTGATAGGCGTCGTATTCCTATAGGTAGAGGATCAGCTGATAATACTGAAGGAGTTATATATGTAAACAGTGATAGACGTCGTATTTCTATAGGTAGAGGATCAGCTGATAATACTGAAGGAGTTATATATGTATACAGTGATAGGGTCGTATTCCTATAGGTAGAGGATCAGCTGATAATACTGAAGGAGTTATTTATGTATACAGTGATAGACGTCGTATTCCTATAGGTAGAGGATCAGCTGATAATACTGAAGGAGTTATATAGGTATACAGTGATAGGCGTCGTATTTCTATAGGTAGAGGATCAGCTGATAATACTGAAGGAGTTATATATGTATACAGTGATAGGGTCGTATTCCTATAGGTAGAGGATCAGCTGATAATACTGAAGGAGTTACATATGTATACAGTGATAGGCGTTGTATTCCTATAGGTAGAGGATCAGCTGATAATACTGAAGGAGTTATATATGTATACAGTGATAGGTGTCGTATTCCTATAGGTAGAGGATCAGCTGATAATACTGAAGGAGTTATATATGTATACAGTGATAGGGTCGTATTCCTATAGGTAGAGGATCAGCTGATAATACTGAAGGAGTTACATATGTATACAGTGATAGGCGTTGTATTCCTATAGGTAGAGGATCAGCTGATAATACTGAAGGAGTTATATATGTATACAGTGATAGGTGTCGTATTCCTATAGGTAGAGGATCAGCTGATAATACTGAAGGAGTTATATATGTATACAGTGATAGGGTCGTATTCCTATAGGTAGAGGATCAGCTGATAATACTGAAGGAGTTACATATGTATACAGTGATAGGCGTTGTATTCCTATAGGTAGAGGATCAGCTGATAATACTGAAGGAGTTATATATGTATACAGTGATAGGTGTCGTATTCCTATAGGTAGAGGATCAGCTGATAATACTGAAGGAGTTATATATGTATACAGTGATAGGTGTCGTATTCCTATAGGTAGAGGATCAGCTGATAATACTGAAGGAGTTATATATGTATACAGTGATAGGCGTTGTATTCCTATAGGTAGAGGATCAGCTGATAATACTGAAGGAGTTATATATGTATACAGTGATAGGGTCGTATTCCTATAGGTAGAGGATCAGCTGATAATACTGAAGGAGTTACATATGTATACAGTGATAGGCGTTGTATTCCTATAGGTAGAGGATCAGCTGATAATACTGAAGGAGTTATATATGTATACAGTGATAGGTGTCGTATTCCTATAGGTAGAGGATCAGCTGATAATACTGAAGGAGTTATATATGTATACAGTGATAGGGTCGTATTCCTATAGGTAGAGGATCAGCTGATAATACTGAAGGAGTTACATATGTATACAGTGATAGGCGTTGTATTCCTATAGGTAGAGGATCAGCTGATAATACTGAAGGAGTTATATATGTATACAGTGATAGGTGTCGTATTCCTATAGGTAGAGGATCAGCTGATAATACTGAAGGAGTTATATATGTATACAGTGATAGGTGTCGTATTCCTATAGGTAGAGGATCAGCTGATAATACTGAAGGAGTTATATATGTATACAGTGATAGGCGTTGTATTCCTATAGGTAGAGGATCAGCTGATAATACTGAAGGAGTTATATATGTATACAGTGATAGGGTCGTATTCCTATAGGTAGAGGATCAGCTGATAATACTGAAGGAGTTATATATGTATACAGTGATAGGGTCGTATTCCTATAGTAGACGTGGTCACTGATAGATAGTGATGAGAGCTTGACTAACATGACCTGCCAGAACTGACGCTACACTTGATTACTGTTATTAACTTATATAATATATAAAACAAGTAAAAGTATTCTTTGTTAAACAATCAAACCTGGCAATACAGCATGTATGCATATTTTTCTGTTATTTATTTATATAATATGCAATATCACAAGGTTTGACAAAACATACAATGTATGCATATTTTTACAGTATTTACTTATACCAAATTCCATTTTAAGTAATTATATATTACTATTCAATATTACTTGTTGCATATTATACAGTATAAATAACAGTAAAAATATGCATACATATTGCAAAGTTTGGCTATATGTATGCATTTTTTTACTGTTATTAACTTATATAATATGCCATATAAGTTTGTCAAATTTCAAACATTGCAATATGTATACATATTTTTACTGTTATTTATACTGTATAATATGCAACAAGTAATATTGCAAGGTTTGACAATACATACTATAACTTATTGCATATTATATAAGTAAATAGTCATAAAAATATGCATACATATTGCAAAGTGTCATGATTACTGTCTCATGTTCCCCTGTTTTGTTTTGGACTCTTATTTTGAAGTATAGCCTTGTTCCCATTATTTCTGTTGTTTGACTTGTGTATTTAGTTCCTGTTTCCTTTGTTTCCAAAACCTGCCTTGTTATTTTTCATAGATACTCTTGTTAGTCTCTTTAGCAACTAATCACTTACAGCCCTTGCTACCTTGTGTATTTATACCCCAGTTTTTCTGTGTTCTTTATCGAGTTTTGTCCTTACATGGATGTATTGTTGTTGTGCTTAGTTCTGTTTCCCTGGTGTTCTGGTTCCCGTGTTTGATTTATTTTGTTATTATATTAATTAAACCTTCTGCATTTGGATCCTGATTACACCAGGTTTGACAAAGAACACTATTACTTACAGTATATTGCATATTATAGGAGTAAAAAAATGCATACATATTGCAAGGTTTGACAAAACATACTATGTATGCAAGTTTTTACTGTTATTTACTTAACAGTAAAAATATGCATGCATGCTGTTTTGCAAGGTTTTTGTATGCATATTTGTACTGTTATTTACTTACAATCTAATAGTATTGTGTCAAATCATCAAACCTTGGCTTGAAATATGTATGCATGTTCTTACTATTATGTATTATGCAATATAAGTAATAGAATGCTTTATGTCAAACCATGAACTAAAACAGTTTAAAATGAGTCCAAATCCATGGAAAAACTGCAGACTTTGCAACTCTGGAAGCATCATAATTGTATCAAAAATATGTCATAATTAATGAAGATGATTTACATTAGGTAATTAATTAGTCATGTAGCAGGTGTAAATTTCAGATTAACTGGCATAACCGCTATAACCAACCACCACCTAAACAAATGATGTCTCTTATGTGTACTTGTGCAGATGGGCATGCTTATTTATATTTGTGAGATTTGATTCAGATCCAAATCACACATGTGTCTCTGGAAACACAGCTGGAAAGGTCTCGTGTGCTTGTCTTTGGGATTTGGAGCCTTTGCTAGTGTGCCTTACGGAGGCTGTGATTGGCACATAAATGTTATAACCTTAAAAGTCACAAATCTTTTATGCATGTGCTGCAGGACCAGACTCAAGGTTTTGTAATCTGAGAGTTGCAGATGTATTTTTAACAGGTGTAGTCGCGGGGTTGGTTAATAGTCAACTAGCAGACCTCTACTGGTATTCATAAACCTTGGTAATATAATTGAAGAATAAAATTGAGAGTGATGTGTGTCAGTGCAGAAGTTTCCGATGTGTCATGTGTGTTTGCGGGAGCATTGCAGCAGTGAGTGCCATGACAGGTTGTTATCAGGGCTAGTTAGTTGCTCTCTGGTTGATACAGTGTTTTGTGTTTTCACAGACCGACTCGTGTAAAAGAGTCTCCTGTGATCTTCTGGTCTGTAGATACAGCTCGGGTGAAAATTGTGTGTCTGATTACTTGGTAAAATAACAGCTCACCTCAACAACACACACGATTTGAGGAACCGTACAAGTCTGCGCCAGGAGGAAGTTTGACCCGGCCTATAAAGCCTTCTAGATCAGATTTGATAGCAGATTTCTAAGCCCCTAAATGATCAACATGATCAAAAAAACTGCTGTAAAACCTGTTACACACAATACGACATGCCTTCTGCCGTCTGAATGATAGTTTATACTTTTTCAGCAAGTAAAAGCCTTCCTTAAGTCGTGGTTCACATGTATTTTTCCTGTGAAATCTGCACTGATTTGTAGTCATTAGTAATATTTCAAGATCAACACCTACTGGACTGGAGCATCTTCGGTTTACATGATTATATGCATCATTTTTTAGTAAAATCATGTTCAAATGTGAGACTCAAATATGATCATCAGATTTTGAGGAAGGTTTATTTGTTCATCTCTCAATCATCATTGTATTGCATTGCATTATATGTTTTATAACTACAGAACTTTGATCATAAAACTAAGCATTTAAATATCATCACTTAGACATTATTGGAAGATATAGAGTGCTGATGACTGATAATTATATGCATTTTATGTAACTCTCCGCCATTATGTTATTAAGATCTCATTGATTTACATTACAATCATCAGAATTTCATATCACTTTTTGTCAATATAAATATCAGCATCTGCACCAAATTTCATAATTTTGCTCAGTTTGGGCCTCTGAATAAATTTGAGCTGTTTTTTCCCTCCATATTCTCACTATCATACTATATGAGCCATGATGTATCAAATATGATACTCGACAAAAACACATATGCAATTTTTTTTTTGTGTTTTTTGTTTTTGTTTAAAGGTTCAATAAATGGTTCCATTAAAAAACGGACTATTTTTTCATATGTCAGGCTTTACAGGGATAATACTTGGTTTTACAAGCACTACTAATAATTAAATTCGGAACATAATGAATTTGATGCGCAGCGTTTCGCCATTTTCGGCTCTGCTGAAACACAAATCTATTGCGATCGGTCCCTGGGGCCGGTGATTTACTTCCAGCATGACATGACAGATTGTAACACAGCCAGGCAATTAGTCAACCTTAATATAAAACTGCATGCGACCTGTTGGGTGTCTGCGAATCAGCGTTTAATATCTGTCTTTGACATGCACACAGGCCCTAATACATGTTTGGCTTTTAAATGATCAGCCATTATTCTTGAATCCCTCTATTAATACTGTCCTGAAATGTTTACTCACCCTGTATAAAGACAGCTCTGTTCCACCACGTCTTTGTCACCGAGCCCAGCCTTGCCTTTTCATTTCCATTTTGATTCACGACAGGTATGAATTTTAATGAGCTCCATTTCCCATTTGGAAACTTACCTCGCCTAAATGTTTCTTCATAACACTGAGTTTGATGAATGACATTTTTTGGGGGGAAAAAAAGTGAGGATGCTGTGATCGCTGATTGTGAGATAATCAAGAAGGCGCGTTTTATTAATTATTCGGGTTTCATTAGTTAGTTATTGATGCAGAACTGGTCATATGAAATATTGAGTTCCATGCTGAAATTGTCTTTGACCTTTTACTGATAATACTTACTGTGCTGAAGCATTGAATTATGTTTTTCCATACTGTGTGTGGGCTGTGAGGATTTCCATAAAAACACAAAGGGTGAGAATACAAAGACAAAGCCTTTATTCCCAGCAGTTTCAAAATACTGAGATGTTATACTTAAGCTGAAGAGGATTCTGTCAATTTTGCTTCGCATGCGGCCCAAACATATTTGAGTGAAAGCAATTGTATTTACTATACTGTTCAAAAGTTTAGGTTCGTTAGATTTTCTTTACTTTTAAAGAAATGTATTACTTTCATTTGACATATAGACATTTTTTAAAGATGGCGGAATTATTGCTGATTTTTTTTTTTAAGTTTAAGTTTATTATTATGATTTTTTTTTTTTTTACATTTTAATGTTTAAATTGTACATTAAATATATATTTTCCAAAACATGTTTTACTCTAAAAATATGAGAAAATCAAAGCCATATATTTGAGGCAAATTTCTATAGGCAAATTTGAGGTTGATATCTCAAAAAATGAGATATCAAAAGTGACCGAAGAGCACCAGAGGATTAAGTAGCAAAAACTGTTTCCAACATTGAGAATGGTCTTGATTATTTTCGGTTTAGGGTAATTTCTATATTAGTTCTCGTTAGTTCCTATGGTTACTGATTAGTTCATCTTTGTCCAGCTGTTCCTGTTTAGTTCCCTCATTTTCCTTATATATATAAATACTTTTTGCTTGTTTCAGTTTGATGTTGTTTTTCCTGAGTGTTTTCCGATTAAAGATTATTCTACGTATTCCCCGTCTTTATGTATTCCGTGACTAATACGACCGTGACAATAATAATCATAAATGTTTCTTGAGCATCAAATCATTAGCCTGGCATGCCAGACCTACATCAAGATGTTAGGTCTGGGAACTCTCCATTGACATGCCTCAATCCGAGGGGCGGGATAAACGGTTACCTTTCAAAATCCCTCTGCACGCAATAGGATAGCGCTACAACCAACCAGAGCAACGAACGGTTGTGGATGAGTGAGTCCCATGCGTTTTTCCACCAGCGGAGCTAATTGATATATTAAACTTTTGCCGTATCAGGAAGGCAAAAATCCAAACACATCTTCCTTTTTTAAGAATGACTTAAGTGACGTTCTCTTAACTCCAAGTCCTCCAGAGTCGCGGCCAAAGCCGATTCGAAAGACCGCTGCATCTTCATTGTTTTTAAGTAGCAGGGAAATCACCTATGGAAATCACGCGGAACGTCATGAACTGTGCCGTCATTGTGTTAAGCCCGCCCACCGACTCTATACACGATGTGATTGGCCTGACCAGTTTTTTGTTTTTCCAGCTCAAAAGCCTATGGAGAGTTGCTAGACCACACTGGCTGCGAAATAATTTTCGCTGCCGCTAGGGTGCGTCTAGATTTCTAGGCTATCAAATCATCATATTAGAATGATTTCTGAAGGATCATGTGAAACTGAAGACTGGAGTAATGATGCTGAAAATTCAGCTTTGATCACAGGAATAAATTACACTTTACTATATATTCACATAGAAAACAGTGATTTTAATTTGTTTTGAGCAGAAGAGACTTTCAAAAACATTAAAAATGTTACTAACCCCATATTTTTGAATGGTAGTGTATTTAAAGTAAATGTTTTCTTGGCATCTTTTTGTAATTGATTGATAAAGGTTTACTTATTTAATAAGTGAAACACTTACTTTCCTCATTGAAACATGAAACTTGAAACACGCAGATTATTGTATATTGTAGTTCATCTTCAGTGTCTTTTAATGAAGGGTTTTGCTTTAGGTTTTGCTGACCGATGATGAGACACACTTGACAAGGACGAATGACCACAGTTGAATAGACTGAAACAGATGCCAGTGGCTAGAAGAGTTTAGGTTTGATAGGCTTTGTAAGCGAGTTTAAAGGGATAGTTCACCCCCAAAAAGGAAAACTCTGTCAGTATTACTCTCCCTCATGTTGTTCAACCCCGCAAGACTTTCGTTCATCTTCGGAACACAAATTAAGATATTTTTGATTAAATCTGAGAGCTGGATCACTCCTCCATAGGCTTCTAAGGGATTGAAACTGGCCGGCCCAAAAAAGTTATTAAAGACATCGTTAAAATAGTCCGAGTGACTACAGTGGCTCAACCTTAAGTTTATCAAGCGACGAGAATACTTTTTGTGCGCAAAAACAAACAAAAATAACGACTTTATTCAACTATTCATTTCCTTCTCTGTGGGCCTAGAGATAGTTCACGTAGTGTAACAGCGCAGCGCTTCTGGGTTGTACGTCACACGCAGGCTCACTATTGGCCGGCGCTGGTCATGTGTGTGTGTGTGTGTGTGTGTGTGTGATGCGTGTGACGTCAAACAGAAGCGCTGCGCTGTTACACTACGTGAACTCACTCGAGGCCCACAGAGAAGGAAATGAATAGTTGAATAAAGTCGTTATTTTCGTTTTTTTGCGCACAAAAAGTATTCTCGTCGCTTGATAAACTTAAGGTTGAGCCACTGTAGTCACTCGGACTATTTTAACGATGTCTTTCATAAGTTTTCTGGGCCGGCAAGATTCAATCCCTTAGAAGCCTATGGAGGAGTGATCCAGCTCTCAGATTTAATCAAAAATATCTTAATTTGTGTCACGAAGATGAACGAGAGTCTTACGGGGTTGAACAACATGAGGGAGAGTAATTAATGACAGAGTTTACATTTTGGGGTGAACTAACCCTTTAATGGACAAAAAAGATGAAAAAGTAAAAAAAAGTGTCTTTGGAGGTCTAATTGGAAATGTAGGGAATTAAATAAAGTCTTCTAAATAGTTTATTTATATATTTGACAGATGATTAAATTTAAAGTGACTTGAAATGTGGATTTTTATCAGTACATGTGTTTCCTGGGATTTTAACCCACGACCTTGCTGTTGCTATCACCATATTTTCACATAAATGTAGAAAACTGTCATAATTAACACTGAAGGCCCTATCTTGCACCCAACGCAATTGCCTTTGTACACCGACGCATGTATCATTCCTATTTTGCACCCGCGCACAGCGGACATTTCCCTCCACAGACGCACGTCGGTAAATCAGGGAATGAACTTGCGGTTCAGCGGAAAGAGGCGGCGTGTTCCTGCACAAACGTTCCTGGTGCTATTGTGCATTTCCAGAAAACAATTCCGCCACTGACCAGGAGAAACCGAGTCTAATGGTGCCTTCACGTGCTATGGTAATTATGGTAAATACCAAAAGCCGACGTGGAAAATGCACATGAACACCCCCACACGTGGTATTTTCCACTGGGCAGCTCGTAGAATATTTTGATGCACGAGTTGGCGAGATGAGATGACCTTTGACCTTTTCAAAATGGCGGAGAGCAACGCGAGAGTCGTGAATGGTAAAAGTACTATTCATGTTCTAGAAAATATACGGCGTATTATTTACTGTTTGAGTTTTGATAAATCATTTTCTTGATGACTTAAGCAATCTAAAATAGTTTTAGCTAAATAACAGGTCTGGATCTCCATCTTTTTACCACATTACGACAACAAAAGCACTTGAACACAACACACTGGTAAATACCAAACCCGAATAAGTTGGCACAACTCAAAAAATTTAAGGCAATCAGTTGCCTCAAATTTTTTAAGTTAAGAAATTCAAAGTTTAAGTAAGCAGAACTGACATATTTTTATTTTGTATTTGTACATTTGAATTGATCTTAACTTGAAATATTTGAGTACACTAATTCATACATTTAACTTAAAATTTCATGTAATCTCAATGTGAACACTTTTCTTAGTATAAACTTAGCTAGCTTTAACAAGCTAGATTGCTAACATACTATTTTGTTAACATCTTAACAATAGTATGCTATACAGTAACACTTACAGCAATATAAAGGTTTTATTTGCTCTCAAATCAAGCTCATGCACCACTTGTCACCATGATGGTAACTATCCTAAAACCAACATTAACAGAAATTCTTCTAAATTAGCATAACGAAACATTAATCATTACTAAATCACCTGCTTAACATTAATCTTGCACAAAAAAACATTGTATTACACTTAATTTTAGCATTTACTCTCCCTTTCGAGTGCCATCGGCAAAGCATGCTGGGAAATATGCATCCCAGCCGTTTCAGTTAAACTTAAGTTCGTCTAAATTAAAAGAAATAATTTCATAAAACTCAAAACAATGAAACAGTTCAGTTTACTTAAAATATATCCATTCTGTGAACTTGAAAGAAAAAGAAAGTGCTAAATACTCATAAAAGTTCATTTGACTGAACTAATTAGTTTAATTTAAGTTTTTCCTACTCAAACCAATTAAGTATTTTGAGCGTTAGGGTTTACGATGAGTGGAAAATATAATATTTTCCATAGCACGTGAACGCACCATAAAGTCAGTGGCGCGATATTCAGATGCTATTTTAAGGGCGCATGCGTGGCCATTATGTAGCGTGTGCACAACGCACATACACTTTGCTTCTCACAGACGCAGCAATTCTCATTTTTGCAAACCATACCTAATTTCAAGGAAAAATATTCCACACGTGGGAAATCATTGTGGTGTCCATGAGGATGTGAATAAAATAGGCATAATATAGCTTACACATTTACCCAAAGTATTATACGCCTGTTTAACCGAAGCTAATTTGGGTGTGTTTCTCCATCCCCATACAACGCCACTTCTCTGTCTTTTACGGCCCTGACGAGAACGCCGGTCTCCTCGGCTGTGAAGTGCAGATCGATGCACACTCTAATGGCTAGAGAACTACAGCAATACACTGATTGAGAGATAAACAAATAAACCTTCCTCAAAAGCCTGAGACTAAAAAATTATGGATGGATGGATAATCAAGTTCAGTCCAGTAAGTGTTCATCTTGAAATATTGCTAACAATATAAAAGTTATTCGTATGTGTACATTATAAAATCAGTAAAGATTTCACATCAAAAAGACACATTTGTACAATTATACTAAAAGGCATTTTATTTGCTATAAGTGTAAACTCAAGACGACAGAAGGCATGTAGTAGTTTGTGTGCAACAGGTTTTTCACATCATGTTGATCATTTTTAGACATTCATGTACACTCTCAGAAAAGAGGTACAATCACTGGGGCTGTACCTTTTCAAAAGGTACACTTTTGTCCCTTTTAGGTACTAATATGTACATTTTTTAGGTGCTAATATGTACATTTTAGGTGCTAATATGTACCATTAAGGTACCAATATGCACTCTTTAGGTAAAAGTGTAGCTTTTGAAAAGGTTCAGCCCCGGTGACAGCTTTCGTACCTTTTTTCCTCAGAGTGTATCAGAAGAAGAAGAAGAAGTTTTATTTATATAGCGCCTTTCCGTAGCTCAAGGTCGCTTTACATTGTAATTTACGATACATTTATACACTTACACAAACATTACAGTCACATAGGATACATACAGTCACATTAAATGAAATACATGAGTTTTGAAAGTAGCCACAGATGAGATATTTCGAAGTGTAAGGGGTAATAAATTCCATAATTTAGGAGCATTGACACTTGACCTTCCATCTACTGTAGACAACCGGAAACAGGGGATGGACAATAAACCAAGTTCAGCTGATCTGAGAGACCGCGCAGGGCGGTAGCTGTAAAATATCAGACAAATATGGGAGTGCAAGACCGTTTAATGCCTTAAACGTTAGAAGCAAAACCTTAAAGTGGCTTGACTTGAGTGGCTACAAAACCTTAAAGTGGCTCAAATATGATACAGTAGGCTTTATAGGGTTAAACGTGTTGCAAATGCTGTTTTGTCGTGGTTAACTCGCTGTGCTGCTGTAGTTGATGTGGAGAAGAGTAAATGATGATGATGGATCACCCAGCTTCACTCTTCTGCTCATCCCAGCTGCCCGATAGATTTCTGTCCGATACGGTAACAGTGTCTTCAACAGCGTGGTCGAGACTCCCTGCCGATGCGATGAGAATCTGAGTTTATTACGGTGGCCATCAGGGTCATTTGTGTCGTCCGCTGCCACTTTCTAGATCATCTGAACGTCCGTGGCGCTCGCTTTAACCTTAACTCTGTGATTCACACGTCTATTTTGTCTTGGTTTTTTCAGTACAAATATCTACAAACATTCCTTAATCAAGATACAAAGCAAAATGTAACTCTTGTTTTCTGTAAAATGTATCAAAACTAACTCACTGTAAAAAATTATCGTGATTTTAACGGTAAAAGACTGTTTAATTGGTTAACAGAAAGTTTCCTTACTATATACGGTAAATAACTGTGATAGATCTAACGGTACATTTAATGTAATTTTACTGGAAAATACCGTTACTGTAATTTACCGTTTTTGAAAGTGAAAAAGAACAACTCATTGTATAATTTACAGTGAAAAAACGTAAATTGACATTCCCACAATTCCCTGCGTGACACTTCGCATTTGATGTATTTTTGTTGAAATAACTGTTTCTTCTTAGTTTTCTTAGTTCTTTTCTAATCAGTTATGTACATTAGGGTTTTATGTTACATTTAATGTTGTTAAAATAATGTTTATTGCATGTTTAAAATTTCATGTGTGTTACCATGATGGTGTTTAATGTTTGTGCGAATAACACTGTGCAGCTTTTATATAATAGATTTAACTTTCTTGCGGAAGACTGCTTGTGAAGAGCTTTGATTGATCATGTGACTCCGTCACTGATGTGATTGTTGTTGTCAGTGTATTACAATGGTTCAAAACAGATATTAACACTTCAATAGGTTGGTAAATTAACATTAGATCAGATAATGAAATACGGTTCATTACTGTAAATTCAAGTTAAGTCTGTAAAACCAATAACGTTGATACCGTATTTTTGACGGTAAAGTTCTGGTAACCACAGCTGCCAGTTTTTATCCGTAAAAACAACAGGATTTTTTTTTACAGTGTATGAGTTTATGATTATTATGCCCTTTTATAGTGTTGATTTTGTTTTTGGGCTCTACCAGAATAGTTTTTTTTGCTTGAATGTTCTAAACATATTATTTTCCTCATATTCTCCATTGTTGCGGCTCCTCTCTTCCCAGTCTGTCAGGAATGCTCTGTTTAGTTCCTGTCTTATATGTGAGATTGCGGAGAGCTATAAAGGTCGAAGGGTAGAATTAGAAAATCAAACCGAGCTGCATTACATAAAGAACACTTACACAAAATAAAAAAAGTGTAAAAATGTTACTTTTAGAGGTACAACAGCTTGTCACAGTATCCTTAAAAAGACATATTTGTACCTTTTTACCACAAAACGGTTAATAGTACCTTAAGGTATTGTACTCTAAGGTACTAATATGCACCTTTTAGGAGTAATAAAGGTACAATGATGTCCTTTTAAGGATACTGCCCCAGTGACAAGCTCTTGTACCTCTAAGGTAACATTTTTACACCTTTTTATATCATAAAATCCCTTTGTGATTGGCAGATTGTCTTCAGGTTTAGCACAGCTATCCCCGATAATCCTGTCGCCTCAACCCTGTCACCTGCAAATACATATTTTCAGTCTCCTGGAAGACAATCTGCCAATGCTAGATGAGCCAGGCTTGATTTGTCCTGTTATTAGCACTGATCCAAAGCCGAGATAGCGGCTGCTTTCTAATGCAGTGTCTCAGTGTAACCAGTGACCGGCCTGGGATGTTCCACAACATGATTTTAGAATGTTGCTCATCTTAAATTTTGATTAATACTTCACAGTATTGAATGAAATATGAGATTATAATGGACATGGAGTAATAATGGAATGCGATGCAGGATTTCTTTTTTTAATTCACTCTGTGAATACATGACGATTACAATTATTGCAATAGACAAAAATTGATGCGCCTTAAATTGAAGGTCCAGTTTGACCAATTGGTCGAGCGCTTCGAGTGTGTTTGGGAAATGTCCCGCCCCTTACCATAACCGCCATTTTAACACACTACTAACTAACTCAACCAGGCCCCGCCCCTTTATTCTGCGGATGCCTTGGGCGAGAAATATTTAACCCTCTGGTGCTCTTCGGTCATTTTTAACCATAAATTATTATTATTATTATTTTTTAAAGTTTTTTTAAATGGCATGAATGGTGTGAAACTTGATAAAGGTTTTGGCACTTGCTATGTGAAAACACACACACACACACACAATTATGGACATGATTCGAACATGATAAATGGTCCTTAAAAAATAGTCACACTTGTATTGTTCGCAGTCAAAACTGAGCACATTGGAAATGAATGGGAGACAAATTTCATCTAGTGGAAACTTTTGGTACTGCGGCCAAACAAAATCTTAAAGGGCTGATATAATGCCCTTTTCACAAGATCAGGGCTCCAGACTAACTTTTCCACTGGTTGCACTGGTGCTACCAACTTTCTCAGTTGGTCGCACCAACATATGATTTGGTCGCACCTTTTTTTTTTTTTTGCTACATGCCATGGGATTAATCAATGCATGTTGTTGAATAGTGGTTTTAATGGACCAAGGCTAGCAAAGGCTTTCTGGGTTGCAGCATAAATACCTGTAATATATTATATAAAAACATTTTTATATTTATACTATATATATTATATAGTATAAATATAATTATATTATATATTACATTTTATTATATATTACGTTATATTATATAACATTTTTAACCCAACATTTGGGTTTGTCCATATTCGACCCAAATTTGAGTTTAAACAACCCAGCATTGTTTAGTAGTGTATAAATCTATCTATTTACATTTGAATTATATTATATCTATCTATCTATCTATCTATCTATCTATCTATCTATCTATCTATCTATCTATCTATCTATCTATCTATCTATCTATCTATCATCTTTCTATCAGCATCATTCTATCTTTTAAAAATCATTAAACATTCAAATGTATGCATTACATTTTAAAAGATTAGAGTAGGCTATTATAATACGCTGATACAGATTTTCCGTTATTAAAGTTTATAGTTGTAACAAAAATCAGAAATCTCACACTCCTTGCCTTCTGCATTTTATAATCATTTTCCTCTGTCGATCGATTACTATCATCTAACCACTGGAAAGACGTAGGAAGGGGCTCGGTATTTCGTGAGACCTTTTCATTTTTATATGCCTTAATTCCTGAATTCGTAATTGGCGCGTTTCACCATCAGTGTGCAATGCGCGTGACGTGTACGTTCGTCAATAAATAAACTGCACGTGTCTTGCGGAAGAACACTGTAGCCGGAGCTACTTCTCTCCGTTAATGTCTATGGCGAGTCACGCAGACACTGGGCAACTCCGCAGCCGAGCAGAGCCCGGGATAAAATAGTCAGAATATAAACACTTATTATAGGCGTACCGTAGGGATTCAGGATAAGTCAAAAACACCGTTTGGAAAATGGATTCATGATGTACTCGTTCATTTTGAACATAAGTTACGGACTGCAGCAGCTGATACAACGGCGTTCTGTTGCGCGAGCGTCCACTCGCACAAATGCGACCACATCCAATTTTAACTCGCACATTCTCAAAAAACGGTCGCATATGCGACCAATTTCGTCGCAGTCTGGAACCCTGCACAAGATGTAAAATATGTCTTTGATGTCCCCAGAGTGTGTATGTGAAGTTTTAGCTCAAAATACCCCACAGATATTTTTATATAGCATGTTAAAGTTGTCACTTTTTGAGGGTGAGCAAAAACGCACCGTTTTCTGTCTGGCCCTTTAAATGCAAATGAGCTGCTGCTCCCAGCACAGGGGGCGGAGCTTCAAGAGCTCGTGTCCTTTTACCTCACACAGACATGCACTGAACATTTCAACAACTTTTAGACTTTTATGTTCAAACCGGAGTCAATGATGGACAGACTCAGGAAGAAGTGACAACATATAGAATGAAACAGGACATTTCTGAAGGGTTAGTTGATGAATCTATGTAAAGTATGTAGCTGATGTGTAGTTATCTTCTAGTCATTGATTAGCATATTCTGTCTTGATAATCTATAAATCGCGTTCAGCTTCTTAGCAAAACCAGCTTTATACTGACCCTCGTTTATAAAGCAGTCTGGTGAGAAATGATTCCCGCAAACATGAAAGCATTGACGTTGCTTGTGGGGAATATTCCCTTCGAAAACAAACTCAGCCACTGCGTCTTCAGCGGTTCGGATTTAGGAACATTAAAATGACTGTGTTCGTTATTACACCCAAGAACAGAACACCACAATCGCTTAGACACCATTCTGCTCATAGACAGTGCTCCAGCATATCAACAATGACCGCGCCGGTCCGCGCAGACTATGATTGACAGCTCTCACGAGTGAGGGCGGGTCTGTGTTGAAACGCTCCTGTCAATCAACAATCGTGGGAGGGGCTTCCGAGCGTGTGACGTCACAGGCTCGAACGGCTCGATTTGAGACGGGAAAACATATAAGGAGATTAAAACAAAAACACTGGATGGATTTTTATCATTATATGATGGTTGTGTACAGGCACTGCTAACACACATTTCAGTACAATCAACTTGTAAAAGTGCATGTACCATTATATGACCCCTTTAAGTAATTTTGCTTCTCAAGTAAATGTATCTTGATTTAAAAAGTTTAGATATTTGTGCTGCAAAATGACAAAAATACTGAGTGAGAAAATAATGTTTTACAGTGCATGTACTGTAATGGTTGTGCGGCTCATTCAACTCGGATATTTCCCTTTCAAATGCTTTTACGATTGCAAGAGGAACAGGCTTGAAGTCTTCTGCCCAAAAGCATCTCTATCGACTACTACACCCGTCCTGCTGTCTGGGGAAAGGACAATATCCGTGTGTCTGCGTTCCAGCCCTGCAGCGGTGTAACATTATCTGCTGTGATCTGATCTCCAGACAGCAGTTGACCTTCATTCTTCTTCTAATTATTATCTTGATTGAAGGTGTCCAGTGGCGCTCTCGTCCGCCTTTGTAGTGAATTCAAATTAGAGGCAATATTTCACAATTACAACGGCAAACACTTAAAAGTAATCATCGTCTGAAGCAGATAATTGACCTTAAAGGCGTTCAAAATCACAGATCTAACAAATGTAGTTTTTGTCACTTGATAAGGTCATTTTCAGACAGGAGTAGAGAGGGTGGGCGGCATGACTAAAACCTTATATCATGCTATGAGTAATTCTGCACTGTGCTGATGGTATGCATCACAACACAAGAGTTATTTGTGTTTGAAATTCTATGAAAATTGATTTATGTTAAGTAACCATGTGGAAATTGTTCTTTTGATAATTTGTGTCTTTTGTTTTGCATCCAACAAGTTCATAAAATAAAAAGAAAGAAAAGTATTTTTAAAAAGTTCAAATGTCTGCTAAATGTAAAGGTACCACTAGATAGGTTTTTTTTTTTGTGCTATTTTCATTATTTGTCACTAAAACCTATAAAAATATAGGGTCTGTAAGATTTATTAATGTTTTGAAAGAAGTCTCTTCTGCTCACCGAGGCTGCATTTATTTGATCAAAAATACAGTAAAAATGTGAAATATTGTTACCATTGAAAATGACTGTTTTATGTGATTATATTGTAATTTATTCCTGTGATCAAAGCTGTATTTTCAGCATCATTACTCCAGTCTTCAGTGTCACATGATCCTTCAGAAATCACTCTAATATGATTTTTTTCCCCCCAACATTATTATCAATGTTGAAAACAGTTTTTCCGCTTAGTATTTTTATGGAAATGTGGGATGCATTTGTTTGTTTTTAGATTTCTTTTAGAAGATTAAAATGGAAATTGTTTGTAACAGTGTCAAAGTCTTTAGTCACTTTTGATCAATGTAATGCGTCCTTGCTGAATAAAAATATTTATTTTTTTACAAGACTTGGTTTTTAGCATCTTTTTGGCGACAAAAATCAAAAATCATGCCGTAACTGGTGAACATTTATCATTACCAAATCTTTTGAAACCCAGTGAAACAATAATATGAACCAAAGAATAACTTTCTTGAGACCCGCAACTCTTTGTGTGGTTTAATTCACACCCTGCCAATAACACGTCTGACATTTAATTTTTGTAAAACTGATTTGTTCAGATACATTCAAAATAGTGTTGCTAGAGTGTGTCTCTTTCATTAAGTTTTTATGCAATGTTCTAAAAGCTTTTTTACCACAGCGAAACACACCCTGACACACGGCATCGTTTTTCTGGCTCATTGCTTTCTTCTTAAATGCTGCACTGGATGTGAAAAACATCTTCAGATGGTCGGATGGACACAGTTTGTTGAGTTTTTCTGCTCCCGAGTTTTGAAAGTTTGACAGAAATCACACTCTTTAAAGTTCCTCCTTGTCTTGTTTGGGAAGCGTCCCACTCTGTATGTTCTCCGTGTTTCTTTGTCGCTCACACACACGCCACTTGAATATTTATATATATACACACACACAGCATACTATACCACAGAATCTCATTAATACCATTGCATGCTGTTATACAGCCAGTCCCAGTAGCTTTCTGTGGGAATTATTCTAGAAGTCACAAAAGCAAGTGTGTGCTTGATCACTGATTTCAAACAACTGTGCATTTCTCCTGGGTTATTCCTGATTCCAGATGGCCTTCGGTGTAGAAAACATGAAAACCAACAACACAGGCAAAATATTAAAATGTATCTTCAGTGTAGTCTTCTTATTGATGTCACATCAATAAGTTCATATATTTAGGTATAATAATTGATTCTAATCTAACATTTAAAAAACAAATTAAAAAAGTTATAAATATAGTAAAATTTAACATGTCAAATTTCCGTCATATAAGAAATTGTCTGACTACAAAGGCAGCTACAATATATTTTAATGCCATGATCATGCCACATTTGTTGTACTGTTTGACTAGCTGGGCACAAGCCTCCAGCACAACCCTTAAACCTGTGCAGTCATTGTACCATCAAGCTTCTAAGGTGCTTGATAGGAAGCCAAATACCTATCACCACTGTTACTGCATAAAAAAACATAATTTAATGACTTGGGACAATCTTATTAAATTCACAGACTCTTGTCTTGTTTTTAAAATCTTACATTGCTTAGCTCCCCCACCACTAACTGCTTTTATAAAACAAAAGATTACTGTTACTAGACATACAAGGTCTGTAACAAGAGGTGACTGTGCAATACAAATGAGAAGAACTGCCTTTGGTCAGTCAGCTTTTTCTGTGAGAGCAGCTCACACTTGGAACAGTTTGCCTACGTCTATCAGAGACTGTGTTTCATATGGGCTATTTAAGTTTAAATTAAAATCATGGTTAAAAGATAATCAAGTGTGTACCCATATTCTGTAGTTTTTTAAATCATTTGAATCATGTTTTGATTTGTTGTCCTTGTTTAACGTATTTTATGAACTTTATGAAATGTGTTTTAATGTATGTATTCGTATTGTTGATTGTCTGAATGTATTTTATCGGTCATTACATCTGCCCAGTGACTACAGTTGAAAATTAGCCAAGATGGCTAAACTGGCACATTTACGTAAGCGTGTATTAATGTGCATTGTCCCTGTAACTTTAAACTGATTAAATAAATAAAATAAACATTTATTCATATCATATATATATGCTAGGGAGTATTTCACTGTCATAGTCTCATTTGGTTTGGCACTTTTTCTTGAAACAAAATGAATTGTGAAAGGTAGTGACTGATACATCGCCACGGCCGATATTCGGCATGTTTTTATTATCGCATCGGCATTTTAAGTTTTTCTGTTCGGCCAATATATGCCGAAAATTTGACTTTTATTCTATCAGCGCATAGGACTTTTATTTTGACAATAATGAGAACGCCAGCGCCTAAGTGTGTGTGTGTGTTTAATTTCATAAACCTTTCAAACTTTGGTGAATCCAGTTGTGAGATCCTCTGCATAAAAACGGACTCTGTATGTATTTTTACCTATTTTTTTATTTGTGAAAAATTCATTAATTGGATTACATAATCAAGAAACTGCCATCTGTTTATTTTACATTATCTTTTATAAAGTTTAGATTTTTTTCATCTTAATTGATCAAACTATTTCTAATTTAGTAAAAATTATGTCAAATCAATATGAATTGTTTTTCATCTGTTTTAATATCTTTAAATTAAAGGGATACTCCACCAGTTTTTCTTATTAAACTATGTTATTCCCTTAACTAAGACGAGTTGATACATACCTCTCTCGTCTCAGTGCGTGCACTATATCCCTCTGTATTGCCGCAAAACTATGTTAGCACTTAGCTTAGCCCATGCATTAAATATGGGCCAAGCAGAGAAGCGACCAAACACTTCCACGTTTTCCCTATGTAAACACAGTTACTCGAGTAGTGTAACTTGACCTGGGCTGGTGACACAAAATAAACCGTTGCGCTTTTCTAAGCGTTTAAAATTGATGACTATATTGTATGGCGGAATACCATAACAAGTGCTTTTGAGCACTTCGACTTGGCGCAATAATATCTTCACTCGTGAAAAGATTACCGGCTCCCGCTTCCTCTCCCCCTCCCTCCAATAGCATCCAGCTGCTGACATTTCCGTCAATACTACCAACGTGACTTTTACTACCTGTGCTATTAGCAAACTGCAGATCATTTGCAATGGCCGACTTTGTAGATGATTATGACTTCTTTTAGAAGACCCAGAGCCATATCTGTTTGAACCCGAGTACACGGAGGAGGAATTAGCTCTTGTGGACCGTGAGAGGCAAGAAAGATATGATCCAGAACAGACCGGAGCTGGCGAAAGACCACGGGCTTTCTGTAAGTGATCTGAATATTGTTGGTGTAGCCTCATCCTTTAGGCGTGTTCCTGTGCAGGTATAGTCCTTCTTTGTGAAATGTTCGGAGCAAACACGCCACTTCTTCAGAGTCATCAATGGTGTTTTGGGATTCTTGTTCAAAGCAGCTAACCAAGCTCTCCGCTGTATGTGGTGTGTTTGAATTCGGTGAAAAATGACAGCACTATGTACATTCTCCTTATTTTCACAACCCTTTACGATGCACGCTTTAACCATTATTGTACACAAACTAGCTTCCAACAACCTGTTACTTCGTCAACTCCGCTCGAACTACTACTACCGGCGCATGTCACGTTGTATTGACGGAAATGTCAGAGGGAGGGGGAGAGGAAGCGGGAGCCGGTAAGCGGACTTTTCACGAGTGAAGATATTATTGCGCCAAGTCGAAGTGCTCAAAAGCAATTGTTATGGTATTCCGCCATACAATATAGTCATCAATTTTAAACGCTTAGAAAAGCGCAACGGTTTATTTTGTGTCACCAGCCCAGGTCAAGTTACACTACTCGAGTAACTGTGTTTACATAGGGAAAACGTGGAAGTGTTTGGTCGCTTCTCTGCTTGGCCCATATTTAATGCATGGGCTAAGCTAAGTGCTAACATAGTTTTGCGGCAATACAGAGGGATATAGTGCACGCACTGAGACGAGAGAGGTATGTAACAACTCGTCTTAGTTAAGGGAATAACATAGTTTAATAATAAAAACCGGTGGAGTATCCCTTTAAATAGGGTGATATCATATATATACATCAGCTTTATATATATATATATATATATATAAAGATATATATTGACCATTAGCCACTCTGCTTTTTAAGATATCGGCATCGACCATCAAAAAATAAAAACAATTCAATATTGGTCGACTACTACTCAAAAGTACTATAGAAACTTGATGTTTGCATTTGCTGAAGGAAATGTGAGTACTGTAAGGTGTTACTGTTGGGCATTTCATGATTGAATGAATTTTGGTTGGAGAAACTGTGTTTTTCCCTCGAGGGCCATCATGCAGAGGTGACTCTCAGCCAGATCCTTCGGCCAAATCTGGATTTCAGTCCCCTCCCAAACCGTCAAGCCGTGACTACCACAGTTGTGGCCTTGATTTCTCCAGAGACATTAAGGCATTCCCATGTACCTGTGTATAAATAGCAAAGAGCTCACCTTTACTGAAGCTGGAGCGCGTGCAGTGGACGGGAGGACTCAGTCTCTTACTCCAAACTCTGATTAATTATCCTCTCCCTGTAGAGCTAACGGGAGACTCACTTGACCTACATCCCGGTGTCTCCAGGGAAGGAAGAAGCGGTCTAGGTGCCAGAGAGAGAACTAGGCCAGTACAGAGAGACGGTCGTGGGTCTGTCAGAACCAGAGTCATCGTCACAGGACCCACACACACATGCACAGCGCAAACCTTTTTAGCATTATAGTATAAAGGATTTAAATTTTCCTTAATATCTAAAATATCACGCAGTTTTTGTGTATTTTGAGTGTACGAAGTCACTCCCAAGCCACATACTGAAAACATTAACAATGTTTTAACTTCTTTTAGATATAAACAAGAATATTGTTCTCTATTTTTACCAAAGTTGTAGACAATGTATTATAATCCTGCAATTTTTGATAACTGCTGTTTATAAGGCCCGTTCACACTAATAACGATAACTATGATGTTCTGTCATGAAACTCTAGATGGCGCAGGTTGATGGTTTCTTAACCCAATCTGTTTGCAATCACATCATTGTCTATAGGGCACAGCTGATTGGTTCCTGCTGTATCAGTAGCCAATGAGCTCGCTGCTCAACCTTCAAATACTTGGTCACAATTCAAATTCTTAGCATGCAGAGGTTCAAGAGCTCGTGTGTTAGCATCTTCGATTACCTCACACAGACATGCACTGAAAATTTCAAAAACGTTTAGCCTTTTATGTTCAAACTGGAGCCAGACAAATATGGAGAGACTCAAGAAGAAGTGACAACTTGTAAGAATGAAACAGGACATTTCTGAATGTTTAGTTGGTGAATCTATGTTGCTGATGTGGAGTTAACTATCATCAAGTCATTGATTAGCAGATTCTGTCTTGATAATCTATAAATCGTGTTCCGGGGGGCGGGGTTTATGTAAATTTTAGGGTTAGTGATGTCACCCGGGAGGAATGTCGTGTAGTTCCTACCAGCCGTTTGTTGTAGTCCTTAAAAAGCGATTTCTGTAAGCAAATATCTCCCTTTGCTCTGAACTTTGAGCGTCGTAACTTTGCAGATGCTGTTTATGCTCAAACAGCAACATTACACACTAACTAAAGTTAGACAAGTGAAATCATCAACCACCCAAAGCAGGGTGGATTCTGATTGGCTGTCAATGTTTTTATCGTTTAACAGCTGGAAAAAATATATTCTGAAAGGGATTCTAACAGTATTCTTTCTGTTATCTTTACAGTTGTGGTGTGAACTCTGCTAGAATATTATTTAATATTTAGAACGGGTTCTAGAACTATATCTTTATTGTTGCAGTTATTGCTAGATAAAATTAAGTTTTGAAAAATTGGTTACTTTATTTTGATGAGTTAAGTAATGGTAAAACATGTGACTTTATAATTGTTTTACAGGGAGCAACACGTTTTCTTTAACTCTCATGAATCTGCTGTTCTCTGCTCTGTAATGTATGTGTTTGACTTCAGGGCTGATGGGAGAAAAACTGTTGAGAGAGAGACAGACTGGCTTTAAAACGAGTGAAGACACGTACCTTCATCTCAGTGGTTTTTCTAGCACCCCACTTCGGTTTTTCTCAGAAACCACCAGGAGGCGATTCATGAACTCACTATTGTGGCCTTGAGGAAGAAAATGATCCTCACGGCAGATTTCTCTGGCGATGTGAAAGTCACAGAAAGCGTGATGAATAAAGATTGTAATTGAGTATTTTTCAGAAACAGGAAGCTCCTCCAGGGACTGTTTTGTGGGTTAAGTGAATTAACGCTGCTCTCTATACACTCATTTTGTCCCTGTGCCGATTCTCTGAGAGAAAACTCAAAAGTAATTGAAAGATCCACAGGCGACTGTTGCATTATCTTTCAGTGGAGACAGAGCCAACTTCTCAAAGTGGAATCAAATACTGCGAGAAAAATAAAAGCCTAACTTTTTTTTTTTTTTTTTTACATTAATCTCAGTCTCAGGAAATAGTTCACCTGAAAAGCGGACGAGTTTCTTGCGCAAGCTGTCATATGGCTTCAGAAGTTGTGCACAATTCAAATCCAGTATTTTTAATGTTGCTTAATGGCGACGTACACACGTCAGCTAAATTCGGTTGTCAATGTTAGTGCTTAATCCCATAAATTATGGACTTAAATAATGGGAGTGACTAACGTGCGTTTTTTTTTTTTGCTTATTTTTTCAACAGACAAAAACCGGACTTGCCCTTTTGTACGACAAACACACAAGTAACACCTACGACGTCCGCTTAAAGTTAACGAAAGAGCTGTTAATCGTTCAGAAGCAGGATGTGGTGTGTGTGAACGGCGGCGACTCGCACTTAAATGTAAGTACTGAGTCTTTGCCTTTGACTCGACCCTGATTCAAACACACTCGGGTCATTTCATCATTGTTTAAAGTGGCACGTTTCTCTTCATTGGGCGTCACAGACAGCAACAGAACAAGTTTTCATTACATTTGACATCGCTGTCAAGAAGCACACGCCACTTCTTTGTTTGCTTTGCAAGCGTGAGATGCATCATCATCATTCATAAATGACATCAGTGGCATCAGGCTACGGCCGCTATTTCAGAAATTATGCTGTCAATACACAATGGAAGTCATTAAATGTGCACAATGCATGCTGGAGAATCCAATATAGTCATAATCAAGAGAGTTTTAGAGCATATTTATAATCCTAGTTATATATTGGGGTTTATAACTAACCTCCTTCGTCATTTAGAGTCACTTTAACCCAGAAACACATTTTGAGTTTTAGACACTAAAGTAAAAAGGAAAGTCTCAGCTTTCTGATGGAGTAAATAATGATCTTTCTGAGGTTGTTTAAGTTTTGGCCATCATAAATCTTCGTTATTGAGAAATAGTTTGCAATCTTTTGCATGTTATTAGAATTAGAGGAGTGTTATGAAGTGGTTCACATCTGAATTGACAAGCCTATCCCCACAGAGATTAGTGAAGATCACTACAGCGTTCATTGATTTAATGTCTGGATAAAAATGAAGTTTGACATTTGAAAAAATGTAAACATCAATAGTCAAACATTAAACATCAATGGTAAAATGTATTTATCTATTGCCTAATATTACCTGTGTTTAAAAGGTTAGATTTTGTTTTTAATGTCAAGCAATAAAACACATGAACAGTAAATTTCTTTTTTTTTATTATACAAGTTGAGAAAAACAGTAAGCATTATATTATACAGATATATTACCTGTATTTGAAAGTTGAGATTTTATCTATTTATGAAATTTGAGACTTTTTGTCTTTTTCAATGTAATAAAAACAAACATTAAACACACCAACAGTAAGATTTCATTATTTATTTCCTGATGTTACCTGTATTTGAATGTTGTGAAAATCTTAATGCTATTTAAACATTAAACGCATCAACAGTCTTATTTATTTAACCTGTATAAACTTCAGGCTTCAAGTCAAGTGTTGCCATATGACTACTTCTTTAATTATTTGTTATCTAGTTGATGCCATGAATATTTTACCAACTAAATTCCCCTTTTTTAAAGCACAGAACTGTTGTACTTCGAAGACAGGTGACTGGAGGTCTCGGTCTGAGTATCAAAGTAGGTCTTTTGCTTCTTTAATATTGTTCATTGACTTTAAAGAGCTTAATGACACTCATATCTCCGCAGACCAGATAATCATTGCACAATATTAGTCTTCGAGATCAAAGAGGAACCTGAGCTCAACTCTCATTAGATTTACTCACAGTAATCTCTAATGAGGCAATAGATTTGTATTTTTGAGCAGTGTTGGTAATAGACTGATGTGAGATGTAGAGGTGAATCACCTTGACGGCTCTTCATGCGTTTCAGGGGGGAGCAGAACATAAAGTGCCTGTGGTCATCTCGAAGATTTTCAAAGATCAAGTAGGTAAGATGACAAGAGTTCCTCCCATCCGCTGTAAGGCATCTGTAGTCACAGCGCTAGCAACTCGTAATATTTGTGCTCTGTAAAAATGATTGTTTGAGGGGGGAAAAAAAACGATTTCAGTTTTTAATTCTACGGAAGCGTATTGCATTCACTTGAGAAAAAAAGAACTCAGAATTACGAGATAATTTTTCATGGAAAAAAAAGTTTTTGCTCTGTTTTTCTGAATTAATGACCTAATTATCTCAAAATTATGAGTAACTCATTAATTCATAAAAACAGAGTGAAAAAAATATTTTTCAAGAAAAATTGATCTCATAATTCTGAGATAATTAACTTGTTAATTCAGAAAAACAGAGCAAAAACTTTTTTTCCATGAAAAAATATCTTATTTTTTGAGATAATTAACTCGTTAATTCAGAAAAACAGAGCAAAAACTTTTTTTCCATGAAAAAATATCTTATTTTTTGAGATAATTAACTCGTTAATTCAGAAAAACAGAGCAAAAACTTTTTTTCCATGAAAAATTATCTCGTAATTGTTTTAATTCAGAAAAACAGAGTAGATTTTTTTTCTTCAAGTGAATGCAATACGCTTCCGTATAATTCAATGTGTTACTTGTCATTTCTTTGTAATTGTTTCTAAGTTAAAATAATTTCTGCACTGCAAAAAAAATGATTTTCTTACTCAGTATTTTTGTCTTGGCTTCCAATAGAAATATGCATTCTTAAATCAAGATACATTTACTTAAGAAGCAATCTGCAAATATATTAAATCTTGTTTTCTTATAAAAATGTATGAGTTTAAGCTTAAAACAAGAACAAATATCTGCCAATAGGGACAGAAAAATATGGTATTATTTTCAGTCTCTGTCTAAAATTATCATTTTTAAGGAACCAGTCAGTAAGGCTCCTTTTAAGGCTTCTCAGGAAACGGCCACTGTTATGATTGGCTATTATATTGGCGTTATTGCATAGGAAACCGTATCAACACACACTCAAACTTATAGTTTGTGCTGCAGCTTCTGTCAGATCCAATACAGTTTGTTGCTTCATCTTTCAACAAAAGTTTCTTTGCAAACTCTCATACTGTGCCTCAGTCAAATCCTCTAAACAAATAATCCTCCATTAGAATAAAACATCCACTGGTTTCCGACGCTGGGATCCTTCTGACGTCTGTAGAGAGACACAAACCAGCTGTTTAAACTGGACGATCAAAGCCAACGTTCTTTCACTCTTCCACTTGTCCTGTTATCGACAGACTCAAGCGTGTCGAGTCCGTCAGAAACCTCATTTTGATACATTTTTCAAAAAACAAGACAGGGCTTTCACACTGGCTGTTTAGTTCGGAACGGGGCACGGTTCACATGAAAAATCGCTAATGTGAAGGCTGTCACGCGGACCCGGGTGCGCACTGGGGTACCGAACCCGAGACTACCTGGAGGAGGGGGTCTGAGTTCGGCTGCTCCCGAACCGTGCCGCGGTTTGCGTGAATGTGAAAGCAACACGGACTCGGGTGAGCACTTGTTCAGGAAGTAAAGTAACCTGCGCATGCGTTTTAGCTGATTATGATGTATTTAGTTCAATAAAACACATGTAAGGGATGATAGTGTTGGTGATTTACCTTGGATACGAGCGAGAGTGAGCCAGTGTATTCTCACACAGCGCGTGGAATCAGGGCAACATATTTGGATATCCACTGTCTCCCGAAAAGAGTCAGTTTGCAAGTAGCAGAAGGCCACCTTATGCGACACACACAGTAAACCTGTGTTGTTCACTCAGCTGCGCATAATAGCACCGAATTAATAAAAAACACAATATTGACCCGCGTTCTGTTTTCTATCATGCGTTGACGTAATATGCACGCACACGCACCAGGGTTCGATAGAATCAAGTTGAGTGTGAAACCAGACCAACGCTGTTTATATCTAACGCCCCCTATCTTTAGCTCATTTTATAGCTCTTTTTGCTTCTTAAAGGAGAACTCCGGCGCAAAATGAACCTTTGGTCTAATAAAACATTGTAGTCAACCGTTCTCTGAGATTTGTTTTCATGATAATCGAATGTAAAGAGTTTCATCTCTAAAAACTGTTTAGCGTATAACGCTAGTAATGGGGGCATCTATTAAGTAAAAATAAATCGCTAGTTAATACCACTAACAAGACTCAAAATAGCCCCACACGAACACAGTAACATAATGAGGGTCCCTACATGCAAAACGAAGCATTGAGAACTTTGTAAGTGAACAGACCGTTTAATAAGAAGATAAAGATAAAGACAGTCCACTTCGTGTATACAGACAGGAGCCATCTTTGGAAAACATCTTTGGAAATCTTTTTTAATCAAACCACGAACGCCATTCATACAGTTCAGAAGTTCACTGAACTTCATACAGTTCAGCTGTCTTAGCACGTCGTTCGTGGTTTGACTAGTCGAGACTGTTTTCCAAAGATGGCTCCTGTCTGTATACACAAAGTGGACTGTCTTTATCTTTATCTTCTTATTAAACGGTCTGTACACTTACAAAGTTCTCAATGCTTCGGTTTGCATGTAGGGACCCTCATTATGTTACTGTGTTCGTGTGGGGCTATTTTGAGCCTTGTTAGTGGTATAAACTAGCGATTTCTTTTTACTTATTAAATGCCCCCATTACTAGCGTTATACGCTAAACAGTTTTTAGAGATAAAACTCTTTACATTCGATTATCATGAAAACAAATCTCAGAGAACGGTTGACTAGGTACCAATGTTTTATTAGACCAAAGGTTCATTTTGCGCTGGAGTTCTCCTTTAAGTAAGTGTATCTGTATTTATTTTAGCCCCATTTCCTTTCCCTAAGTGCTTATTCCACTTGTCAGGCCGCCATTGTAAATAAGAACTTGTTCTTAATGACTTGCCTGTAAAAAAAAAAAAAAAAAAAAAAAAAAAATCTTGATTTAAGAGTGTACTGGAAAACAAGACCAACAAGATAAGATTTTTTTTAAAATTTTTGCATTATTTGCTGTGAACGCCAAATTAGTCTAAGTGTGTAAAATCTTGTAGTGTACACTCTTCTCTTGTTGTTTTTCATTTAAAATAAATGCACTGCACAGCCTAAATGTAGTCCGTTTGACATAATTAGCACTTGCTCACATTATAGTTTTTTCATCGCAAGTATCTGACAGCAGCTGCGAACGTGTGATTAGAATCTGATCCTACGGCTTTTGAGAACAATATAGCTTTGTTTCGTGCCGTACAGTTCAAATGTAATTTTAATCACGGCTAATTACTGTACAAGTCTTTATGCATGTGCGTTTGCAGTTTTATTGGTTTTTATTAGCTTCCCGCTGAGATGCTTAGTGTAGAAATATATCCACCCTTAGAGCTGCTTGATATCAGAAAGCTTATGCAGTTTCATCTTATTTGTTAGAACGCATTGAAATAAAACCCAGATTTGTGTGAAATTCGTCCCAAAGCGTTTTTCACGTCTTTGCTAATGCCAATGCTAGATTGAAAGGCTCATCAAACTCAATCCTGATTGCCATGTCATCGCATAAGCACTATTAAATGAGTAATTATATCCCAATCTTTCCATTAACCTCTGACTGGACGGCCCGGGGCCTCAGCCGATCAGACTGGGATGCTGTTTATCGGAGACGCCGTGTTGCAGGTTGGTGTTTTGGGCTTTTGCACGCTCTCGTTCTTTACGCTGCTCTCGGGGTCAAGGGTGCGTGTTAGAGCAGCGTTCCCTCTGCATTTTAATGATGCTTCCCTCTGATTCATTTTCTCCAGCTTGACTGGAGGTTTAACCTTTTTATCTCTCTGTATGAATCAGAGGAACAGAGACACAGAGAGAGAGAGAGAGAGAGAGCAAGAAATAGAATATTAGTGCCTGTGGTGCAACTATAACAAATGGTTTTATTTCATTTTTAATGTTACAAGAATCTCTGAGGCTCTTTACATACACTCACCGGCCACTTTTTTAGGCACACCCAGGGTCTAAAATAACGTACCTGCCAATATCCGGTGACTTTAGAAAATTTACCGGCTATAAATATTTTTTTTTACCGGGCATGAAACTTTTATTTTACTTCAAAATTTTAGATACCAGTAAAAATTCACAATTATCTTTTCCAGTTTCCATACCACAACTAAAACTACTAGCCTAACTAATATACATTTAAAACATTAGACAAGTAAACAGTAATAAATTAAGAACAAATATTTAAATTACAAGCAAAACAACAAAGAAATACAACATAACAAAGGTACAAATGAAATGCTTTTCAGGTCTAACAGTAGTTTTCAGGTACAGAAATTTAATAAAGTAATCAAATGTGAAATAACACTAGATAGCCTTCCCTGTATAAATTAAACATCCTTATTAAAGTTACAAAAGTTATTCAGTCAAGAGCTGTGAGTGATTTTTTCTTTGTCCTTTTGTTGTTTGATTAACATTAAAAACACAAACAGGAATATTAGGCCGCTGTCACTTTAAGAGCGAATGCACTGATCCAATATACTGATACTTACTTTCTCAACTGTTTATGTTCACTTAAGACATAACCAACTATGTTTACTAGGATACTCGCTATTTTTGACGTAATTTTGTGTGAACTTGTCCACTCAAGGGCAAGAAGACGTGAAAGAGAGCTCAGTTTAGTATTCACACGCTGTCTGAGACGCGGCTTTCTGTGCGCGTGCTTCGGATGTTTGCACACACTAAACTTTCCACACCACACGTGAGTAACAAAATTAGTTCCTTTTCCCGACTTCTTGTCAAGGCTTAAACTTTCGTGATGATGAAGCGCTAGCTCGTCAATCCTCTCACGTTTGTTTACGTTCATGCATTGTTAAAATTCATAAAAATGTAACCGGCCAACTGGCATACATTTACCAACGCCGAGTTTTACTTGCATTTGGCGCTTGGCGAGTGTTCATTTTAGGCCCTGGGTACACCTGTTCAACTGCTGCTTAATATCTAACCGGCCAATGGCAGCAACTCAATGCATTTTAGGCATGTAGACTCCAAACATTTGAACAGTAGTGTATTGTATGAAAAATTACATAAAATATTTAGCAAAATAAAATTTCAGGTTGCATTAAAGTAAAGTGAATTTGGGATTAAATGGGTTTTTTTTATGAGACCCAAATATGTTTTTACTTTTTAGCTTTATTTTTAACATGATTTCTGCTGAAATCTTCTCTTTTCTATGCAGGTCAATGGCATTAACGTGGAGAAGTGTACGCACGAGGAAGTCGTGAGTATTCGATTGGCTCTTTCATCTGTGGTCTTGAAATGCCATTGATGCAGAATTAATCAAAAGTGCATCAGATGCTGAAAGTGTTTATATCAGTAAAGCGGACGCTTGGATTCTGTCTGTATGGTCTCAGCTATAACTAATTGATAGTGAGTAGATTCATCACACGCCGACCACACGAGAGGATGAGCAGAAACACTCACTCACATCGGCAGGTTTCCATGAGGAAGTTGAAGGATGATTGAAGGATTTAGTGATTTGACTGAACAGCCACAGACTAAGAGATGAGCTTCTGTCCGAGAGAAGCTGGCAGAAATCATCCTGTAGGACAGAAACATCACACATGTAGCTCATCGTCTCAGTTGTTTCTCCTAGAGATCAAATGCTCTTGCTTAGATGTTCCTCCTGAGATAAAACTTCCAATCTCAACGTCTCAATATGAGCTCAAACATTTCTCATCAAATTCCTCCGAGATACAGATGATCTAAACCTGCTCTCCACATTCATTTGATCTCTACACTCCTTTTGCAAGGTCTCGTTCGCTAACATGAACTAACGATGAGCAATATATTCTTACGGTATTTATTCATCTTTGTTAATGTTATAAAAATACAACTGTTCATTGTTTGTTCATGTTAGTTCACAGTGCATTAACTAATGTTAACAGAACAACATTTGATTTGAAGAATTTCTTAGTACATGTTGAAATGAACTAAGATTTGAATAACTGCGGAAGTATTAGTTCAGTTTTTACATTCACAATGACATTTATGCATTTAGCAAACTCTTTTATTCAAAAGATGAACATAAGCAATCCGTCAAAGAGCTAACAATATTTGCAATATACAATGTTATTGGTAATATTTTGTAATACATTCATTATTTTGTAATATACAATGTTGATTAATGTAGTTAACTAATGAACTTTTTGTAAAGTGTTAACTATAGATTAATAAATACTGAAGTATTGTTCGTTGAAAGTTCATGTTTATGTTTTCACTGACAGTTATGCATTTAGATGCATTATGCAACAAAAATATACAATGCCTAATATACAGTGTTAACTAATGTAGTTATCTAATGAAACCTTTTTGTACAGTGTCGCCTTGGTTTCATTTCGGTCTTTTTTCCCTTCAAAGTTATTTTAGGAGAAACGCCTGAGACAAAGTTGATGCTTCATTGAAGAATAATAAAAAATCTCCTGGGCGATGAAAGAACAATACGAGTTTTCCTCTGGGGTATCATACACACTGTAGGTGGTAGAGCATGTGTGTGTGTGCGAGACCATACACACTGTAGGTGGTAGAGCATGTGTGTGTGTGCGAGACCAATCTCAAGAGATGATCGTCAAACATGAGATTAGCTGCAGTTTATGAAACTGGCCACTGTATAATCTGGAAGACCAGTGGGAAAAGTATGAAAAAGTACGAGTTACTGAAATGTATCATGCAATTGCTTAGTTGCAGTGTTTCAAAACTGGAAAGACGGTAATAAAACAGCTTGTAAACAGTATGTAACTTAATGTAAAGGTGGATTTCCTGCAGCGGTTCAAGCTGCAAGACTGCCGAATGACTAAAGAAACGTTGTCAGCAAGATGCTAGAAAACTGTACATTTCTTGTCTATTCCACCCACTGCTACTTACACCAACAACGGAAATAAGCGCAGTTGCAATAGCTTAATATGTGGGAGTGACAATATTGTATTGCAATAGACAGTGTTGGGAAAGTTCATTTTCTACATGAACTAGTTCAAAGTTCAGTTCACAAATTTTAAAATGAACTAGGTCAGTTCATAGTTCATACTTCAAAAAATGAACTAGTTCATAGTTCTTTTTTCCATATTTTGCTGCGAGTAAAAAAAAAAAAAAAAAATTATTATTGCCACAGCCCATATACAACCACAGACAGCATTTTATCGACGGGCAAATTTTGCACATAAATGTAAGATTTTTCCCTATCCTCACCGACCTTGTCATAAAACTCGTTTAAATGATCATACGACGCCTCCTCGATGCTTTGTCGACTACATGCTGCTTTTTGTTCATGCGGCGGTGCGACACTGATGGCTGGTGTTGCCAGATTGGGTGTTTTTTTCGCTACATATTAAGGCCTGTTTATGCGTGTTTTAGCCGGGTTTTCGCCTGCAAGGCTCTATAGAAATCTGGCACCCTATTGAACAAAGTTAAACTGAGAGAGCGTCACAGACACCAGAATGAACGCGTTCACAGTAACGTCAACGTTCATCAGGCAGTAATACAGTAGCCTACGTTCAGTTCACGTTCGCCCAAAATATGAACGAGTTCATGAACTATCGTTTATTGAACGCGTTCAGGCACAACACTGGCAATAGGTAGCACTTCAAAGTCAATTCCAAATCAAAACTAGTTAGCACATTATTTGTAATTGAAAAGGTTTAATGACAAAATATGGTTATGGTTAAACTTAGTAGTTACAAAATAGATGTATGAAATGATAATAACTTGTATCATTAATTGTACCCAGCATATATGTAAAATGGTACCTGAAAGATATATATATATATATATATATATAGAGAGAGAGAGAGAGAGAGAGAGAGAGAGAGAGAGAGAGAGAGAGAGAGAGAGAGAGAGAAGAAAAGAGGAGGTAAAGGGAGAGAGCACCAAGAATATGAAGAGAGCCGCAAAAAAGGGACTCAGGCCCCATCCACACTACTGCGTTTTAGTTTAGAAACGGATAATTAAAACGAATACGATCTCCGTCCACACCAGCGCTTTAGCTGCGTATTTGAATTGATCTCCGTCCACATGGTAACGTGATCCGCGTTTTCAGTCGTTTTAATTCACCAACACTGGGCATGTGCGCGCCGGTGTAAACACAACTTCCTTGATAAAATGATCCCACCATGCTCTGGGTTAACCCCAAACCGACGCTCCATGTACGGTCAACGCCGCCGCTGCACACGGGAATTGTCACAGATCGCTGGAATAATAGCTTGACTCCGGCGCATGTAGGCAGTTATAGCGCTGTAAAATGCAGAATTTACTTGTACAACAGCTGCTAGCAAAGATGTGCCATGACTGATGACACCCAATCATAGAGCCGAGCGTGAGCCTCTACCACGTAATCGTTTCTAAAGTCCTCCGTCTTGACCTGTCTACACTAAAACGCCCTCCGGAGATTCAAAACGTAAAACGGATCGGCAGCGTTTCTAAACTTCTCCGTTTTGGCTCTCCGTTTTTGCCGTTTTAGTGTGGACGGGAGGTGCAAACGTAGCAAAAGGTCTCCGTTTTTAAACGAAAACGCAGTAGTGTGGACGGGGCCTCAGAGAATAAGAAGAGAGCCAGAGCATCAGAGCGAGAGCAACTGTTACAATCTCCTTTTATCCTTTCCCTGACCATGTGACTAAAACCCAAATGTGAGACATTCAAACTGACCAATCAGATAAATACAACTGATAATCCCCCATGGTACTAAAGGTGTGACTCTTCATAGACCCCCGAAGTACACACATCTCAGCCTACAGGCCTTGATCACTATCAGCTCTGTGCCTGTCTTGCAAAGCAAATGTTCATTTCAAATATCTTGGATTATTCCTACACTTAATGTTACATTTACCTCAGGAAAGCTGTTCATTGTCCATTAAATCGATTGTTACAGTATAGCTACAAAAAATAGAGAGGAGCATTTTCATAAAAATATGCACTTTATATTTTGTCTTCCACAACGAATTGAAACATAATTGTAAAGGTTGATATAAAAACTGCCTTATGTGCAATTTGAATGTTTACTTACAACTTAGTTCTTATTTGATTTGTTAACACTTTTTCATTTAACTACATTTATTTTGGTGCATGGTAATTATCATTGACGGATTCGACACACTCGTAATTCTACATTTTATAATCTAGTTTTAAAACAAAATTGCTTGTTTAAATGAATGTTCTGGTTTCGACCTCCAACGGTTAATGTCTGTCAGTGCAAACAGGGCTTTAGAGCGAAGGCATCGTGAGTTTCAGATCACACACACACACACACACACACACACACACACACACACACACACACACACACACACACACACACACACACACACACACACACACACACACACACACACACACACACACACACACACACACACACACACACACACACACACACACACAGGGTTTCTTGGCAAGTTCTCGTTTTCCTCTCTGTGGAAATGTTGCACAAGTGTGTCATGTCTTCATCAGAGGAAAGCTCAGATATGTTAAATGAAGTAACTTTTCTAGCTGTGGTTATGATCAAATGACTTCTATAAGTCGACATGAAATCCGAATTCCTTCAAAAGTCCTTGCATTCAGACTTCTGCTATGAAACATGCTTTGCAGCTTCACATCAATTTCTAACGGAGATTTCAATTTCACACGTTTTTTTTCTCGTCGGGTTGTAAAATGTGTTGTATAAAAGTGATAAGATGTTATTTAGAAGCCACTAAATCCTGTTATGTGTTAGATCAGGGTTTCCCAATTCTAATTATTAATTAAATCATACAAATATAAAATTAAAATACATCATTTTAAAATAAAAACAATCAAATAAAACACTTGCTAATTTGTTCACATGCATGTCATGTGACCATTACCGACATCAGAGAAGAAGCGTGAACATGCAAATATGTTGTTAAATTATTGAAATTTTAACTCACATTTCAGGGGGACTTTTTAGAAAATACACTAAAAATAATTGTTTTTAAGATTAAATGAGTACGCTTTACAAGAAAATTCTATTTCAGTTTTTCTACTTCAAAATTATTTGTGAAATTTACTAGCAGTTTATATAGTAAATGAAAATGTGTTGTTAAATTATTGAATTATTAACTTAATTTCTCGGGGAACTTCAAGAACATACTGTTAAAATTATTTCTTTGAAGATTATTGGAGTACATTTTACAAGAAAATACTTTCTGTCTTTCTACTTCAAAATTTCTTTGTAATTTTGAAATTTGCTAGCAATTTATAAATGAAAATTATTTCAACGTTCAAATGTGTCGTTAAATAGTTGAAATATTAACTTAAAATCTGAAAATACACTAAAAATGTTTTAACATTAAATGAGTATATTTTACAAGAAAATACTAGTCTTACTACTTAAAATTTTCTTTGTAATTTATAACTGACAATCGTTACAACATGCAAATATTTTTGTTAAATTATTGAAATATTATATATATATATATATATATATATAATACGTTAAATCTCAGGTGGACTTAAAAAAATACACTGAAAAATCTTTCACAATTGCAATGAAATACAGTGTATTTTAGGTCAAAGAGGTTCTGATGCCAAAACAGTTTGGGATTTGTATGATGAAATGTGAAGATATACGAGACCCTGCCGGTGAACTGTTCGTCTAAGGATCTGTTCGTCCACCTGAACCCGACCCGAGAGTCTATACTGAAATAATAACTCATGAGAAATCTCTAAAAGAGATTACATGCTGATTGCACACAGTTGATTTAATTCAAATGTTGAGGCTCCTCAACTCAATTAGGTGTGAAGCGGTCATTGAAATGCAGTCCTCGAGCACATCTTCTCCTCGCCATGTCAGAAGGATATTTCTCTCTCTGTCTCGTTGCAGGTTCATCTTTTGCGAACGGCAGGGGATGAAGTCACCATCACTGTACGTTACCTCAGGGAAGCGCCGGCCTTCTTAAAACTCCCATTAGGTAGGTTTGGCCAGAACCACTTCACATCTGAGCTCTGTTACTGAAGCCAGTGAGCCGCCGTACCGCGCTCTTCTTCCTGACGGACACGCAACCTCATTAGTGAGGGATTTTCATGCTCTATATAATCGGAAATGCTGCATTTTGCATGCAAGACTCACAATTGATTCTGATAGCTAACTGTAAAAATACACAAATAATGGATACAAATAGTCTATTTAATCAGATAGCCCTTTTTTATAGTTATGTAGTCAATATTGATTTAAATAAAAGTCTAATCGGTAACACTTTACTTGAAGGGGTGTGCATAAGACTGACATGACACTTTCATACATGTCATGAATATCAAGGAGGGTTTATGCATGTTTATGACAACTGTCATTAAGTGTCATACGCTCAATTTTGACATTTTTAATGCAAATATGACATTGTTTGAGATGTCTTTGTTATGACCAATAAGACAACACAACCTGTCATAAATATGTCATAGCAGATTATCAAACTTAAGAAAGCACTTAGCTTTATGGGTTAACATTACATTAAACTGTCATGTGGTTGGTGTTGACATTGGCTGTCATGAGGCATTATAACTGTCATGAATATTTTTCTTGACCTCAACTACAGTGGTACACATTGAATTTGTCATTAAAAAGGTTATAATGGCCTTATGACAGCCAATGTCAACACCAACCACATGACAGTTTAATGTAATGTTAACCCATTAAGCTAAGTGCTTTCTTAAATTTGATAATTAATCTGCTATGTCATGTTTATGACATATTTATGACAGTTTGTGTTGTCTTATCGGTCATAACAAAGACATCTCAAACAAAGTCATATTTGCATTAAAAATGTCATAATTGAGCAAATGACACTTAATGACAGTTGTCATAAACATGTATAAACCCTCATGTCATGATTATGAAGGTGTCATGTCAGACTCCTTCAAGTAAAGTGTTACCATATAATCTTTATCTTTCATCCTCCATCTTTTCCACTGAGCTTGTTGTAATGCACTCTGGGATTGTCTTCTCTGCAAAGAACACATGTGATGCTGCCTTTGTATTTGTCATAATTAAGGATTAATTGTTAATGTTGCTTATGCAATTTAGTTTCTATGCATTTTGTGTGTTGTTGATGAAGAATCGCCACGAATCTTGCACTAATGCCACTAATGTAACTGGTCTGTAACAGGCTTGTGTGACCAAACAACAATTCCCATCATCCCCTGACACTGATAATATAGGCAAATACAGCAGTTACCAGTGTGATTTTAGTATTATTTATATACCATTATACTTTTTATTAATATTTTGAATTAGATTTTAGTTTTAAATGTCATTTTTATTTTTAAAGGTTTAGTAATATTGTGCTTTTGTCATTATTGTTAGTTTTTGGTCTTTTTAAAATTTTTCTATATAGCTTTCATTTATGTTTAATTTCACGTTCAGTTTTAGTAATTTTAGTACTTTGACTAAGTATACATGAAGAAGTATTGCCTTTTTTTGAGTATTCATCTAATATTTCTATATATCTATGTCGTTTTATTTCAGTTCAGCTTTATTTTAATTAAAAAAAGCTTTATTTCAATTTATCAAGATATTTTTTTTAAATAGAAAAAAATATTTTTTAAAAAAAATTTTAATTGTTAAAAAGATTTAATTTCTTAATGTTAAAAAGATTTTATATTCTATATATTTTTTTTTTATTTCACCTTTTAAAAAATATTTCTTTAAAGATTTTAAGCGTTAAAGATTTTTTAAAATTGTTAAAATCATTGATGTTAAAATGATTTTTTTTTTTTTTTAGGTTTTTCCATCTATACATGTAAGAAAAATCTAAACAATATATATATATATAATATTTTTCAAAATCTTAATTTTTTTTTATTGTCAAAAAGATTGTCAAAATATATATTACTATTATTTAAAGTTTAAAAAAAAAAAAAATATATATATCAGCTTTCAGCTTTATTTCAACTATCATTTTCTTAATATTTTAATAGTTAAAGATTTTTAAAGACTTCTTCTAAAGATTTTTTTTAACTTTTTAAAATATGTTTAATGGTTTTCGTTGAGAATAGCAACACTGTCAGTTACACGCCTGATGCACAACCTTGCTCTCCGTTCTGTTCTGGAAAGCATCCTGCGCTTGTCGTGAAGTGACAAAAAAATATGAATTTGTCCAAGGCATCCAATTTCTGCAGACTAAAATGACTTTAAAGCACATATCACATTGCAACTAGTGAGTAGGAGTTTGAGAGTCATACGTGAAGGAAGGTGAATCTCTCGGGACTGAGCTGAAGCTGTATGCTGTATCTGTGTCTTTCAGAGCAGCGTCTCCGCATCAAATGCACTTTTTGCGCTCTGCATTTTCCAGTGATGCCCGTGTCAGGACTCCTGCGTCTTGTGTATTTCACACTCACCTTAGCCATAATCTCCTGTGACTTTAGTGTCCATGGCATCGTGACAACCTAGAAAGCGGCTTGCCAAGCTAATACACGTCATATCTCTGGGATTTAGAAGTGCGGCGCCACCAGAGTCGATTTGCACACAGTATGAGCTCTGCTTTATATAGAGTATATATACTAATCTGCCCTGTGTCCTCAGGTTCACCCGGACCGTCCAGCGGTCAGAGTAGCAGAGCGTCCTCGCCGCTTTTCGACAGTGGTTTGCATTTAAATGGGAACTCGAGCAACACGGTAAGTCACCTTTTGTATCGTCGCGAACATCACTTCTGTTAAGGAGCTTATTCATAAGCCTCGAAAGTGAGACGGATGACAGAATCGGGCTGGAAATGCCTTTCTCAGATAGAGAGCTGGAACCGACTGCATGCACTCCAGCATCACTATTATTTTTGCTCATAATTAGGTTTAGTGATTTGAACAAACGCCTATACAGTACAGAAAAGAAAACAATATTTCTTACTCAGTATTTCTGTCTTGTTTTCCAGCACAAGTATCTAAACGTTCTTAAATCAAGATACTTTTACTTGAGAAGTGAAATAACATAGGATGTATTGAGTTTATGCTTAAAACAAGAACAAATTTCTGCCAGTGGGGTAACAATTTTTTTTTAACGTTTTCCTTTTAGAATTAAGTTTATTTTTCTGACCCCATTGGCAGATATTTGTTCTTGTTTCAAGCTTAGAGGGATAGTTCACCCAAAAATGAAAATCCTCCCATAATTTACTCACACTCAAGCCATCCTATGTTTATGTGACTTTCTTCTTTAAGCCAAACACAATCGGAGTTATATTTAAAAATATCCTGGTTCTTCCAAGCTTTATAATGGGAATGAAGGGAGCCTGAGATTTTGAAGCCCAAAAAAGCACATCCATCCATCATAAAAGTAATCCATACGACTCCAGAAGGTTAATAAAGGCCTTCTGAAGCGATGCGTTTGTGTAAGAAAAATATCCATATTTATAACTTTATAAACTAGTGGAAGAGTGTTCTCTGACTAGAGATCGACTGATTGATCGGTTTTGCCAATTAATCGGCACCAATAGCCATGTTTCCATCCACTTGTCAATCGAATTATCTGAAGTTCAGTAAAAAACCTCATGCGAATAAAGCTGGTGAAAGTGTGTTTCCATCAAACGGCTTTAAAGCGGATAAAAACCTGTGCGTAATGACGTCACATGCTGTTTTGCGATCAAATTGGTATAACGAATTGATTTGAGACATGTTAAGGTGTTTCCATTCATTTTCTCACCGAATTGCACAACATTCAAGCCAACATTTGCGAACAAAGTTTTACTAGGCAAAATGGATCGCACCATAATAACGTTTCCATCCGCGTTTATCGCATAAGCCGTATATCGATCAAGATAAAATCTGATGAGACCGATCGTATTTCATTTGAGTCGATATTCATGAAATTCAATCGAATTTTACTGTTTCGATAAGGCATTTTTCATTCGATATCACTTAATGCGGATAAAAACGTGTGGATGGAAACATAGCTTATAACCGATTGCTGGAACAATTGGTTATCGGCAAAACTCCTGGGGTCTGAAGTACGAGAGCGGCCTATATATTATATATTATATGTTTATATTTTATGTATCTTATCTGTACTCAGCTATTATTCTCTTTTACAAAGTCTTGATGTTGTTTTAGGCTCTACTAGAGCAGGTTTTCCTGCTTGAATGTTGATTATTCTCCTCATATTCTCCATTGTTGCGGCTCCTCTCTTCCCAGTCTGTCAGTAACGCTCTGTTTAGTTCCTGTCTCTATGAAACCCCTCCTTCTGAAAAGCACACTGCGCCGGCTGGAGCAGTGTGTTGTGATTGGTCGAGAGCTTCGAGTGTGTTTGGGAAATGTCCCGCCCCTTACCATAACCACCAGTTTAACACACTACTAACTAACTCAACCAGGCCCCGCCCCTTTATTCTGCGTATGAATTATTATAATGAGGAATATTGTGACGTGTTCGTTCCCGGAAGAAACTCAAGACTACAATGGAGGCGCTTCAGGAGTTCAGAAACACTGACACTGATATAGAGAAGAACTGGAGCGTTTTCATGCTCAAACAGCAAAAGAGGAACATGGGAAAGCATAAGACGACCACCTTTAAAATGCAAACAAGCATAAATATCAACATTATCAAATATGTCTAAATGTTTGAAGTCTATCAGGTTAAACATGAGCTTATTGATGCAATTCAATCAATCTGCTATTTTATTCCAGCCGTCACTCCTGGTCGGAGGCTTCTGTTAATATTTAGTTTATACATAGTTACATTTCAACTAAGTTTAATGGTGCAACACAAACATATTTAGTAGTGTGTAAGATGTAACTTATTGCCCTTTTAAACCAAAACCAAGTCTGGTGCATCAGGCCCTAAAATATCATTGAGACTTGAAGGTGAAGGAGTCTTTTACTAGTGCTAGTTACCATCCTAAACACTATTGCCCTAAAAAGAAGACAGCCTAGCCTGGATGCCAGCCGAGCTTAGCCCCGCCCACATGTGAGGTTGGGAGGTTCGGTCTGGACTCGATCCGTTGTGAAGCAAGTATGCCTGAACCAAAGCTGTTCGGACCAATCAAATTGTGAGGGGGGCTTTATACGATGATGGACAGATGATCAACAGTAACGTAATCATCACGTCACCAAAGAGCGCTTGGGTTGAGTTCGTTTACAACAAAGATGGCCGCCGCTGGAGAACTGAGATGTGTAGATTCAGCCGCCGCGTCTGTTATAGAAGATGTAGACAGCGCATTCATTTTAAAGGAGGAACAGAGAACCGCGATCAAGGCATTTGTCGATCGGAAAGATGAATGAAGAACATGCGTTACTTACTCCGTTGCTCTGATTGGTTGTAGGTCTATCCAATTGAGTGCAGAGGCATTTTCTTTCCTGGTTGGGTTGAAACCAAGCGTGCCGCACAAGCCCTGAAAAGTGAAGCCAAAGCGTCTCGATCACCCCCGGTGGCCGGTCCTAGTATAGGTCATAAACCCCGCCTCCCCATGCTATTCAACGGGACGTGAGACCAACTAAACAATTAAATTACATCTTTTTTATAAAGATAGTTTCTGTCATTTACTGTAGTTTTTATCACGCTGATGTCATTTCAACTGTTTGTTTTTAAAATAAGTTTGTTTTTAGTTAGTTATTTGATGCGGGTGGTGTGACGTCATGATTGACAGGTTCTCTGAGCGAAGTAGTCACTGAAGCACCAACTGACTCTTCAGAGGACTGAGGAGATTGGAGCTTTAAATTAAATATCTAAATTTCTATAATTCATTATTTCACACCGACATAATGGGTTGTTCTGCAGTGTGATTGCGATTAATTCAGCGAGAGTGAGGGCGGGGCCTTGATTTGGGACACTGGCGGCTTCACTTCTCGCCAATGGAAGAGAGCGAAGGGGCGTCGTCCATCTTTTTTTACAGTCTATGGTTGAAACACGGCCCATAATCACAGCCCAATGGAGCAGTATCAGACTCACATCTGACGAGAATCTGAGTATGACGACGTCAGGCTATACCAAAATCCTTTTAGGCAAGTCATGCCACTCGGCCGCCATCTTGGCAACGGCTCCGGGCAGCTATTTCGGACTAACAAGACCAGGCTCCTATCTAAATGAATGGGCAGAGAGTCAGAACTGCACTTTCACTGGTCACCAGGACATAAAAACTGCTTGTATAGAAACAGCAGTAAAATATGATAATAATCGCTGAAAAAGTTTGATGACTTTGCCCCAAAATAAGGTTTAAAACGCCTTTTTCCCCACAGGTTATACGCTTACTACGCATGCGCAAGGGTTCTCGTCTCCGCTGTCGCAAACCTCAACTGTGCGTCAGTGGAACCAGACGATAGGCTTACATGTTTCCCGGCTTGACTGTTAAAAGCAGACGATTGGCTTTCCAGCGGGAGGGGCGGGGCATGTGCATACAACCGCCATCTTTGGCATTACGGGTTTTCCCTATATAGTTGTATTGAGGATTGAGGAAGTTGCATTTCTCTATATAAATTGTCTCTGGCTACACTGACAGCCCGTTCAAGCAGTGTATAGAAGTCATGTATCTCATTCTGGCCTTCAAAGGTCACTGGCAAGTACGGCATACAGTGCGGCAGCCACTGGACCTGATGGAGTGAGAACATCTGAAAGAACACACTGCGTCTCATTAAGTCACTGGTCACTTTCTCATTCAAACCAGAGAGCAAAGGTAAGGCAGACGTCTCACTCGATCTGCTCACGGACTACAGGAACTCTCTGAGATTCACATGCATCACATTAATGTGACAGTAAGACTCGTGTCAGCAGGTGAAGCTTCAGACCTCTGCAAGTGAAGCTCTGAGATCTGCATACAGCCTCTGAAAATCCATTCAACGCCTCAGCGCAAAGTGAGCGAATTCAATCTCTGAGTGCTGACAAATCAAGATTTCGGTGTTGGATGCGACCGAAAGGCGGTCTATAAATAGAACAGAGCTCAGAAATTATAGTCATTAAATAGACTTTTTGCTGCCACCGTGATGCAGAGCAGGAGTTCTCGATTCTGGCCCTTGAGGTCAAACTTAATCAATCAAGATAATCAAGGTCTTCAGGGTAACTAGAGAGTTACAGGCAGGTGAGTTTGATCAAGGTAGAAGCTAAACCCTGGAGCTGAACCCCTGCTATAGAATAATATGGGTGTTTGCCAGGGCGTTTCTATGGGGTTGCTAGGGTGTTCTGGGTGTTTGCCAGGGCGTTTCTATGGGGTTGCTAGGGTGTTCTGGGTGTTTGTCAGGGCGTTTCTATGGGGTTGCTAGGGTGTTCTGGGTGTTTGTCAGGACGTTGCTTTGGGGTTGCTTTTCACCAGGATGTTGCTATAGTATGTTCTAGGTGTTTTCCAGGACGTTG